>NC_050446.1:76680227-76993505 GCF_903995425.1 Onychomys torridus
GGGACTGAAGCGCTCTCCTCCCACAGTAACAGTGACAGCAGGATCCAGAGTAGCTAGCTCCAGTGGTAGTGAGGGGCAGAGGGGTGACTCACAAGTCCACAGTGCCTGGCATGGTGTAAATGCTCAGACTGGGGTATAGGGCAAGGAGCAGTGACAGAGAAGCAGGGAGCTGGAGAGGAACCCTCAGCTCCATCTCAGGCTCACAGAGGTCTTCGCAGGCTGTGGTGAGACCGAAACACTTCACCAGAGCTCTGTAAGACCTTCCGGCCTCACCTGAGCAAGGTGTATCTGCCCCTGCTTCCATCTTCCAAATGTCTCTCTGAACCACTCCTGACCTCCTGGTGCCCTAGAGATGTAGGTCAGGATCTTAGACTGTATTTAGGACCAGCCCCCACCTCACCCGGGTGGGCATTATGGGCTGCCATACCCACACTTCCTCTTTTCCTTTGTGGGTTCCGTCTACCTAGCAAACTCTTCCCTCTTCTCAGACTCCTGCTCACCCTCCAGGCTGTCACTGAAAGACCACTTTGGAGTCCGCCCTGCTCCTATTACGCCCTGCACTTTTCCTCACACAAATCACTCTTGCGACTGTCATTTGCTGCCTGTCTCCGTACTCGGCAGTGAAGTAAGTGAACTTAGTATTTGGGCTGAGAGGAGGCCGGACCACAGTTATCCCATCAACAAACACAGATCAAGGCTGGGAAGGGAAACAAGGTCATTCAGCAGAATGTGGTCAAGGAAGGGTGCACCAAGCAAAGACCAAAAGGAGGCAAGAAGACTGAGGATGGGAACACCGGGAGCAGGGTGAGGCCACACCAGGAAGCCTGCCATCAAACCTCCTTTCACAGACTGAACTGCCTCACAAGGATGGACATGTCAGGCCTCTGTACTTCAGTGCTGTCCCTGGTGAAGTCCCCAACCTCAGCTTACACCCACCTGTGAGGGCTAGCAGAGCTTGCATAACTTGGGAAGGAAACTGGGAAAAAGGAATATCTAACAGGTTATGAGCCCAGAAAGCCCTGCGGGTGTGTGGCATGCCTGACTGGATGGCGGGCTCATGTCCCTAGCACGGCTGGGGACCCTTCCTGGCTCCTCCTTCCTTTCATTCCAGCCTGAGCTGCAGGGTGCTGGCTATGAGGACCGAGGGTGTGCCTGACGGGAAACCCCAGACCCCATGCCTCTGGTCACATAAGAAGCCGTGAGACACCAGCTCCGGCTCACGGCAGCCTATGCTGCTGCCAAGTCAGACTCCTGGTTTTGATGCAGTCACAGGGAGAAAAGGCAAAAGGGGCTACTGTCCTCAGAAACAGAGAACACTGCGCACCTTTGAACTTAGCCCCTTCCCCATGGTGGCACCTGAGAAGGCCCCTCAAATCTCTAACTGAAGACAGGGGCCCACTCCCCATTGTCCCTTCTCTAGTCCTCCAATCAGATCAGTTAGTCCTGTCCCTCCTCCTGTAGGAAATCTTGGATCTGCCTGTCTTGCTCCATAACACCAGGCAGAGGTGCTCCATACTCGTCCATACCTTGGATATAAGGTGGCCTCCCACCACTGTCTCTCAGGGGCAACCTTGGCCTCTGCCCACTACCGCCCATCACACCTGAAGCCCCTCTGTGTGCAAATCTGATCACACCTGTCTGCTGTGTGCTGCTGCTGCTCTTTGGATGGAATCATTTCTGTGACACCGCTAACCCCCAGGTCCTAGCCGAGCATCTGTGCACAGTGACTTGGTAATCTTCATTTGTCAAGTACTTGGCATAGACAGAGCAGAACAAGTTAACTGTGTAAAATGGACTGGCATCCTCCAGGGGAGGCAGAGAAGACTGTGCCTGCAGCGCTGAGCCCTATGGGGCGGGTGTTGATACAAGTGCTGATTAACTGTTTGCCTAGACACTGTATCACAAACAAACAGGAAATTAATTCTCCATCTTTCAATTCCTTTTCTGAGTTTAATTGCAAGCCATATAATTGGTCTCAATTTCCTTTAAATAAAAAAAAAATCCCTGCTATCAATATGTAACAGTGTGGAAGCTCCAGCTACCTGCTCCCTCAGCAAGGGAGGGCAGCTCCTCCTTCCTTGAATGCATGTCCATCAGGAGGTAGTCTCTGCTTGGAGAAACAGCTGGACACATTCTGAAACACCTTTTAGGGCATTAAAACACCCCAACCCAGAACTCTGAGGCAGGGAAAGCAAGGCCACTGTGTGCTTTGGATACCTGCAGGCCAATATAAGACGTAAGAGTGAGGTGACAGACAAGTGCTTTTGAGCATGGACTTTGGAATCAGGGTTAACATCTGACCAGCGATGTGATCTTGGGCACACTGTCTGACCTCTCTGAACCTCTGTAAAGTGAAGGCAAGTGATACAGAAGGATGTGAGCCAGACAAGGAGCAAGTGGGTGACCAAATTAAGAATTAAGCATGGTGACTGAGATGTGCTAAGACGTCGAGGCACCTCCACCAATCCATTATCTTCATGCTGCTGCTGCTACTTCCCACAGGAGGCCACAGAGCATGTCCCAAACATCGCAAAGCAAACTGGGAGACTGCCAGCACTTATGGCATAATTGCTGTGTTCTAGCCTTGTTCTTGAATTCAAGAGTGCTAAGCCTTTCATCTTTACAATAGCCAAAGCTAGTTCACTTTACCCGTACAAATGGGGAAAGTGAGGCACAGAGAGATGAAAGGAACTCTCTGAGGATTAACAACATGTACTGTATAAATTCGAACATATCAGTGCAAAACCTCTTCCTCCCTAGTGCTATTTTATTTTCTGTGATTTTCATAATAAATTATTCACAACTGACCGTCTTTCAAACCTCCGCTCAACCATCCCAAATCCATAGGCAAGCTTGCAGCCTTATTAATGTTTAATGAATACAAATAAATCATAAAATAAAGATATTCCTTAAGACGTATATATTTAGCTCCTAATGGCTGTTTGTGTCTTCTCTGTTCAGATCAGAATACCAAATGTTCAGGAATATGGCCTTTATTCATTTTTGGTTTTTTAAGATAAGGTATCATGTAACCAGGCCAACCTTGTACTCACTATGTAGCAGAGGATGACCTTGAATTTCTGATCCTCCTGCCTCCATCCTCTGGGTGCTGGGTTCACAGTTGTGGGCCTGGTTTATGCCCGCTGGTGCAAAACCCAGGGTTTGTGCATGCTCTGCAAGCACTCTACCAGCTGGGCTACATCTCCAAGCCCTGGCCTTTATCTTTAATTCATACCTTTCTTTTAAAACACAGAAGTACTCCGCTCTGTATTATGGAATAAACTCAGATGTAATTTCTCCAGCACTCACTCCAGGGATGACCACCATCTACATTCTCTGGCTGGCCCCATACAATTCTGTTTGCAGAGGGAAGCTCCCAGAACACATTGCCACAGCAGTGGGTCTAACTGTGAAATGGTTACAGGTGTCCAGATGATCTCAGCCATCCTATACCCCATTGTCCTTATTTATGGGCCCTTTGTGAACTGTGACTACAGAGTTCTTTCTTCTTTTTCGGTAGAAATGAAAAGGGAAATGAAAGCCACACACATGTCACAGACTACCTAGAACACTGGAGTTAGAGACTGAAACTCAAATGGCAACCGAGGGTTCATCCCCAGTACCTCATCAGCACACCTGTGCAAATCTAGCTAGATGACCGAGGCGTCAGACTTTGATGCCCAAGCTCGACACAGCCCACAGCCAGATTCTCTGGAGATCAGTGCCCATCTCCTACATTCCTGTACTGGGACATGCTGGGAGACATTGGGATGACACTGGCTGGTGGGATCCTTCATAGAGCTTCTTGTCTTCAATGAGAGATCTGCCAAGGGGGACTACATCGTGTGGCCCCACTGGGTTATAGAGCAGCTCCACCGGCAGCCTTGATTTAGGAACAGGAAGCACGGTAGACAGGGCCAGTGGGGGCCCAGGAGCAGATCCACACTTCTCAAGAACAAGGTGTCCAAGCTCCTGCTTGCGGCCAGCAGGACAGAAGCAAGGGGGAAAGTGGGCAGAGGTGGAGGACAGGGCTTTCTAGAGAACCTGTAAGGTTCTGGAGAGCAGAGGGCTAGGTTCCACATGACCCTGTGTGTGAGGCCAAGGAAAGGTGTTGTGTGTGACCACAGGGCACACTGACTGGGTTCCACAGCACTCTAAAGTAACCTTGCTTGTCTCTGGCTGGTCATAATGTAAGCTATGGCATCTGCTTCAACAGAGAAGTGGCTTTCTGTCATGGACCAACGGGGACTGTTGGAGAAGACAGGAGCCGCTAGCTTCAGGGTCTACGAGGCTTGGGATCACTTACCTAGTAGGTAAACACCATCCTCTCCCACAACACACCTCTCTAAGCCCCTAGAGGTGGACACAAAAGCTGCTTCCCACACCTGCTTATTTCACATAGCAGTGCCAGGAAGAGGTGACAACCCTGTGCTTGCTGCATCACCAGAAGAAGCAGCCTCACACTGAGCAGGGTGCTAGGTGCACAGCTTACACACTCCCCATTGGCTAGCTGAAGACCGTTTCCCCTTTTACAGAAGTTGATTTGTCTGCCTCTTCCATAGTCAGTGACTACCCAATCTGGGCTAACAATAATAATCTTATTAACGATGACAGTAATAGCAATTACCATCTGCTCAGGGCTCGCCGTGTGTCACACTGTGCAGAGAGTACTTTCATGTATTAGTTAATTCACTGCTTAGCAACCTTGCGCTTATCTCTATTTTACAGATGGGGAACAGAGAACAGAAAGAGGAAGTCTCCTGCCTGTGGTCCCACAGTCCACATAAGCAGCAGAGCTGGGATCTGGGCACAGGCAGTTGCTCCAGCAGCCCATTCACTGAGCTCTCTGCTGCCTTTGTCTCGGGGTCTGGGGCACATGAGTAAGGAAAACAAGGAGGTACACTGCTGTGTCTGCAGAAGGTTCAGGGTGACAGAGGACAGTCTGTGTGGCCCGGGCGGGCAGGGCAGGGGGAAGAGTACCTGGAGGGGCCTATGGCAAGAGACTGGCATGTCTAAGAAACAGGAGATTTTCAGGCTGGAAGCTGTGGAGGTCAGATGTGGCGGAAGACTAGTGGGCAGTGCACCTGGAGGGCACTGTGTAGTTCTCAGTAAAGAGTACAGACATGGGGCCAGGGAGTGGCCCAGCTTCGCCAGTGGAAGGCCCTAACGCCGGTCTCCCAGACCTACATGAAACAGCTGGCTGTGCTGGTACATGTCTATAATGCCAGAAACAGGAAGGTAAAGGCAAGAGGACTCTTGGGGTTCACTGGCCAGGCTGGTGACAGTGTTCTTGAACAAAGAATTTCATGGCTACCTTCTCTTCTCCACATTCATACACATGTACACACACACACACACACACACACACACACACACACACACACACACACACACACACACACAGAGAGAGAGAGACAAATGCCACAAAATAATTTTTAAGAAGTATCAACTCCATGACATGTGTACTGAAATCTCAAAACATCACCTTGCAGAGCCCAGTAAGTAACAGTCACTGCTGTCCCAATCTGAGTGGCTCCTATCAGGTTTCTAAACCTCTCTGCACCACAGCAATAGTGACACTCATAAGCTTGTCATATTAGATAATTTAGTTATGGACTTAAATCCTCTCAGGACTGTGCCGGGCTCTCAGCAAGAGCTCGCTTCTATGCTACCTGGCAGACAGACTGGCCCCACCCCACTCCAGGCTTTCCCACACATTCATCCAGCTATTTGATTGGGGGGGGGGGACTGGTAAGGGGAGAGCCAAGAAACAGAAGGAATGAGGCAAAATTAATCTGTGATCAATACTGCTTGTGGCCATTATGGTGACAGGCAGCAGATAAACACATAAAGAGAACCGGAGACCAGCTTACCCTGGCAGCTGCTGCCATTAGCCACTTTGCCCAATTACGCAGGCTGCCGCATAACCTTCTATCATTAGGCATTCCATGACATTTTATTTGTGGCTGTCTTCCTCCCTCCCCGTTGTATTTAGTCTGCTTTCATCTGTGAAGGTCTAGCTAGCTTCACTTGAGGCTCTGGCTGAGGTAATTTAGAGTTAAGCATTATTTTATAGTATGTAAATAATGAGTTATAGGCAGGCTGGATAAAAGGCAATGCCCGCTTCATCCAGAGCCTCAGCAGCCTGGGAAGCCTGGCTGGCTGGCACACACTCTCCCTCAGTCAGGTGTCTGAAAAGAACAGGGCCTCAACCTGGCTGGTCTCCTAGAAGATCAGTGTTTCCCACTGAAGGCTCTCCCACCCCCTAATTCTGCTACAAACTACTTCCAATTCCTCACCCTATCCTGTGCCCACAAGCTTGGCCATGCCACCCTGCAGCTTTTCCAGGGGTCAGTGGAATGCGGTATGAGCAGAAACTTAAACTATTCTTGAGCCACTGTGCACACATACCTGTCACTCCCCAGAGATGGAGAGTGATAGATAAGAAGTGGACACAATGGAAGCGGGCCGAAGCTGAGCCTGGTTTACAGACAGGAGCTACTTCAGCAGAGAGAAGCCCAGCTCAGACTGGGTTAAGAGGCAGACACAGCACACTACAAAACACCCACTGGGACTACAAGTCCAAGGTGTAGAGCCCTTGCCTATTTTGTGCAAGGCTCTGAGTTCCAATCCCAGCAGCCCCACCCTTACTAAAAAACATAAACAGAAAGGGAAAGCATGCACCAAGTGTTATGTGCTGCGTATGTATTGTCTGCCCACCTGCTATGGGGTGGGGGTTGTGTGGGAAAGCAGGCTAGCAGCTAGGCAGGAAATGTTTGTCCATCCATCTCTCACTAGGTTATGGGTACCTCTGGCTGGGCTGGGCCACCTGCATCTAAGATGCTGCTTGCTTAATAACAATATTCAAAAGCAGCAGCAACCACACTGCAATGGATGGCCGTAATGATATGTTACACAACATTCCCAATGGCCAGGTCAGGCTCCTTTATCCTTCTTTCAACAGAGAGTTCTAATGAAGGATGGGACAGTCTAGCTCACACTTTTAAGAGAGAGACTGAAGCACAGGACTGTGTGTCCATTGGTTATGAACACAGTAATGGCGAGGCCTTTCCATTCACCAACCACAATGGTAAGCACCATTGCCTTGACAGCTGCCCTCCAACTCCATGTGGATTCTGCAAACTGTGAGACCCCAACCCTTGCTTTCAACACAGCCTTGCCTGTCCTTGTCTGTTTGTGCCCTTCCCACCCAGACCTGGTGTGCAGGGCCGATACCTTGCACAGCAGTAGCTGGAAGCTTGGGTGAATCATAGAGTAAGGTTTTAATCCTGGCTCTGCCATTTGTCTAACAGCTTTACACAGGTCTCATCATGTCCCTAAGGATCATTTTTGTCCTCTATAAATAGAGGGGCCTCGGTGGTAAGAACGGGTTCCTTAGCGGCTTACAGCATGTATGAAATGCTAATGGTAGGGCCTGGCGACGGCTCGGTGGCACCCATGATCCTTTTCCCTCTGATGGGTTACAAGGGGCAGAAGGTAAAGTGTGGAGGGAGATAGTGTCACGACTTCTGCTCTTCTGCCCTGTTCAGTCTTGAAAAGGAGGCGGCCATCTGTTCTCAACACTGTGAGGGAGGCCTCAGATAGAGAATACTCCAAGTGTAAACAGAAGCTGTCCATTCTTGGATAACCCACCTCTGAGAGCTCACCAAATTGTCTTTACTTACAGTATCTACTGCTGCGTACATCCCTTCTTTTGACTTCTGGGTTCCACCACTTTTTTTTTTTTTTTAATAAGAATAGTAGTTTACTAAACATACCAAACCATACAGCAGAGGCAAACAAGCCCTGGGGGCTCTGTAGCAACACCGGTTCAGGCTGGGGAAGCCGTCCTTTGTCCTATATGCCTATATGTAGAAGTTCATTTTCCAAGTGCACAGTCAGGCAGGAGCCCAAGCCTGCGAGCCTCCATTTACATTCCAGCCTTGCTGCGGCTTCCCCCACCCCTTGCTCCTGCTCTCTGCTCCCATGTTAAGCAATTCCTCTCCCCGGGAGCCCCTGGCTGCAGTCATCATTCTCACTTAGGCAAACTCTATCTATGGATTTCATTCCTCTAATTTTCTCCCATAAATCAATCCTCCCTCCCCTCGGCTGCTGCTGTTCTGTCTGGATTGCGCCTTTAGTCAATGTTCATCTCATCCAATTCAGTATTCAATGAAGGGTTATCAAGTGCCAGCTTCATGCAGGGCACTATGGAGAGGGCAGTGAAGTAGGCAGCCCATGTGTTAGGCCAGGCTGCCAGAAAAAATAGCATCAACTATATGGTTTATAAACAATGAAGATTTATTTTCACAGTTCTGGAGGCTGGGGCGTGCAGCATGAAGGCTCTGGCAGACCCATGGTGAAGACCTCCTCCTAGTTCATCAATGGCACGTCCTTGTCATGTGATCACAAAATGAAAAGGGCCTCAGGCCTCTTTTATAAGGGTACTAATCTTACTCACAAGGGCCCACTCCCATAGTATAATCACTTCCAAAGTTCTACCTCCTAATGTAATATTTGGGTATATTAGCTACTTGTCTCACCGCTTTGATAAAATACCCAGATGAAAGCAATTCAAGGAACAAAGGGTTTCTTTTGGCTCCTAGTTTGCGGATACAATCCATCATAAGGGGAAGTCCTCGTGGCAGGAGCGTGATGCAGCTGGTTAGTCTGAGCCAACAGTGAGCAAACAGAATAGCAAATGCTTGTATTCAGCTTTCTTCCTCCTTTAACTCAGGTCAAGCCTAGGGAATGGAGCCGCCCTCATTCAGGACATGTCTTCTCAACGACCTAATCAAGACACCCTCTCACAGGCATGTTCAGAGGCTAACCTAATCTAAATAATCAGTCTCAGGTGTGCCTAGAAGGCGTCTCCCATGTGATTCCCGGTCCTGCTAAATAGACAATCAATATTAACATCACAGAGATTAAGATTTCAACCTCTGAAAGTGAGGTGCGGGCCTCAACATTCAGATACCTGGAGCAGGGGGGCTTAGACTCATTATCTCACAGCATAGCTAGCGCCTAAGCTGGACATCTGGATTCAACTCCATCCCCTTTGCCTACAAGCTGGTAAACTCAAGATGGATTACAATAACTAACATGTCTTGGCTTCATTTTTCTTCATGGTAAAATGTGGATAACAGTAACTGTCCCATGAGGCACTGGGAATTTTCCATGAAGTGAAGCATCCAAAACATGGTACACACAATGGTTTCCAATGATTATCCCTACTGCCCACCTAACACTGCCTTCTAGGTGGTACGTGTGACTATCCCAGGGAACGAGATAGCCATTAGCTCTCCACAGAACAGTGGTGGACAACCTGAGGTCATGTGATGAGGAAGGATCTGACCATTGGAAGGAAGAATGCCTTCTCCTTACCCTACACTCCACCTTAGAATTTGCTTCCCACTTATCCTAACTGGATATACATTCCTAGGAGGAGGGGACCGCCACATACAATAGTGTATTTGTCTCCAGACCAGAAACATCACTGAGGGAGTCTGTGCTGTGTTGTTAAGGACAAAGATGACAAGAATGCCAGGACAGCTTGGGGACAGAGGAGAGTAGGACACACAGCCCACAAAGGGACACTTCTTGACTCACACCTAACATAAGAATGAACTCAAGACGGCTCAGATACCTACATGTAAGAGCTAAAACAAAGCTCTTATTTTGTCTTGTAGAATATTTTGAGACCTGTCTGCCATGTACTCTGATGGCACTCACACCTACACTCTCTTTTGTCTCTCGTCAGCCTCCTGATGGTCCACTGTCTACTCTCTTGTCTTAGACACTTTTCAAATCTAGACTGAGCATGTGGAAGATTACACACGCTATTGGTCTGAGTGAAATGTGGAGTCTTAGAAAGAATCCAAGCTGTAAGTCTTCAGCACCTTGGGTTTAGGACTGGGTTAAGCACCAGAAGTCCAAGCAACGAAAGAAAAATTTATGAAGTGGATTTATCAAAATTTAAATTTTTCTACTGCAAGTGATTACTGTTAAGAAAGTGATAGAACAAAAAACTCACAGGACAAAAGGAACCGTTTTTAAGTCATATATTTGATAAAAGACTTACTTGGACTTCAACAAAAAGAAGATAAAATACTGTAAAACTGGGCCAAAGATTGAATAGACATTTCTCAAAAGAAACTAGGTGGCACAAGTCTGTATTCCAGCACTTGAGAACTAGAGGCAGGAAGATCAGGAGTTCAAAGCAAACCTGAGCACACAGCTAGTTCAAGACCAGAGTCTGCCACATGAGAGCCTGTCCGAAATAAAAAAGATACAAAGCATATCAATGGCCAAGAAGCACACTAGAGAATGATCAACTCCTAAACAACAGCCACCAGGAAAACAAACCGAGACCACAGTGAGATGCCATTTTACAGCATGAAGTTGGCTGAACGAGTAAGCAATCAAAGTCCCCAAACAGGTAATCATACCCGAAGGTGAGGGAGAAATGAGGACCTGGTGCACTGCTGCTAGGAGACGGTGTAGACACTTTGGGAAACAGGTTGGTAATTATTCAGAACATACATTTTTCTACGTGGTCCAGTGAGTCTACCCCTAGGGTTACTCCTGAGAGAAATGAACACCTATAATCCCCATACAAAAGCCGCACACCTGTCTTCACAGCAGCACTGGTTCAACAGCTTGAAAAGTAGAACAAGTTAATGACCGACAGACATGGACAAAAGTGGACTGTCCACGTGACAGAATATTACCTGGCAATAAAAAATAAAGTGATGCATACTGTAGATTAGCCAACCCTGCAACAATGTCCTAGTTAGGGTTTCTATTGCTGTGATGAAACACCATGACCAAAAAGCAAGTTGGGGAGGAAAGGGTTTATTTGGCTTACACTTCCATATTACTGCTCTTCCCCAAAGGAAGTCAGTTCAGGAACTCAAACAAGAGAGGAACCTGGAGGCAGAAGATGATGCACAGGCCACGGAGGGATGCTGCTTACTAGCTTGCTCTCCCATTCCTTGCTCAGCCTACTTTCTTATAGAATCCAGAACCACCAGGCCAGGGATGGCATCACACACAATGGGCTGGGCCCTCCACCAATCACTAATTAAGAAAATGCTTTACAGCCAGATCTATTGGAGGCATTTTGTCAAGTGGGGTTCCCTCCTTTTGGATGACTCTAACTTGTGCCCAGCTGACATAAAACCAAAGCCAGGACAGATAAGTAGAAGCCACAAATACTACACAGCATAGAAATAAAGTCGTAATTATTTCCCTGGCCCCATTCAACAAATGCCAGTCACTCTCCAGCGCTAACACAGTAGTTAAAAACTCACCAGCAGAATTGCCATGTGATTGTCCTGCCCCTCCCCATCCTAAGTTTTTTTCCGGCTAACTTGCTCTCAGGTACCAAAACACTCCTGAGAACTGACCATGCCACCCTCTTCTTTAACAGATGCTGTCTCAAGAAACTCTGAGTACACCAATTTCCACCTTTCAAGTCTTTTCCAAAAGGACACAAATATCTTGAAAAAACAAATGAATTTGGCTGGAAGGTCAAGAACTGCAAGTTCAATAGAGAAGAAAATACCACTGTCAAGTGTTGCAAAATATTAGTTTAACATGTGTTAATTCACTTACGATGTGGGATATTTGTTTAATGATGCAAAGATGTGTTGCATTCTTTTATGTTGCATTTGTTTAACTCGGTAAAGCTGTGTTACTTTGCCTGTCTAAAATACCAGATGGGTCTAATAAAGAGCTGAATGGCCAATAACTGGGCAGAAGAGGGATAGGCAGGGCTGCCAGGCAGAGAGAATAAATAGAAGGAAAAATCTAGGCCAAAGAAGAAAGAGAACTAGGAATGAGAAAAGGAGAAGGAGAGGACAGCAGGGGCCAGCCACCCAGCCACCTAGCCAGCCACAGAATAAGAAGGAAAGAAAGATTATATAGAATAAAGAAAGGTAAAAAGCCCAGAGGCAAAATGCAGTTAAAGAGAAACAGGATAATTTAAGTTAGAAAAGCTGGCTAGAAACAAACCATGCTAAGGCAGGGCATTCCTAAGTAAGAATAAGTCTCCATGTATTTATTTGGGAGGTGGGTGGTGGGCCCCCAAAGAGTAAAAATGCCAGCTACAGTCAAGGGCATTTCTGCTCATACCAGAAAGTGCCCTTGGGATGAGTCATCTACACTGCCAACTTTACTAGATTGGCATCCTCATAGGACATGAGGGAAGCACAGCTCCAGAAGCATCTATGAAGGCAACTCCAGATTCTATTGAGTCATGAGGGATCTTGGCCTGATGAAAGAATTCATCCAAGAAGGATTCATAATGGACAGAACTATTAGGACATGGGCCTTGGTAGAGGAGAAAATAGTTACTGTGACAGTGTGTCCTTGGCCTTGACTCTTCCTTTTCTTTTGCTTTCAGTCTACTAAGATGCCAAGGGATTATGGGCTGAACTCTCTGAGACAATGAGTCGAGATAAATCTCTCCTCCCTTCAGATGTCGGTCACAGGGGCAGGAAGTTAGGTAACACTCCCCTTGACTGAAGCACAGCCACCATGGCAGAACTCAGTCACAGGCCACCATGAAGTCTATCCATTAGGTCTCAGATTGACAGGAGTGCTGAATGCTGGAGTAATTTCAAAAACACATGGTACGCTTCTGATTTGAACACTTTAATGAAATCCAGCAAGGGACATGACAGAAGCAAAAAGATGTCAAAGGCGGAACCAGGATTAGTTTAGAATTCAGCAAATTAGTCTAGTTGGCTTCGTGTTTCAGTTCACTCCCAGTTTAAATATAGTATGTA
This sequence comes from Onychomys torridus, assembly GCF_903995425.1. Lineage (NCBI taxonomy): Eukaryota > Metazoa > Chordata > Mammalia > Rodentia > Cricetidae > Onychomys > Onychomys torridus. Next base: position 76,693,019 of record NC_050446.1, read on the forward strand.
TTTAATATGATGTGAAGTCATATTTTAACACCTCCCAACTGTGAGGACTTTGCAATTCTAATAGAAAACACACCATAAATTAGCCTGAGGTGACGTATCGCTTTCACGTGTCTCAGAGTGTGATTATCTGGAATGGCTCAGGATTCTAGAGATTTTCCCTCCATTCCTTTTTCTTCTAGATCCTGACAGCTTTTACCAAAATATTACTGTCAAATCAAAATGCAAAATCTTCTCCTCTTGAATAAAGAAACTTCCTCCAAACTAATCAAGATCTGCATGAGGCTTTCAAGCAGGCAGCCACCGTGAGAGGCACACAATGAAGGGGGGCCTCTCCCGTCCAAGAGTTAAACTCCCAATAAGGTTTGCTGAGTGGACAAAAGCTAACTTGAGATGCACCTGGTATCATAACCGACACAGGACGCATCTGGAGGAAGTGCCACACCAGTCTACCACGCCACCCCACCTCACCCCGGCCCCACTGTGTTCCATCTCTAGCTGCATCTGGGTGTTCACACCCTAGAATGTTCCACTGTCATAAGGCCATGAGGCAAGATGCCAGACAGAAGCAAGCCTGACCCAGGATCCTTGCTGGGAAGCAGGATGGAAGCAGGTTTTGTTGCCCATCCAGGGCAGAGTCCTCTGTGACCTCAGCAGCTTGTTTTGAACTGGGTGTTTCTACAAAGGCCATTAAGGCTGGAGCTCAATGGCACCTGGTTACACAGGAGACCTGGTGGCTCACAGGAAAGACACCCACACTTAGTAGAGCCTGCCAAGCAGCCTGCAGGCCTCTCCCATTTCCCCTCAGCAGCCCTGAAGGCAGGCAATAGTTGTCTTGTGTTGAAGAGGGTCAGACTGGTTGAGGAATTTCAACAGAGCCAACTTCCCTGCCTAGTGCAGGGCTAGCATGAAGAATAAACCTCATTCCCATTTCCGTCTCATGCCAACAAAGAATGAGTTAGACATTATGGCTCAGCTCCTGTCAGAAACACCATGTGGACAAGGAGTGGGGCATCACTTAAGGAATGTGACCAGAAGAGCTTTGTGAGATGAGACGGGGCAGGGCAGGATCCGAGGGCAGCCTTCCCGGCCTGGGTGCCCAACCTCACTCCCTTGGAAAGAGCTCAGTAATGCAAGGAAGCCAATGGGAAATGAGGGAAGGGCGGTCTGTGGAGAAAGTAAAACGCCAGGGGTGAGTTCTGACCAGTTCCCTGACCCAGGCAGAGATATCAGCGGTCTAGGGACACAACTTTCTGATGGACTGTGGTTCCAATGACCTACTTCTGTACAACAGAGCAACCTCAAACTGAAGGGCTTCTAACAACAACATGTAAACTCTCACAGGTTCTGTGTTTAGACCCTGGATAGTGAAGTCCATTATTGTTTGGAGTCTCAAGCTTTGTGACAGACAGACTAGTGTGGTTGGAGCTGAAGTGCCAGTGGTCCCACAAGCATCTCTCTTCATGCAACTCTTGTGGACGCTTTGTGAAGACTGGCCTGGGCTTCCTCCCAGCATGGCAGCCTTGTCCACCATCTTTACATGACAACGGAAGCCTGAGGAAAGCACAGGCCAGACAAGAAGCCCTGTGGCATCCTGTATCCTGTGACTGGTGTCATGAGTCTCAGCACGACATACTCTGCTGTGTCACAAAAGCTGAGCCAATTTCTGGGAAAGGGGACACAGCTCCAACTCCCAAAGGGAGAGGTGCCAAAGAATTTGTGAACTCACTTTAAGAGTGCCAGATGGGGTGGGGGCTTGCACTGGGAAGAAGGATGTGTACTCCAGTCACTTCCTCCCAAACCACAGCATGTTCCTCAAGAGAAGCAGGCAGGCATTGGCACACCAGAGTGAGGTTGAGGGAAAATCTATAAAAGGTTCTGAGCCTCCTGGGGAAGAGCAGTCAAACAGATCAGCTAAGGAGGACAAAGTATCTGTCCTTGGAGGATCCCTTCAGATGCAAATTGACCGAAATTGGGGGCCAGCTGACCTCTGTGGGGAAAAAAAAAAGGCATAGCCAGAGTCAGGTTTCTGTCATCTGAAGATGAACTAAAACCTTGGTCCCATTCCAAAACCAAGATAAAAGCATGGCTTTCCAAGGGTCACTACAGCTTTAGAACAAATTAGCTTATGAAGGAAGAAACAAATATGGGAAACACCTTCGACTTGACATCTGGGGTAGCTGAAAGGGGTCAGCATCACAGGGCATGTCCAGGGCACTGCCAGGAGTACAGCCTGCTGGCACTGCAGAGTACTTCAGCGCTGGCCCAAGTGGCTTGTGGGAACTCTCGGAGGGAGAAGTGCATCAGCGTCGTCTCTCAGGCTAAATGGATTGATGCCAGTCAGAGCAGCAACACTTGTCCCAAAAGTCTGTGGACATGTTGTTTCCCCAAACTAATCTTTAAACTATTGGTTCAAGTTAAAATGGTGTGCAGCAGATTCTGGGGTTAAATAATTTCCACTATTTATCCTTTTCCTGATATGCATTCCTGAATTTGGACTAGGCACTATGAGAAAGGAAAGATTTTCCTGCTTCCCTTGCAGCTTAGGTGTGATCATATGACTAAGTTCAGGTCATCAAAAGTGTGTGGGCAACCTCTTGGTCACTGCCTTCAAGACTACCTGGTCTTCCCCCTTCTGCTTCTGGTCTGAGGTCTGGGAAATAGGAACTGTTGGAGCACCTTTTGGAACCTGATGAGAGCAGACTGTCTCACTGGCAGCCATGCCAAGCTTTTTATGTGAGTGCTGAGATTCAGACTTGGTCTTCATCCTTGTAGACCAAGAGCTCTTACACACTGAGCCATGGCCTCAGCCACAAAAGTTCTGTCTCTGGATATATTCTTCCATTTGTCTAGAGGCCCAGCCCCACACACGTATCCCTATCCACTTTAATTTATCCTGACTAGGCAAAGATTTCACTTCTTAGAAGTTTCACCATACCTCGCCAGAAAATCCTGCCATCCTATGCCTGCCCGCTGCTTTCCCAGAGGTCGGTTCATTCTCTGTTACAACATTTATCACACTTTAGGGTAATTATCAGGAGAGGATTATGTTTCTCCATTGCAAAACTGTGAGCAACTTTGATCTGATCTGGCTTTGAATTTCCTCCAGTGCTGGCAGGGGCTGGTCAGTCTCAGACAATACAAATACTGATGTAGCAATGACCACTAGGAAGGGTCAACAGCGGAGAGTGTTGCTGGAGTAGGCAAGTTGAAGGTCACAATCAGTCTATGGATGGAGACATGTTCCTGCATCCTCCAGTAACATAGCTGCGCTGGGCTATGAGAACCTGCAGAGCACAGCGCAGACTCAGAGAGAGAGAAAAGGGGTCAATTGAACAGGTGACCCCCCTTCCCTGAAACCTGGTCCTTCCACTCAGACAAGGCACACTCTGCAAACGTCTAGGCTAGCCTCTCCCATTCCCCAGGGACCAGAAGAGAGAGAGAGGCCAGGGCTTGTGCAAGATAGGCATGGGGAGACTACGGTAGCAGCTCAGCAGATCATCACTGTGGGTGAGAGACCAGGAAGCAATTACTGCCATGAGTGCAGAATCGGTCTGATTTGCTTCCACATGAGGGGTGTTTCAGAAATCTTCAAACTCCTGCTGCAGTGGTTAAAGGGAAGGACGATTCGGATGCAAACACTCAATTACCAGGAAGAAAAGCCCATGGGTACAGAGAAGCGGCAATCAGCCGCTCCCAGCCTCCTTCTGTTTCTTCCATTGAAGTCAGCGTTTTCTGTCTTTCCCAGCCCAGCTGGGATTTCAAATCCTTAAATTAAAAGCAGAAGGGGGGGGGGGCGCCTTTCTTACTCCTCTTGCTAAATGGACCTCCAGCAGTCTTTGTCCAACTAAAGCCAAGTGAATTTTTTAAGGGATGACTTTTCCTTAGGACCCCTTGGAGGAAGTTCTTAACATCACTGGATACCACAGTCTTAGAACAGACAACATCCACCCATCAAATCCCAGGTCGTGTGACACTCTAGGTCATATATTAACCTAGATTTTTCTTCGTAGCCATCTCTTTGCCATCCCTACTTGGAAGAACTAGGCTAAAATGAACAGCTCCCCCATCCCAAGCTCTCTACTACACTTGTAGTAATTCTTTAGTGGCTCAGTCAGTCACTTGGATGTGTTTAGTGACAGACAGCAAAGGTCTTCCAAACCACACATGCTCTTCCCTCTCAATGATGTGGGCCATTGAGGGGCTTGAGGGCACAAAGCAGAAAGCAAGCACAACTGGCCAGTTACTCTCGGAGCTCGGTCCACCTCACCACCGTCCCTGCAGTGGCCTGCACAGCCCACCTTCCTTCTTGATGCCCTTGTCCACTCTGTCACTGTGCCTCCTTGATTCTGATTTTACTTCCTCCCTAAAAACACTGGCTCAAGTGTTCTCACTGTTAACACCTTCCCGGGATGATTAAATCTTGACCACCAGTCTGACGGGACTAAGGGGTAGTGAGAGTTCCCACAGCATACCACTGGGCATGCCTATGGGGGCATTTCTAGAGATGACTAGATTATGAGAGCTCTGAGCTAACCAGGTTGAACAGGGAGATTGTCGGGGTGCAGGTGGGGGTGAGAGTGGGGGTGAGAGTGGGGGTGAGGGTACAAGTGGGGGATGAGGGTGCAGATGAGGGTGCAGGTTGGTGATTAATTGGAGAATGTGTGTCTCCAGTAGCATGCTTGTAAAAGGTATAACTTAGCTCGGTTCTATCATCCTTCTGTTTCCTGTGGCCATGAAGTGAATAGCCTCAGGCCCACACACTTCCACCAGTGTGACACTCTGGTCTGCCTCAGTCCACACTTCTACCAGGGTGACAGAAACTCTGGCCTGCCTCAAGCCCACACAACTATTTTCTGTGTTTTCATTTTGGGGTGAGGTTCTAGTAGTCTGGAAATCACTAAAATGCAAGGAACTGTCTTAGGGTTTCTATTGCCGCAATGAAACACCATGACCAAAAAGCATGTTGGGAGGAAAGGGTTATTCGGCTTACATTTCCACATCACCAAAAGAAATCAGGGCAGGAACTCAAGCAGGGCAGGAACCCAGAGGCAGGAGCTGATACAGAGACCATGGATGGACTTGGAAGTATAAGATGAATGAAATAAACCCTTTCTTCTGCTAAGTTGTGCTTATCACAGTGTCAGAAAAGAAACTAGAAAAGGCCTAGGGGGTAAGAAAACAAGGGGGAGTGACCTTGTGCAGAGGTTCCACCTCCACCAACTCCAGTTCCAGAGCCACTTGGGGGACAGAGCTAAGGAGCTAGGAGCTAAGGGGGGCGCAGGTACAGGAAACGAGTCTCCTGCAATACAGGTTGAGAGGTATCCTTCAAACCAAACCCATCATGCAGACCAGCTCTCTCCCCAGAGGGTTCTTCTCAGTAGCCCCAGGCCCTCCCCTGTCTCCCTTGGGTCATGTGACTTGGTCTGTTCACTTTGATGACTCTCCAGCCCTTCACATCTGTTACTAGTTCTGGTGTCCCATAAAGAGTGTGGCTGTGCTTTAGTGAGGGGCCACTTCTGCAGTAGCTGGGTAAGACTGCCGTAATAGTAGCACTCACTTGTGGGTAAGGTGTTCAACAGTAGAAATCTACTGTGGCACAGTGTGGGAAACTAGCGACCCAAAATTAAGGTCATGGAGAAGGGGCTCCCTCTGAAGGCTGTGAGGACAGTCTGCTCCATGTCCTTTTCCTGGCTTCTGGTTTCTTGGCCATCTGTGCTGCAAGCCTCCTCCTCTTCTGCTGTTATATCCCACCATGTTCTCCCTGTGTGGGTGTCTGACACCTAAATTCCCTTTCTATAAGGACACTAGTCACATCAGAGGCCCACCCTACCCTAACTAATTATATCTTCAATGATCCTATTCTTAAATATGGCCATATTCTGTGGAACTGCAGGCAGGGTCTGGATTTTGATAAATTAATTTTGAGGAAGAAAAGCCATAATTCAACAAGAGAGCAAGATCCCAGTATGCTCACAGGCCTGGAACCTGACAGGTTCCCCATCACACATCGACTGAGAGAAATGTCCAAGTTGCAAAATGCTAACCCTCAAATTCCAAGCTCCAATTCTCTCTCTCCTAACCTTCCCCAATGCATGCATGTACACATCACACACCTACACGTGCACACACATACAGACACACACACACAGATACACACACACACACACACACACACACACACACACACACACACCCCACCTGCAGAAGAAACAGCACAAAGCTGTCATTGCTGGCTTCTGGTGAGGTGCCAAGCTTCAAACAGCCTTCCATTCTCCTGAAGCCTTATCACCAGAGCACAGCAAGAAAATAAAGATGCTCTGCCAGGTGCGAAACTCACCCACTAACTCCCTGCTGGGGTGGCTCCCTAGGAAGAACTCACCTCAAAAATGCTAGAGGGGATGGGGAGCCCAGCAAGAGGTACTCCTTTACTGAGCAGACACGTGAGCACCAAACATTCCCATTTTACGGATTCCCCTCCCCTTTTAGCTCGCTGCACCTGGAGCTAGACTGCTTCCTGGAGTCTCTACTCAAGTTCACATCTCGGCTCCCTACTTGCTTGAGTATGCACTTGGCCTAAGTATTCTTTAGCTCTTCATCCAGAAGGAGGGGGCAAGAGCTCAGGCTCCTGGGGTGAGGGTGGGGTTGTTAGAACAGAGCAGGACAACATAAGGAGGATGTAGACAAAGGTCCCTGAGGCCAAGTCTGAATTCCAGCATGGGCAGTTCCTATAAAGTCCAAAACCTGGCTGATCACTAAGACCTGGGACTAGAACACTAATCACTCTGTGTACAAGGTATCTAACTCCTTGGGGACCCCTGCAAGGCTACACCTGGGGTTTCACTGGGGAGGCCCCCCTCCAGCCTCACTTCTGAGCTCAGCTGCTGGTAGACCTTAGTCCCTTGCTGGCGTTAGGCTAGAGCCCTCCCTCAGCTCCCTGCCACAGGAGTCTGTGCAGTTGCGGCTGACAACATGGAGAAGGCTTTCATCAGAGAAAGCAAGACAGAGTAAGAGGGAAGGGGTACTCATGACCTAAGCATGGAAATGGAACCCCGCCACGTTTGCTGCATTTCTCTTGTTCAAAGCAGGTTATAATTTGTACATCTGTTCACACAGCATTATTCCCAAGTGTTTACGGATAGAGAAATCAAATGTGGTATGTCAATAAAAAGGAACATTATCCAGCCTTTAAAAGGAAGGAAACAGCCATCCATGCTATAAAATAGATGAACCTTGATGACATGTAAATGAACTAGGCACTCACAAAAAAGACAAATGTCATATGATTCTACTTATACAAGTACCTAAAACTACCAATTAATCAAGGCAGAGAGTAGAAAAGTAGTTACCAGGGTTATGGGATAGAGTGAGTAGAGAACATTTTTTTCCCTTTGTTTCTTGCCAGAGCTGAGGACCGAAACCAGGGCCTCTACCACTTTACTAAATCCCCAACCCCCCTTTGTTTCTTAAATAAGTTCAGAATTCCAAGATGTAAAAGTCCTAGCAATTGGTTGCATAATGGAAAAATAATTTCTGCCACTGAACTTAAAAAGCTAAAGTAATTTTCAAAAGTTAAGATAGTAAATTGTAAGCACTTTTTTCAGAGAGAGAGAGAGAGAGAGAGAGAGAGAGAGAGAGAATGAACGAACAAGAGAGAGGGAGGAGACAGAGAATGAGAGAACAAACTAGCCGAACAGTCCAGATCATTTACAAAAAGGCAAGATTTCACACAAGCATGAGTGTCAGGAAGTGCCATCAGTAGACACCAATGCCACATTCGGGTAGCATTTTCAAGGTCACCAGAATGGTGTTCACCACCTTATACATGGCAGCTGCTGCTGCCTTGAAGCCAGTTTTATCCACTTCTTCCAAATAAACACTGTAAAACCTCTCTTTCTTTTCTCACATCAACTGAAAGCAAAGGATTTTTCAAAGGCTAGGGAGCCCACAGGGTGCGCTCATGTGCAGAGGCACTGAGCCAAGTACCTAGCGCACTGAAAGCGCTGAGAACCCCATGAGGCATGAGTGTACCTTCTGTCCAGTGAAGAAGCTTTGAGATGTTTCAGGAAGACACTGCATGGAGCCCTGTCTCTCAACAGCCCAGTACAGGGAAGAATTTCTCACAGGACTGGCATCCATTAGGCATGCAGCAAGGTTAGCAAGCAGTTCACATTTAGAGGCTACAAAGTGAACCCTTGAATAGCAGTACACTGTCATTTGATGCAGGGAGAGAGAAGCCTCAGGAGGGATGTAGAATCACAGGCTGGCCAATGGGACTCACCTCTAAGACTTACTCATATCTTGTGCTTACTTTGGGACATACTCCCTAAGAGGGAATGGCAGAAACTTTCCTAGTGAACACATGACACCAGTATTTCTTGTTACTTTAATAAACTGTGGGTACTTTGATTCATACACCAAAACAAAGACATGGTGTGATACCACCGAGTGCAAGATGACCACACGGAGATTTTTTTCCCCATTTGTCAACACTTATGGACCCCATTATGGGTGAGGCACTGGGCTACTAGTTAGGGCCCCTGGGATTAGAGAGGAAAAACGGACACACCTTGCACACCTTGGTAGCTAGGAAAGCTTTCCAGCACAATGGTCACCTCACATGGAGGTGTTACTCATGCCCTGATGTCATTTTGGTAGTGACTCAGAAGGGAAGACAGCTCTATGTGTAGTGTCCCTCAAAAGTTAGGTCACGTGTATTTGTCTGTCACCGAACCTTTCCCTTTTTCTTTTCCTGTATGTTTTTTGGGGGATACACGGGGGGGGGGATTGTACCAACATGGCTCAAAGTCTTTAATTTGATACTGAGTGACTTCACACATGTCCTGGGGGAGGCAGGGTGTCTTAGTTACTTTTCCGCTGCTATGACAAAATGCTCTGACCAAAGCTACTTAACAGAGAAAGGTTTGTTTTGGCTCACAGTCCCAGAGGGACAGAATCCACCACGGTTGACTGACTATCAAAATGAACCACAACAGCCATCATGTCCGAAGCCAAAGGCAAAGCTTGGCTGCACCATCAACTATTTCTCAAATCTTTGTGTCTGCGGGAGCGAAACAGAGAAAAAAAGCAGCAGAACTGAACAGCACTAACTTGAGCCAAACACTCAAGGAATCACCAGCCATCCCTCTGAGGGGTGAACAATGACTCAGTCAGCCAAACAGCACAGGACACTGGAGAAGGGGTTTTCGAACATGACCACCCAGTAGAACACTGGCCTAAACAAATCAGTATCCCTCCCTGGAAGCGTCAATCTGAAGTCCTTTTCATGAAAACACTCAGGCACAAGTGAGGCTAAGATACATAAGAACACCAGATACTAGGCAAGAAAAGTCTTCACAGCAATTATCCTCCACACCTCCTCTCAGAACATTTACTCAGCTCAGTGCCTGCCATTCCCCACTGGCATTAACACTAGATCTACCTCAACATATGTTTCCCTTTATAAAAACTGACTTTGTGAAGGATAGCCATGCACAGTAGTTTAAAACTTCCCAGGTAATAGTGAGCTCAAACTCTCTCTGAGGTTAGGGCTAGGTCAGAGCAGTTGCCCTCAGACTCAGGCACTAGGACCACCCAGCATGGTAGTAAAACACAACGTGATTGGGTTGTTCTGCAGTGGGGGGCCCTGCCGCCTGCATCCAGGAGTCCCCACACGTGGCAGTGGCTGTGGCAGCTGGCTGCACTCTTATTCTTACTGTAGTACCGATGAAGAACACACCCAAGCAGTAAGTTTTCCACAAAAGAACTTTCCACTTCCACACCACTCACCCCACTGTCCTTCCTGCAGATTCTGGCAAGGCTTGTTCTGACACGTTTTACCTTCTCTATGGCCCTCAGTCCTACAGATTTTAGAAGTCCTAATTCCTGCTTGGTCCACATCCCACTGGTGATGTGAGGATGGCTCATTTGCTCACTCATTCGTGCACTTATAATGACATAATAAACAGCAACCAAAATAAAAGCTAGGACCTTGAAAATAACCTGTATTTATCCTCCAAGAACTTTCCCCTACCTATGTCCACCTCCAAACATATTACAAGCAGTTAAATCTCTTGCTTGTCTTGTAGTTTTATTAAATCTACAAACATGACCACTCAGGAGAACATGGACAAACAAATAAGCTCCGCCAACAAGCAACAATCTGGGTGAATTGTAGTCACATAACACTATTAATGGAAAGAAGAGATCACATACAAATAGAACCAATTTGTAACATTAGAAACACTTGTTCTTCAGAATATCTTAAAATAGATGCACACTTAAGAAGCTTTGTTCTTTGTTGTCATCACTGAAGACACATACTGGGAGCTGGGGATGCAGTTCAGTTGGTAGAATATTCGCTTTGCATACATGAAGCCCAGAGTTGCGTCCCCAGCACCAAGGAAAACCAGGTACAGTGAGTGGCTTACGCCTGTAATCCCAGAACCAGGGACATGAGAAGGAAGGTTCCAGGTCACTTTCGGGTATGCAATAAGTTCTGAAGACAGCCTTGGGGTGTGTGTGTGTGTGTGTGTGTGTGTGTGTGTGTGTGTGTGTGAGAGAGAGAGAGAGAGAGAGAGAGAGAGAGAGAGAGAGAGAGAGAGAACGAGAACTCAAGGGAGGGACAGAAGGAAGGAAGGGAGGAGGGAAGGAAGGGAGGGAGGGAGGGAGGGAGGGAGGGAGGAAGGAAGGAAGGAAGGAAGGAAGGAAGGAAGGAAGGAAGGAAGGAAGGAAATGTTCGCTGAAACGAGATCCCATGAGTCTTGACAGGAAAAGGGACCTTATCCTTCAGTGTCCTTCCTCTTCCAGCTTTCAGCTGCAGCCTTCAGTTTCCACAAAAACTCCCAAGTCAAGAGCGTTTCTACGCTTAGGCAATCCACACAAGAGGGAACCAAGCAGTGAGCAAGCACCAGGGGCCGCTGGGGGCATCAGTGCTCCTCACCATCCGACACACAAATGACAGCGTTTGGGGAGGTGATCATTTCATGACTACCAAGTTAACGAAAATGAGAAGAAAGAAAGCAAAACCCAGAGCAGCCGTGAATGTGACTGAGCTGTCAGGGTAGAACTGACAGGCACAGCAGCGAAACCAAAGAGAAATTTTCAGCCAGCTGTGTGGAGAAATGTGGTCATGACTCATGCAGGCATCTCATTCTGCAGAATTCATCTCCATTCTGCAGGATGGAGGGAAAGGACTCACATGACTCTCAACAACACTACAACACGGAAAACCACAGCAAAGCAATTCAGTAGGCATGTAACACAACCAAGGATGACCACAGAAGAAACGCATATACAGTGTTCAACATATGAAAGATACCAAAGTCAAAATGGCAGGCATAATGTCCTCAAGACTATGCAACACTCAGGATGAAGGCAAGTACAAGTCACCACAGCTGCTCTTAGGAAGAGGATGTGGCTGCTTGTCTCTTCCCTCCCACGCCCGACTTCTGTGTCCAATCACCTTTTTTTTGGGGGGGGGGCGGGAGGCAGCACCTACCTAGAGAACTCTCGCAGCTCTCCTCATCACTGTTGTCTTGACAGTTATTCTGTCCATCGCAGATGAAGCTCTTGTCAATGCACAGCCCATTCCTGCAGTGGTAGCGGGCGGTGGAGCAGAGCAGTGGGTTTGCTGCTGTGGAGAGAGAACACAGTGATCATCAGGAGGCCCAGCTTATCCCCTTGAGGACCCAGGAGACTTCTCTAGTCAGAGGAGCAGCAGGGTCAAGTTATATGCATAGTCTATCCCAGAGAACGGCCAGCCTATGACCTGGACAAGGTAAGCTTTATTCTGTCCCCTTCTAAACCCTTCTCCAGGTCACTGCTATGGTGTCCTGTGACCACGCCAACACAGCCAGAGGTCAAAGCCTCTTCTAAACAGTCAACCCTATGTTGAATCTGAGGCAGAGCCTAGAACTCATGGACTTTATTTGTAGAGTCTGCAGGGGATGGCTGGTGACTGAAGACACAGGAGAACAGCAGAGGTATAGCAGTCAACGTGGGTACCTTCTGCGTCTAAGGAAGGGACCAGCTGATGAGATTCATGAGCTATGAGCTCTCCTTCTGGCTTTAAAAAAATAGCATGAGTATGTGCGTGCATGTGCGTGTGTGTGTGTGTGTGTGTGTGTGTGTGTGTGTGTGTGTGTATTTGTCTGTCTGTCCATGTTATGTGTGTGTGCTTCTGTGTATGTGCATGTGGGCGGAGTCCTGAGGTCAATAGCAGGCCTCTTCCTTACTTGCTTTGAGGCAGGGTCTCTCACTGGAATTGGAGCTTATGGATTAGCGAGATGGGGAGGCAGCAAGTTCAGGAGTTCTTCCTGTCTCTACTCCATGCCCACTCCATGGGGCTGAGATTACAGATCAGCAACCATACACACAAGTGAGTGGATGCTGCAGATCTGCTTAGGCTGCTATGCTCCTGTGGAAAATACTTCACCAACTGAGCTACTGCCACAGTCCCTCTGACGCCCTGTCTGCAGGTCAGACTCTGCATTCTTCCGGCCTACTAGCACAGCACAGCCTTCACTTCCTGAATTTACGCAGACTCTCTGGAGCAGCACCTCCCCGGGACCTATTCAAGGCCCTTTCAGGGACCTCAAAAGAAATCACAGTGCTGGGTTCTGCCCTTCAGGAAAGGGATGCCAACTGCACAATATGAGGCAGACACAAAACCAGTGAACAGCACGGAAGCAATCTCCCCAGGAAAATAGTATTTCCATAGTAGTTTGTCTTGCTTCCCCATTCCATGCAAGATAATGGGGACAAGGCCCTGTTTCCAATCAGTGATGGGCTGAGTAGAAAAATTTCTAGTTGCTGTGTGGGGTGGCTCACACCTTCAATTCATTTCTAGTACTCCAGGGCCAAAGGCAGGCGGATCTCTGTGAGTTCAAGGCAGGTATGTCTATATAGTAGACCTTATTTAAAAACAAACAAACAAACAAACAGTAACCAACCCTTGGCTGCTTTCTCTGTAGTGATGATCAGCTCCGTAATCTTATGAGATCCGGTGGAAACTGCAATGTGTGACCAAATGCTCTAAAATGATTAAAAATACCCAAGGACAAGTGTAGAGTATAACCAGGTGTGGTGTTCTTCTAGGCTAAACAGCAATGTTCTAAGGCTGTGGCAGTAGCAGGCCCATCATGTCAATCCTCCTGCTTACAGCATTAATTTCAGCATCATAAGAGACTGACAAGAGAACGTCCACATCTGACATGATGCAGCATGCTAGGATTAAAAGTGTGAGCCACCACCACATACAGCTACTAGAGGCATTTCTACTCAGCCCATCACTGACTGAAAACACGGTCCTGGACTGAGTCTTGTCCTCATTTCCCTGCAAGGGATGGGGAAATAAAGCAGAGTGCTAGAGACGTACTGATTTTCTGTGGGGCTTTTTATGTATGGTTCACTAGCTGAGTCATCTAGCTATGTCCTAGAGAAAGAAGGACAGTGGTGATGATGATGTGGGGTTGTCATGGACCTCTAGGAAGGAACTGAGCCTGTACCTAGACTGCATGTGTGGCAAGAACAGAACCAGAGAGGATACCAGGTCTGGCCCTGAGGCTCTGCATAGTTTAAGCCAAGTCAGGCCTGGTGCTACTCCGTGGTCCTGGACTGGAGGGTATCTGCTCCACTCCTCCCGAGCTTTGTTGAAATACTCAGACATAGCTTTGTGGACTTGGTCAACTTCCATGCTTATAAAAACCAGAAGCATGGCAGACTGTTTTTGCCTTTTCATTCAAGGCGGAAAGTCTAATTTGAAAGGTCAGAGGAACTAGGGGGATGCGGTAAGCTGGAGATCTGGGTTCTAAGGATAAGGGACCAGTGTAAAATCAAACAACAGTCATCTAGCCTGATAATGGAAGAGTTAATTATTTAAATCATGGTGGGCCAGAGAACAGCTCAAGTTAATCAAGCTGGAACCATGGTCTGACTACAGCCAAAACCCAAATGGAGGAATCCAAAACCACAAATCACATTTGGTTTTTGTCCATGGCAAATCTTCAAACCCAGCCTTCTGCTTATCAGCATCTCAGCACAGTGGCCTTCAGCTTCTCTACACCCTGGTAGGTCATGTCTATGCAGTTAAAACGTAAATACCAATCAACTCACCCAAACAGCCTGGAAGGATAGGCTGACTGGTCCAGGAGTGGGGTGGGGCAAGCTCACATCAACCTCTGAGTGGAGAAACTGTAAGGGTGTCAGTCTCAGAGGCTTTCAAACTTTCCCAAGGAAAAACAGCCTCAGTCTTGTGTCTGACTGCTTACCTGTGTGCACAGGCACATTATAGATCTGCATATGCTTCTATGTGTGTGTAAAAAATAAGGCATAGGTTGAATTTAATGAGTTCAACCAACAGGACCAGCAGCCAGAATATATAAAGAACTAACTTTGACAACCAAAAGGCAAAAGTCAGCAAGGCAGAAAAACAGGCAAAAGACACAGAAAGCATTTCCCATAAAAGCGTCTGCTAAATGGTCGTAAAACCTTGCCAATGATGTGTAACGAAGCATCAGACTGGCCCTAAGGTCCTAAAGCACAGGTTGTTGATGAAGATGTGGAGGGAGAAGCTCTCTCCTGGACTCTGGAAGGGAAGCAGCTGGTGGGCCCACCTTGGAAATCAGTTTATTAATAGCTAGTAATTCAACCTCCTGCTCAAAAGAGACCCTAAAACAAATAAAAAGATGTATGCTGAAGCCACTATCAGAAAAAAACAAAAACAAACAAACAAACAAAAACCAGAATTGACCCTAATAGTCACTAATAAGATATCAGATAGAGTTATAACAATATAAACAGTCTACAGCCTAAATCAGGTTTCCTGTAAAGGATCACTTATAGTTACATAACTGAAGTTTTGTTAGCCATTTGATTTTCATCTATATTGTGATGTCTTCACTTGGCTATTATACTGATGATTCATAAACAATGGACACTGCTGTCTTCTAATAAAACTTTATTTACAAAAGCAAATAGTGGGCCATAGAGTGTCAATAGCTGTTGCACAGCATGGAAAAGTAAATAAACTGGTGTGAGGATAGATACATATCACAAATAGAACAGCAAATAAGAAAAGCAAGGAACTAAAGAGTATGTACAGTGCTACACTGTTGTCATAAAGTTACTCAGTCAAAAGAACTCTACTTACTATTAAGGGATTTAAAAAAAATATATGTTGATGAATAAAAATATACATAGCAATGAATATCACCAAATTCAGGGCTGTGGATGGCTCTGGGGAGAAGGAAGAGGGGTGGGAGCCCAGAGGGTCCTACCAGAGATGCCTAATTATATCTGGCAGAATTGTGCTAAAAATTCTGAAGCAAAGCAGGAAGTGAGGAGTGTTTTTGAGACAATACCGGGAACATAGATTCCACTGTATTTTACATCTTCTCAGGAGAGTTAAGACTTCCCTGGGGCTGAGATGACAGTGCAGTCAGTGGGGAGCAGTGCTTGCCTTGCCCTGTGAGCTCAAGGACCTGGGTTCAGATCCCCAACACCCACAATGGGCCTGGCAACACATGTCTGTAACTCCAGCAGTGGGGAGGGCAGAGACAAGTGGGTCCCGGAGCTCACTGCCAGTTGATCTAGCCAATCAGGGCACCCCAGGCTCACTGAGAGACTTTGTCTTAAAAAACAAAACAAAGCAAAACAAATGATAGATGGTATCTGGGGAGGAACAACACCAGTGTTGTCCAGTGGCCTCCACATGTCCACATGCAGGTGCCCCCATGTACATATACACACTCATGAGCATACACACAAATAAAACAAAAGTATAAAAGATTTCGCTAAAAATTCTTAATCCAATCTGATAGGAATACTTTTGGCCAACATCTCCTATCTTTGGGGTTATCGGGCATTAAGACTGGCCACACGACAGAGTTGTTCGGGATCCACAGACACACCTGTCACCCTAGGAGCCCTCCTATCCCAAGACTCTTCCTTACGTTTGTCCACTGCAGCTCTAGGAGCCACAGAAACTTGAGCCCACTCCTGCAGGGCAGAGAAACAGGGCAATGAGACACAGGATAGGGAAAAGACACACCCCGAAGCCAGCAGCAAGCGGGCCAAAACACACATGGCTACAGCATGCCTAGAAAATGCCAGAAGCCTGAGAGGGGCCTCAAGCTTCCACCTCCCCTGGTGTTGTCTGTACAAATCCGGCCTTCCAGCTCCCGAAGACAGAGCAAACTAGAGGGAGCAAGCTGGAGGCCTTTGCCACCCCACACACAAACTACCACAAGCAAGAAAGTCAATGAACACAGGAGGAGACAGAAAAGAAAAAAATAAATAATAAATAAAGTTAAAAGCTACTCCAAGAATTCCACATGGAGAAAATTGTTTCAAACAAGACTAGAAAGTTACAAAAGTGGAAGCCAAAGGCATCCCATTGCACAGCCCAGTCCAAAAAGGAATGTTCTTTAGAACTACCCTGAGTGGCTATCAAAAAGGTTAAATGTTGGCAGAGCTGAGATGCAGCCCAATCTCAGAGAAAATGCCAGTCATTGATGGTACACAATCCATCAACGTGCAGTCTCTCGGCAGACTCGTTCACCAGGGAAGCAGATCTTCCCCAAAGCTGCAGAAAACTCAAGTTTTTTTCCATGTCTTTGTGGACTCTGCAGCGATTACTGTGCCTGGCACAAATACTGAGCTGCTAGCTCACAGACGGAGCAGGAGACAGTGGGTCCTACAGGATGTGATGTTGTGGTATCTTTGAGCAATACTTAATGTACCCCAAATGTCTGTGCTGTCTTCACCCTTTCTAAGGCTTACCAGCCTTTGACCAGTGTGGATTTTACTCAGTTAACTACAGAGAAGAATACTGTGTCTTGTGGTACCTATTTCACTGGAGATGGAGAAAAACTGTTTGTGGCAATCAGCATAACAGATGGAATCGCCAGCTTAGAAGTCCCTTGGGAATTATTATCATAAAAACACTGGGCTCTGATGGTTGGCTTCCTAGTCCACACTACACAAGAATAGAGTGAGTCTTTCTTGACAGAGGGAGGGAACAGGTTCAGAGAGGAGCTAAGGAATCTGGCTGCCCCATTTTGGCCACACTGAACAGAGTGGATGGACCACAGGGACTCTGCAGTCATCCAAAAGCAACTGACTGGCCATCTGTCTCCAGCAGGACTTAGGAAATGTCCTCTTTAGTTCATTTAAAGCTTTTCCCACTTCAAAAGGTTCACATGTAAATTGTCACAGCTCCCATCCTAAGGTGACTGCTACTCACTTCCTAACCTTATGACCTCTGTAGGGACCCTTCCTCCCCAGTCCCAATGTCCTTGTGAAGTTTACAGTTGGGACAGATGGAGCACGCTGAGACATCCTCATCTCTAGAATGGGGTCTATGGTCTCCACAAACCAGGGATGCTAACCACCATCTTGTGGTGCATGGTCCCTCCTAGCCTCACGCATTGCTCCCTCTGTAGCTTGGAATATGCTCAGTTTGCCTGGGGTTTGTCTGCCAATAACCACCAGCTTTTATGCTCCTTTACATCTGCTAACAGGGCCTGTCCAGCAGCCGGGCTATCGGGCTTTGGCTCAGCAGTCCTCACTTCCACACTCCAACCGGACATGGCTCTGTGCACCCACATTCTCCAAAGAGAATCTTCAAGAGGAAGAGCCACTACTCCCAGCAAACAAGCAAGAGGTGAGGCGTGCTCCCTCTCACCTGCTCTCACCTCCTCTACAGTTTCAGGGAAAGTTAGGTTTTAAAAGCCCTTCAGAGGCAGTGTGGTCACCGGCAGGCTGCAGATAGGAGACTCGGGGCAGTCTGTTTCCTTCTGCTTCATAAAGGTTTCCCGAACATGGATGCCTCTTGTCCAGTACTCAAAGCCAATTCCAAGTCTTCAGCCTTTGCTTTCCTGTGGATGCTTCCCCCAACACCCCTTCTAGTGATAAATATCTTCTTCTCAATGCCTCCTGGAGCCCGCTGCTTGAACCCTTCCTCACTTCAAACTGCACACCTAACAGCGGTACCTCTTCACATCTCTGGACCACAACTGTTTTCTCATTCTGTGGTAATTCCTTCCATTAATGACACCATCAAATTCCAGTCCCCCAGGCATTAGCCCTGGATGACCCTTCCCGTCTCCCTACTCTGCACAGGCTCAGCACTAGCTGTTTATTTATTATAAAATAAACCTCAAGATCTTGATTTTCCATCATGTTCCCAGCCTACAAATCCAGCCAGACATCTTGCTGCAGTATTTAAAAGTGAGGGTACGGAGTACCACTGGGCTCATATTTCAGTTCATGCGCTCAGGAAGGAGCCCTATGACACTGAGAGAGTACTCGACTTCTCTAACTCAGGATTACCTCACCTACAGCGTGACGAGAGAGACAATGCCTGCGTTTTAAGTTTGTGAAGATTAAATTAGCCACCCTAGTCTGTGACCTACAAGTGCTTGGTATGTACACACCTGTCATAATTATTGTTGATGGGAGATAGTGGCGTAACAGTCGAGTTCACGCTGGTATTTATACCACCTGAGTTAATATGTGAACCTTGCCACTTGTCAAATACATAACCATGACAAGTTACTGAACCTTGCCTTGCCACCGTTTCACCCATGAGAGCACCCATGTACAACACGGCCTCTCTGTAGAGGTGCCATAGACAGCAAGGGTTCACAAACTCTCAGCAAAAGTGGTTCAATAAGTCCTGGAAATAGCATAGTATAGCCTTTAGCCCTCACCTTGAAATATCCTATGGGGCTGTATTTTAAGTAGTACCAACCCTCTGAGGCTCATCTTCCACCGAATCTCCATGATGAGCCTCGAGGGAAGTGATCTCCTCCACCCTGACTCCCACAGCACTCCCAACCCCAGCTCTGCATTGTTGTTAACTGTGGATGAAGATTCTCATCTCCCTTGGGTCAAGGATGCCAGTGTCTGGAGTCGACACATCCCTGCATCCACTGCAGCACCAAATGGTGTCTGGCCTTGGAGACTGGAAAAAGAGGATGAGGATCTGAAAGACAACGGGAACTGGGCGAATGTGCCAGGCAAGACCTGAATCTACTGTCTGCGAGCACATGGGCAAACCGAAGAGGATGAAAACCTCTGTGTGGCGAGAATCGACTCTGACTGCAGTGGGAAGAACGGCTGTCCAAGTCTTCCTACCGTCCTCATCCAGCCCTTTGACCTGAGTCAGTCATTCAGAAACCACTCACTGACTACTGCCTCGAATAAAGCACTCTGGTAGGCACACAGAATAAACTGCAGCCGAGGCCGTCTTCATAAACAGCGAACACTAGATGGGTAACAAGATAGTAGAGCGTAAGATAAAGCCTGAGAAGTCTTGCTGAACACATGCTAAGGCTGAGCCTGACAACATGTTGGGCACTGGGAACACAGCTGTGGGCCACACAATCCACGTCCCCTCGTGACTGTCACAATGAAGCCGAGGACGCAGCGTTGAACACTGAGAAGAGTGAATTAGTGGGCATACAGGTGTGGGGAGAAGCAGGTGGTCACAGGGTGCTCAGGGTCACCCCTCTGATGTGCTGTTTGAAGAAGGCCAAGGGCAGAGTGCGACAGTGACTCAGCATAGCCTTGACGGGCCAGGTGCACTTCCAAGAAAGTGGGTTCTACTGAGTCTTTAAGGAGACTCAAGGACATCCCTTTGGAGCACTGAGGGAGAGCTCCTCCACTGTGACTCTCAGCTCCTACAGTCTATATAGAGAGGAGGGCTGATTCCTCCGGGTTTACTCAGGGGCTGACTGAAGAGACCAAAGGAAAGTCAAACTGACCTGGATGTAGACAGACAATAGACACAGGCCAGCTCTGCAGGGCTCTGGGAGGCTTTATGAACAGACACACAGCCTGGCTAACACTTCCTGCCTCACTGGGGAACAGGCAGCAAGCCTTCATCTGTGGGACAAATGCAGTCCTGGACATGGTGTTATTTATGTATTTATTTTAGACCCAACTTCCCTGAAAACAGCAGTAGAAGCATACCACAGATATCATTTAATCTAAGTTTTATAACCTATAATACACACTGCTAAAAGATATGGATAACAAAACCACATTACCACTATTCTCAGACCTTTAACATTAGCAAAGATGCTTTAATATCAGCAAATATCACATCACAATTCAAGATATCAATTATCACAACATTCTTTAAACAATGGTTTTATTTAGCATCGGGAGAAAACATACTCCACACACGGCACGAAGTTGACTCCTCTGAAGCCTCCCAGTTTACAGGTTCCCCTTTCCTCCACGCTTCATCTCAGAATTACTTCTGGATGAGCCAGGTCCGGGAGATTTTCCCACACCCAGGGATCTGACCCTCTGCCTCTGTACACTATTATGAACAGATTCCTCTAAACCTCAATTTCTATAAACTGAATGGTCAGATTTCAAGGCTCATTTAGATCAGCTGAGATGGTTTTGGCAAAACCACGTCAGTCTGATGGCACCATACAGGAAGGCATAAAGTATCTGGTTGTCTCTTTTACTTTTGTAAACATTAGTAGGTTTTTTTTTTTTTTTAAAGTCTTATCATTATTTTTACTTTGTGTATGTTTGCCTGCATATATGTCTGTGCACATGTTTGCCTGGTGTCTGCAGAGGCCAGAAGAGAGTATCAGACTCCCTGGAACTGAAGTTACAAAAGGTTGAGACATTGTAAGGGTGCCGGGAACTGAACCTGGGTCCTGTACAAAAACAGCAAGTGTGCTTGCTGAGCCATCTCCCCACCACCCCAGGGGGTCTCTCTATGATGCTGATCCATCCCCCCACTCCCACTACAGGGGTCTCTCTCTATGATGCTGAGCCATCCCCCAACTCCCACTATAGGGTCTCTCTATGATGCTGAGCCATCCCCCCCACTCCCACTATAGGGTCTCTCTATGATGCTGAGCCATCCCCCACCACCACCCCAGGGGTCTCTCTATGATGCTGCTTGATTTCATTTATGGGAGATTCCTGAGCAGGTCAGAGGCAGGAACCATGCATCATGCTGGCTCTTCCATAGGCAGCTTTACATAGTTGGCTGGGACATTCTGAAAAGTAATTTGAGTATAGCCATTGGGGAAGAAGGCCAGAATTTAAATTATTTTCAAAATGGTGGTGAGTTTAAAATTTTCCCTTTGCCTCTTAGGATCTTTAGGCCACTAGAAAAATGCCCCCATCGTGTTGTAGAGAGAGAAGCAGATGGGTGTGTACCATTTTTCTTAGGTGAACCCCCACACTGCACCTGTGTGCACTGTCCTAATCATGGAGACCCACACTGCACCTGTGTGCACTGTCCTAATCATGGAGACCCACACTGCACCTGTGTGCACTGTCCTAATCATGGAGACCCACACTGCACCTGTGTGCACTGTCCTAATCATGGAGACCCACACTGCACCTGTGTGCACTGTCCTAATCATGGAGTCCCACACTGCACCTGTGTGCACTGTCCTACTCCACACAAAGAGGTTGAGAATGAACTCAGACCACTGGGATGCACACAGTCTGCTTCCACCAGCACAGCCCATAACCAAGTAGCAGGAATATGTTTATTAGGACATTTGCCTACTAAGGCAAAAATGTAAGTGTTCTCTCTCCAGAATTTACTTAAGATCCTCGCATCAGACAAAACAAAGAAAATGCCAGAAGAGAAACTGAAATTAGGTGACATACAGAGAATCAGGAAAATCTCGACACATGTGGGGAAAAGACAGCCACCACATAGATGCTAATATGCAGGTGCCAGGTACTGGAACTGTGTGATCCAAATGTAACACATCCTTACACTCTAATAAGCGGCCGCAAAGACATTGGAAACAAATGGAAAAACAGAAAGCCAGCAAAGAAATGAGACAGAAAAAACCAAAAAGAAATTTTAGAAATAGAAAACTGTAGTAAACACATTAAAACAAAGTGAAAGCGCAGCAGCTGGCAAGCAGGGGAAAGAGTAGAGACGGCAGAGGAAGGAACTGGCGATGGAAGACAGATGAACGGAAAGTAGCCCTCTGAACTACAGGGAGCTAAAGACCGATAAAAAGGGAGCAGAGCCTTGGGGAGTCATGAGACAGAGGCTGGAATCCGATGCTCCTGTCACCTGGATCTCATAAGGAAAGGGGTCAGTGCTGGAAGACATTTGAAGAAATGGTAGCCGAAAATTTAGTAAGTGTGCCAAAAATCAAAACCTGGACTCAGAAAACCCTAAACAGGATAAAGCCAAAAGAAATCAACCTGCAGATGCGCAAAACCAAATTCAAATGCTCGGAACCAAACACAAGATGCTCTTAGAAGCAGCCAGAGGAGGAGAGATGCAGGATGTACAGGTGAAGGAATTGAGTGACTGTGACTTTCCCACCGGAAACTAGAGGGGCCCGAGGAAGTGGTACATTTAAAGTCCTCAGAGAAAGGACTGTCAGCCCCCAACCACACACCATAAAAATGCTTTTAGGAAGGAGGGGGAGACAAACATCCCTGGCTGAGTGAAAATGCAGAGCCTGTGTCATCTGCAACCCTGCTCTAAACAGCACTGCTGAGCAGGACAGGCAGTTCAGCGGTTACGAGCACATACTTCTCTTCCGTAGGCCCGGAGCCTGGTTCCCACACCCACGGTGGGCAGCTCACATCCCAACTGGAACTCAGCGGAGTAACACTCAAATGTACCTCAGGAGATCGACTACTTCTGACCTCCACAGGCATCTGTGCACACACACACACATAGACACAGACACACAGACACACAGACACACACACACACACACACACACATAGACACAGATACACAGACACACACACACACACACACACACACACACACACACACACACACACACACACACTTAAAAAGAAAATAAAATCTTCCAAAAAAGCATCTCTGGAGGAAGTTCTTTAGACAAAAGGGAACAACACCAGAGGAGCCTCACAGGTATGATGGTAGAGCAGCTGAAGCCCCGCCCATCTGAATGAACACTCCATCTTCTCCGGAGCCCTTTAGAGCTGAAAATTTAAAACAAAAATCAAACACTGTCTTTTGGGAGTTTTAATGACTGAAGAGTTATCTCTGTAACATGAAGAGACTCCCAGAACCAGGTTCCTACATTCCACTTGGAATGGGGTAATGCTGACTCAAGTCCAGAAAGGCCCAGTCAGTGGTGGCCTGAGGACCCCTTCAGCCTAACCTCTCAGTCCCTGGAAAGCTCTGTACAGATTCTGACCGGGGGTTTTCACAGTCACTGGTGATTATTACAAGCATCTCCAAGCAACAAGGTTTCAAGATGGAGATGTGTACTTAACTCTATCATTCTTCCATGAGTTGTATCTTTGATTAAAAAACAGCAACTTTCTTCAGTCAGCTTTCTGATAAATCTACAAGTGGTGGATAAATATATGATCCTTTTTTTTTTTTTTTTTTTTTTTTTTTTAAAATAAAACCAGTCTTCAAGGCAGCTAGGCAGGACACTGGATCATAATTTTACAAAGGTAGATGAGAAGACAACATGGGCTTACACTACCCTCTGATATAATCTGGAATGGGCATCATTTACTCACTTGAGGATTAAAGGCCAGTATAACACATGTAAATCTTACAGGAGCGAGCAATAAGGATGGCCCAGTTTTTGAGTGTGCATCCTAGATATGTCAGACTGTTTTTACTGTAATTGGATTAACACACACACACACACACACACACACACACACACACACACACACACACACACCTCCCCCTTAAGTCATTAAATTCCAGGACAGCAGGGAGCTGAGAACTTGATCTTTCCTACCCTGTCATTGCAGTATGTAAAGTCACTGTGGCCCCCAAAACACTAGAAAAGACTCCATGTATTTAGGCCACGGAAGGGTTAAACACAGCAGCAAGCTGCTAAGAGGCAAAGTCAGCTAGAGTGAATATGTAAACATGTGTGTGTCTGTATGTTTGTGTATTGATATGGAATATTATATAGTAGGTCAAAAACATAGTGGTCATAGGATAATTTTAACTCTGTACTATCTGGAATTTTTTTCAAGAATTTATTTTCAAAATAATCTAATTTTTTTAAGTGTATGAATGATTTGCCTGCATGTATGTATGTGACTACATACATGCCTGGTGCCCTGGAGTTCAGAAGAGTGTGCCACATCTCTTAGGACTGGAGTGAGAAGAGCTATGAGACACAGTGGAAGCTGGGAACTGAACCCGGGTCCTCTGCCAGAGCAACAAGTGCTCTTAACTGCTGAGCCACCTCTCCAACTCTCACAGACTATAACGAACAAATCAAAGTTTTTAAAGCATTCAAAGAAGGGGAGCAAGCAAGTACAAAAACACGGGGTGTTGAGACAGTCAACCAGATGAGGTATAAAGGAGCTATGTGGCCCTGGAAAAGCTAATGTACCTCTCTTGTTCAGGCTCCTCATCTGTGCATCTGCAGAGGCACTGTGAACTGATCAGATGCAGAGGACTTACTATGGCCCTCCACAAACAGTACATGAGAATCAACAGCCACGTGCCCAGAAGTACTAAAGAAGGTGACGTAATGAAGGACGGTCAGCACCAGCCCAGCAGGCAGGAGAGACAGGTCACCGTGCCCAAGTTCCCAGGACTTACTGCAGTTCTCCTCGTCGCTGCCATCAGGACAGTCTTCAAAGCCATTGCAGCGGAAGCGGCCGATGATGCAGTGGATGCCGCTGGCACAGGGGAAGAAGGTGGGGCCACATTTTGACTTCGCTTTGGCTGCAGGAGGAAAAGACACACAGAAGTCTATCAGGAGATGAAGTTCTCGGGCCATAGCCTCCTGACCCCACTTACTCTAAATAATAAGTGAATTGAGTCCTTTCAGCGTTAGCATGACGTTCCCAAGGACATGTTACCATCATAACTTGCAAATCCCCAGCCAGCATGGACACCTACACGCAGCATTTTCTAGAGTTGCCAATCACACTGCTTCAGAAGTCCTTAAAGGAACCTGGGAGATGGCTCAGTCAATAAAATGCACAAGCATGAGGACCTGATTTTGATCCTCAGGAACTATACAGAAAACCTGACTGTAGCCGGGCGGTGGTGGTGCACACCTTTAATCCCAGCACTCAGGAGGCAGAGCCAGGTGGATCTCTGTGAGTTCGAGGCCAGCCTGGTCTACAGAGCGAGATCCAGGAAAGGCGCAAAACTATAACGAGAAACAGGGAGAAAAGAAAGAAAGAAAGAAAAAACAACCTGAATCCACGTGGTGGCATGTACCTGCAATGTCAGCACTGGGGAAGAACAGATAGGTGAACCCCTAGTGCTCAGTGGCCAGCCAGAGTAGCCCAATTGCTAAGTCCCAGATCCCAGCAAAAGACCCTGTCTCAAAAACAAGGTGGATAGCTCCTGAAGAACAACTGAAGTTGACCTCTGACCTCCATGCTCCAACACACAAACATCCCATCACATGTGCACACCAAATCCTGGAGGAGGCTAGGCACAAGCTGTATACTGTAGCAGGTGCAAAACAGAGGAATGGATAGGTGAGTGGGTGAGAGGATGGGTGGTAGACACAGAGCTGGATGGTAGACACAGAGCTTGTTTCTTTAGAAGCCGAAGAGCCAGTCAAAATGCATTCCCTGGAGATCAAAGCAATTGTTGTTGGCATTTAGCGAGTCCTTGCCATACTAGGCAGGGTGCCAAGGACTTTGCACAGATCTTCTCATTTAATTTACCCAGTAGCCACTCAATGGGACAGCATGCAGAAAAGCGCGTGTGACACTCTCAAGGCTGTTCCTTTCCAAAGACCTGCTTGCAAGGTCATATCTTGCTTGGCTGGAAATATGGTTGGGAATGTGGTTTGAGGAACGTGTTCGGGACATCCTACCTCTATGAGAGCTTACACAAACTGTCCAGTTTAGTTTGTGCGAACATTTGCATTTCTTTTGAGTCTGGAGTCCAGGAACATGAGGCAGTGGGTGCTTATGATGGTGAATAGTGACTGTCAACTTGACAGGATCTAGAATCGCCTAGGAGACAAGCCTCTGGACATGTCTGTGCGGAAGCATCTAGGCTAGAGTAAGTGAGGCGGGAAAACCGAGGACAAAAGCAAACATGAAGCAGGGCTGTGCCCTGGGAATCACCTCTGCTTGCTGACTGCAGAGGCAATGTGATCAGCTGCCACAAGCTCCTGCCGCCATCATTTCCCACCACAAGGAGCAGCACCTTCCAACTGTGAGCCCTTCCTTAAGCTGCTTTGGTCAGGGTATTACACCACAGCAGCAGCAAAGGAAAGTCAGCGCCCGGTGATCAGCCTTGACAAGAACCGGGTGCAGAGTCTGAAACGAGCTTGCCCGGTGGGCACTTCACACATGCTGTTGAAATCCAGATGAACAGAGTGCGCCTTGTAGGCATGCTCTAAGAGCGAACTCTGGGAAGCCAAGGCTTGGGCCTCTCTGGGTACCACTGCCATCATGTTTTACCTATTATTGAATTTGTATTGCACCCTTTTGAAGTCATGAACCACGGTCCTGGAGATGACCATTTGCCAAGTTCCGAGAGTCCTAGGAAATGATGACCCTCGGAGGGTCTCAAGGAGTCCTGACATAGACAGGTATGGCTTCTGTCACCATTTTGTGGCTATGCTTTGAGGATAAAGTGACTTAGTCAAGTCCACACAGCTAGGAAATCTAGTACTGAGGGGAGGCCCAGGCATGTGGACTCCAGAAGCCATGACCTCAATCAACCTAACAGCATGCTTCTCTGCCACAGGCTGTCACTTCTCCCCACAGAAGCCAGACTCCTGTGCTAAAGAAATTCATTTTGTACACCTGCTGTACAAACAGTTTGAACAGAAACAGTTGTAACCTGGGCTTGATTTACTGCCCTGCTAAGCCCAGTAGCCCTGGGGGGTGAT
Organism: Onychomys torridus; assembly: GCF_903995425.1. Lineage (NCBI taxonomy): Eukaryota > Metazoa > Chordata > Mammalia > Rodentia > Cricetidae > Onychomys > Onychomys torridus. The sequence goes on from NC_050446.1 coordinate 76,719,862, forward strand.
GCTCTTTCTAGTTAATGGTGCTGTCTGCTCTGATTGTCGATTAGGAGACAGAAGATGAGATCTATGGCTAAGTGCAGGAAGCAGCCCTGCTGAGCATCCTCCAGCCTCCTGTCTGCGAGGCTGGACCCACACTCCTCCAAGAAGGAAAAGGCTATTTCTTCAGAACAAATACAGTAAATTACCTGCACATCCCCACCGTCTGTATGATGCCGATTTAGGTGGCAGCTGACTAGTGGTCAACAGGGCGTTTGTGAGTTCTTCACAAAGCACCGTCTCAAGAGTTCTGGGCTTGAACTCAGACTCCATTTTGATGACTTTGGACAAGTTTCTGAATATTGCTGAGCCTCAGTTCCTTCACCAACAAAGTGGAGGCAAAACTCGTAAGTAAGTAAGATGACGATGGTCAATATAAAAGCTTGAGTAGAGACAATGACACTTTCTTTTCCTACCACCATGACAGAGCCTCTGACAGAAACCCATGTGTGGCTGTTTCCTCTGGAGGAAAGAGGAAGGCTCAGGAGAGTCAGAAAACTAACATAAATTAGAGGATCAAGAAGGTCACAAATTTACAAGACTTACAGGGCCCCTTCGCAAAGTTATATAGGCAAGGAAACCATCGTTAGGAGAGAGGAGACTCTACGGCAGGGCTGCTTGTAAGGAGCTCTGTGGGTGCACTTTTGTGAGTCATCACCCACGATGTGCTAGGCAAGGTCCTGAGTCCCACACTCCTGTAAGTAACCACAGTAAGCACACTGGTCACAAAATCAGGTTTAGGTGAAATCATCTCTTTGGTCTGTTATTAATGCCCTAACTGCCTAGCATGAACAGACATTTGCTTACATCTCCTTAGGAAAAGTCACACAACAGAGCTAGTAGCCAAACAGGGACCAGCAGAACCAGGGGTGAATTGGGGAGAAACCATTATGTGGTCCCTGTGATGGGTGATGAGACATTCAACTGAGGCTGATCCATCTGGAAGGATGTCTCCTCAGCCACCACAACTCAGGCAGCCGTGGCAACAGGAAGGTAGTCTCCAGACTCAGAGCAAACAGCTCTTCATCCTGAAGTGTAGGTGCGAACCTGACCTGTATGTTCACTGAATTGGCCTTATTTTTCCCATTTTACGAGAAGCCAGGGGTACAGATGAGCTAAAGGTCAGAGACATAGTTCTCTGGGAGATGTGAGAACTACAGGGTACCAGGAAATGGTATGGTGACACCAATCTCTAAGTCCAGAGTATGTAGGATGCATGGGTCTATCTAGTACCTCGTTTTCGAGTCTCACAGATGCAAATACTGAAGCCCAAAAAAGACAGCAAACCTTCCCAAAGTCAGGCAGCTCTTGGGATGTGGATCTGGTCTTGAGCCTGTTCTCCTACTCCTGAGTCCAGCCTCTTTCAGCGCCACACCTGGCTCAGACATCTTATCAGAGTTCCAATTCAACAGAGAACAGAAGGGAACCAGGAAACCGAAAGCCCCTCTTCCACGGGCCAGAATGCTCCAGACCTGGGGTAGAAGGCTCTTGACTACACTGCAAGCCTGTGACTCTCAATCTGCCCAGAAAGCGCTCATAGCTGCACACCCTTTAGAAGATGATCTAGGTCTGTTATCTATAGCTGAGGCCCCGGTCTCCCCGGGTGCACCGCATACAAGAGCTGGGCGTCTGGTGTGGTGACACACACCTGTGACACACTAAGAAGATGGAAGCAGGAGGCCAGCAAGTGTGAAGGCAGCCCGAGTGACACAGTGAGATCCTGTCTCAGCCACCATGCAAGTCAGCCAGAACAACTATGAACTCGGCCAGTCAGACCTGCAACATCCCTCAGGTGGTGGCTACAAGCCCAGACCAAGCAATGGGTTTTCAGGGTAGCCAGATGAGGAAGAGCTGCTGACCTCCAACTCCTGCAGCAGAATCCTCCAGTACAATGTCAGGAGTGGCCAAAGAAGCAGAAGCTGGAGCCATAAGCTCCTCTGCAATGTTCCCATCCTTGCTTATAAGCTGGAGCCTGAGCTCACTGTAAAAGATGTCTATAGCAGAGAAATGTTATGAAGGAGAATGTGAAAATCACCACCCATCACACCACCCAGGAAAGAGTGCTGTGGACATTTAATAAACACTATTTTGTATCAGCTACCCTTCTCATTGTGAGGGAGGAAGGACTCATTTTGGCTCACAGTTTCAGGAGACTGTTAAAAGTTCATCAGGAGGAGAAGGCATGGGAGTGGGTGTCGTTCAGTTCACACTGCTCAGAGTGTGGGGGCCATCAGGACAGCCAACCAGGAAACCAGGCTAGGAAGCCCCCCCCCCAACACACACATACAAATTGCTAAACGGTCTTATTTATTTTAAAAAAAACAAAAAACAAAAAACAAAAAACCTAGAGCCAGAAATTGGGGTAAAAAAAAATTGAGAGATCAGAGGAATAGAACAAACCACATCCAACCTCACTTCCAACTCCTCAGCTGATCTTATTTCCTCAGACTGAAAGCCTGAGTCCTCACCTGGAAGGGACCTCAGCTGAACCGCTTAAAAGCCTTCTAGGAAATCCTCAGCCCAAGAGCCTTTGAGTCCTCACCCGAAAGGGTCTTAGCTGAACTGCTTAAAAGCCTCTAGTCCCTGGTCCTCATGCCTTATATACTTTTCTGCTTCCTGCCATCACTTCCTGGTATTAAAGGTGTGTGTGCTTCCCAGTACTGGGATTAAAGGGGTGTGCCACCACTGCCTGGCTCTGTTTCCAGTGTGGCCTTGAACTTACATAGATCCAGATGGATCTCTGCCTTCAGAATGCTAGGATTAAAGGCATGTACCACTACTGTCTGGCCTCTATGTCTAATCTAGTGGCTGGCTCTGTTCTCTGATCCCCAGATAAGTTTATTAGGGTGCACAATATATTGGGGGACACAATATATCATCACACACACACTCCAAAGACCCACCTCTACCAGACAGGTCCCACAACTTCCCCAAACATCACTGCTACCTGAAGTCCAGGTGTTCAAACACGTAAGTTTATGGAGGCCAAGGCATACTCAAACCATAATAGCAGCAAGAAAAACCTTGTGTGAATGGGTCAATGGGTCAAATCCTGATAATGTAACAAGTTCAGGGTGAGGCCTGGTGTTCCGCAGCACTCCTGAGTTCCCAGAAAATGCTGCCAAACACATGTGAATGCCAAACACTGTCTTGCCCACTGCTCAGAAAAAGTACCCAGTGTGTAAGCTACTGAGTAAGCACAGATGGAATTAACAAGTTGGCCCCAGTGTGTAGGTGCATATAAATTCATACAAAGCACATATTGCTCTGAAACCTGCTTCTGACCACTACTGATCCACAGCATCTGTGTGTGTGTGTGTGTGTGTGTGTGTGTGCGCGCATGTGTGTTTCAGGGGGAGGGTGGCTACATGCATACATGTGTGTGAGTGCATGTGGAGGTCAGCGGTGTCTTCCTTGATCACTCTCCACCTATTTTTTAAGGCAGGGTTTCTCACTGAACTGGGAGCTTGCTGACTGAGTGAAACTGGCTGGCCAATGAGCTCCAGGAATCCTCCTGCATCTGGTTCCTCAGTCTCTAGCGCAGGGATCTCAGGTATAAAAACACTATGCCCCATTTTTATGTGGGTGGTAGAGATCAAACTCAGGTCCTCGTGTTGGCACGCCAAGTACTCTACTGACTGAGCCATCAACCCAGCCACCACAGTAAAATTATACTCAGCCATAAAGAATGCTGTGGTGGCTGGGTTGATGGCTCAGTCAGAGGAGGTCAATTACTGACAGACACTTTAAATAGCAATGCACACAGAGATGTATACAGTCATCTTCCCACTTGAATAGTATCTTATTGATTTATAGCTGCTGGGTCCAAGGCTATGCACAGTGTAGGTTCTGGTGTCCCTTAGCTCTCATCTGGCACCCCCTGAGGCTAAAGATGGCCACAAGAAAAGACCGCTGCCCGAGACAGATGAGAGCAAACTGCAGTTCTTCTGCATTTATGTTAGTTAGGCTGGTCCCTAACTACAGCACCACTCTATACTCTCCATCCATTTCTGTCTCCTTTCATTTTAATATCTGTATATTCCATTCCCATCTGGTCAAGGGAACCATGCCACTCCTTTATCTTCCTAAATCTGCACTGGGTATGGGACATCAGTCTTTGCTGGAAGGAATTTCCTGGTCTACACAGATCTCCAGGAGATGAAGCACCTCTGTCTCCAGGGCACACGCTCCCCTAGGTCTGAGAGGACTGGTAGGGCAGGTGTTCTCTCCCAGGGCTATCCACTACAGTGTGTCTCTGCGAAGTCCTACCTTACCCATGCAGCTTTGCAAAGAGTGAGTCAGCAACACCCCCACCCCATCCCCCGCCACCCCCGCCACCATACACACACAGATTCACTAGGGGAAGTGACTCCTCTCAGAGACTCTGTATTTTCATTAAGCACAGCCAGATATTTGAATGAACACATAAATGGGGAAACCTTGCTACAGTTTGGAAATGGTTAGAGTATGTCCCTCCCTCCCCAGGGTTCCTGTGTTGGCATTTAATCCCTATGTTGCTGGGAGAACTTAATCTGGCCGAGATGTTTAAAGATGAGTCCTTTGATGTTTAAATATGAGATACCTATGACTAAATAAAGTGATCAGAGTGGGGATGCCATGACCAAATCCTGGTTGCATTGTAAAGAGAGGGAGAGACCAGCAGAGGCACATATATGCATCTTCCCTGTCTCTTACCATGTGATGTCCGGGGATACCTTAGGACTCTGCCAGCAAGAAGGCTACCACTGGTCATGTCTCCTCTAGAACCAGAAGCACTTCACAATAAACATCTTTCCTTTATAAGGTTACCCTTCCTCCAGCATTTTATTACAGAACCACAAAACAGACTGATACAATCCTACTTTGTCAGATACTATTTATGTCTCAAAACCCACAGAGCAGGTGACCTTATTGCTCCTTTCTTCCTGGTATTACAATCACAAAACCAGATGCCATTCCAAAAAATGACAGCCATGAGGACAGTGTGGGGCCAATTCTACTATTATTGTTCCAAGTTGAGTCTAATACTAACGTCCTAGATATAAGACTAATGTGAGAAGAATGTCTACAAGCAAACTACAGACTACTTTGTACGCTTCCTCCATTTCATTATTACTATTACTACTACTACTACTACTACTACTATTATTATTATTATTAAATGTATCTCTCTTACATCCAGGCGCAGTTTCCCTTCCCTCCTCTCTTCCCATCCCCTCTTCCCCACCTCCCCTCTGCTGCCTCCTCCTCCTCCCAATCCACTCCTCTTCTCCATTTGTGTTCAGAAAGGGGCAGGCCTCCCATGGATATCAACAAAACAGGGCACATTAAGTTGAAGTAAGACTAAGCCCCTCCCTTTATATTAAGGCTGAGCAAGGAGACCCAGTATGAGGAGTAGGATCCCCAAAACCAGCAGAAGATTCAGAGACAGTCCCTTAGGAGTTCCACAAGACCAAGCTACACAACTATCATATATATCCAGAGGGCTTAGGCCAGTCCCATGCAGGCTTCCTGGTTGTTGGTTCAGTCTCTGTAAGCTCCTGTAACCCTAAATTAGTTGACTTTGTGGGTTTTCTTGTAATGTCCTAGACCCCTCTGGCTCCTACAACCCTTCCTCCTCCTCTTCCACGGGATTCCCGAGCTTGGCTTAATGTTTGGCTCTGAGTCTCTGCAATTCAAGCAGCGTCCTCACGAGGGAGCTAATCACAACTCCATGGAGGCTGATGGCAGTTTTCTGGCTTCCAGGTATGCAGGCTGGAGCTAGGATACCCCATGTGACAGTTACAATCTGCAGTTGTCTCAGCCATGAATTCCACTGACATTAAGGTGCAGACTGCTCTGCAGTGGGATGGATGATGGTCTACAGAAGACAGATAGGCCATGTTAGAATGTCTGGTGCTTGTAGAAATACAGATGAAGACTTGCCAGGAAATGGAAGAGCACGTGCAAGGGCCTACAGGTCAGAACACTGGAAATGAAGAGAACCATGAAGGTCACAGGAACGTGCTGCTTCTAGCAGTAAATGTACTTGCAATCTTTTCTTTAGCTAAAAAACTCCATCTTGGGGCTGGCAAGATGGCTCAGTGGGCAAAGGCACTTGCTATGCAGGTCTAATGACCTGAATTATTTGGGCCCAGAACCCACAGAGAAAGTTGAGAACAGACTCCTGAACGTTGTCTTCTGACACCCGGGTGGGTGCTCAGTTACTGTCTCTCACCCCCTCCCCCACAAGCACACACTTGTAATAAATGAATAAGATAAAAATACATTTCTCTTAAGAAAAATATTACAAACATGTTGTAATTCAATTCACTGTAATGTTATCGAATGAATGTCACACAAAAGTATAAATCAGCAAGAAACCAAATTATAAAACACAGGCAATTTAAATCATTGTGAACACCTCCCAAAGGTTCACATGCATTCAACCATTACCGGCTGAAAACCATCACTGGCTTGGAGGTCGGAACAATGTGGACATTTTTTGAATGTCTGAAATTGCCACTAGATTGGGTCCCTTGGCTCACTTTCTAAAACGTCAAACTGTGGTTCCTTTTCAAAGTCAAAAAATGACTTCCGGTTGGTGGTCGAGAAAGCGAAGAAGGAAACACAAAAGCAACAGTCTGTTAAAAACAACCTGCCGGGGTTCTGTTAGAAGTCTAGGGGAAGGCAATGTGTCCACTGAGGTCTCAAAGAAGGTGACAAACAGCTCCAAAAGTAAGAGCCACGCCACCGAGCCCTGAGGCCTGTGCACATCATTAGTTCCTGTGAAAAAGCCTCTGCTTGTCTCCACAGCTCAGCTCCATGTGAAGGCTGCAGTGGACTCCAAGTCTTATTGATCAGACGTGGCCAAGTATTACTTTTCCCTACAATAACATACTGGCTGCTTGAGATGTGAGAAAGGGCAGCAGTTGCAAGCTAACTGGAACATAAAAGTGGAAAGAAAATGTGGTTGAAACAGCATTGCCAGAAGATTCTCTAACAGGAAAATCTTCCCAAACATCTCTTCTCGCACATCTCAGATACGAGGTTCGCAGCCTGGGTTGAAGATGTCAGGAGGGATTGGGGTTCACAGAGAGTTTCTGTTCCAGCTATATGACAAAATCGCTGAGACCTAGACAAGGCATTTACTCTCCCACAACCCCCTGTCCCCACTGTGAAAAGGGACAAAGGCACCACAGGCCTCCCCAGTTGTCTGAACAGATAATCTGCTATACCCTGATACCTGGTGCAGATTCATGCTTCCTGACAGGCCTGTGGCCCAAGCTGTTTACCCTGACAAAGGTGAGGTACTTACCCACCTTAAGGGTGGCTCTATGCCCCCTCTCCCTCCCTCCCTCCCTCCCTCCTCCCCTCCCTCCCTCCCCCTTTCTTCTTTTTCTCTTGAACTGAACTCAGAACATGGTAGACAAGCACTCTACCATTCATTTACACCCCCGGCTTTTTTTTTATTCTTATTTCTTTTTTTTTCAAGACAAGTTTTCTCTATGTAATAGCCCTGGCTGTCCTGAACTAGCTCTGTAGACCAGGCTGGCCTCAAACTCACAGAGACCTGCCTGCTAGATTTAAAGGCGTGCGCCATCACGCCCAGTGTTTCTAATTTTCTTATGACAGGGCCTCACTTAATTGCCTAGGGTGACCTTGAACTTGTATTCTTCCTTCCTCAGCCTCCCAAGCAGCCAAAATTACAAGTCTTTATGTTACACATAGGACAAGTGTGGATGCTGCAAGGAAAATAAACCAAATGACTTTTAATAACCTGAGCAGGGAGGTAAGGAAGGGTGTAAGCCTGCCTGAGCTCAAATCTCACAGGCTGTATGATGACGATATGCTATTTAGCCTCTATGTACCTCAACTTCATCAAGACATGGGCATATTATCTCACTTCAATGGACTACTCTGGGACTAATAGTAACTGCCTAGAACTTTCTCTGGAAGACAGTATTAAAGGGGAAAGGACGCTTTGGGGGATGAGCTCACCGGACGGTCTACCTGGCTCTCTCAACACAATCATGGACCCAGGGGTCAAGAGTCTGTCCAGGTGACTGTTACTGCAATGCTTGCTGGGAGCACAGCGAATGGCCGCTGTGGTACCTTCAGAACCAGAGGACCATCCAGTCCTCACAGCTGGAGCCAGGCAGCACCTCCCACTGCTCAGAAGGACTCCCAGGAGGATTTCTTTTTTTTTCTTTTTCTTTTTGGTCATTATATAAAGAGAAAAGAACCTTTTGAGGAAAACAGGACTGCAAAGTAGCACAAATGTAGTCCTGGAAGATCTTTCTCAGGGCATCTGTGGTAGTTTGGATGAGAACAATCCACATAAGCTCATATATCTAAATGGTTGGTCCCAGTTGGTGGAACTGTTTGAGAAGGATTAGGAGGTGTGGCCTTGTTGGAGAAGATGTGTCACAGGTATGGTTTTGAGGTTTCAAAAGCCCATGCAGGCCCAGTCTCCTCCTCTCTGCCTGCAGTTTGTGGGTTAGATGTGAGCTCTCAGTTAGTGCTTCAACATCACATGTTCCTTCCCGATTCCATGCTTCCCACCACAGTGACCGTGGACTAATCCTCTGAGCAAGCCCCCAATTAAACACTTCTTTTTGCAAGTTGCCTTGGTCATGGTGTCTCTTCATAGCAAGAGAACAATAAGTAAGGCAGAATCCAAGTTTCTATGATGCCTTTAACATAAGTCAGTGAGGCTCCAGATAATCCCACAATGATCCCACCATCATCTGGGGGTGAACTTTAAATACAACAATCCTGAGCCTAAACGTTAATGGAGCAGTGATTCCTGGTCCTGGCTGCACATCTGAAAACTTGGAAGGCTTAAGGAAAAATATATAACTGCATGGCTATGGACATCTTTAAGCCCAGCACTCAGGAGGTGAGGCTGGCAGACCACTGTGTGCTCAAGGCCAGCCTGACTTACATAGTGCACTGAGTTCTAGGCCAGCCAGGGCTACACTGTGAGACTTTAGCTCAAAACAAAGAAACAAGAAGGCAGAGCAAAACAAAACCAAAGCTACTCAAAATCAACAGAACTTAAGTGACCATGCAGGTACCACACAATATGAAATCTTAATTTAAAAAAATCACCCCTAAGGACAAAGCAAGATTTTTAGGAAAACAAATGTATATGCCCTAAAAGAAAAGAAAAGCCCCTAAATACATGGGACAAATGAACAGAAATGAGAGGTGACATCAATACCATCAGTGACAAATACAAGAGGCTGAAGATCAGCACAGAAATAGGAGTCATTGGCAGCACCATAAAGAAATGTCAAGGCTGAGACGTAAGTTGGCTGGCACTCTAGTGTGCAAAGCCCTGAGTTCAATCCCCAGGACTTCACAAGTCAGGCGTGGTAGCGTAATCACAGTACGTGTGTGTGTGTGTGTGTGTGTGTGTGTGTGTGTGTGTGTGTGAAGAGACAAGACCTTTCTCAGCTACACAGAGAGCTCAAGGAGAGCCTGAGCTATGTAAGACCTTGTCCCAAAAATATAAAATAAAATAATAAAAGACTTAAAACAAACTCAACAGATGCCTCTAAGACACAGTACCCACAAAGTACAGACCACGCATATCAGGTGTAGAGAAAACATTCTCCAAAGACAGACCAAATGAAAGGCCCTGAAGAAAACTTCAGTGAATTGTAAAACACCACCATTCCAGTGTGGTTCTCCAGCCACAGTGGAGTGAAATTAGAAATCAAGAGCAGAAGGAATTTGGTGAAATTCACCAATATGTACCTGTCAGGTGGCACCCTCATTCCAAATGCATGGGTCAGACATGGGAGATCGGACTAGGAGCACTCTGAGAGTACACACAGAAACAAAACAAAGTATTAAAAAGTGAAGACCACAAGTCAGGGCCGAAAGAGAAATTGATAGCCGTGAATATCTGTATTAAAGATGAAGAGAGATTGCAAATCCATAAAAAATAATTAATGCTAAGGAATACGACCATCAAAGCTGCAGAGTGGATGATGAGCATGGAAAAATCAATTGTATTTCTACACACTCACCATAAGAATCAAAATCAAAATTAAGAAAACAACCGCATAACATCAAAACCAGCAAAAATCTTTAGGACTATATTGAACAGAAGACATGTAAGGCTTGTGTACTGAAAACTGAAAGCATCCTTCAAAGAAATGACTCAATAAACAGGGATCTGTGGTGCTTTGGCCGTGGGTGTCCCCACAGGCTCAGTGCTTGGATACTTGGTCCCAGCAAGCGGTACCATTTCAGAATGTTGTAGAAGCCTGAGGATGCTGAACCTTCCCACAAGTGGATGACTAGGGGTAAAGGGAGGGGCTAACTTGAAGTTTTATAGTTGGCCCCACTTCCTGCCTACATTCTACTTCATATTTGCAGACACAGTATAATTAACTCACCATCAAGCTCCTGTCCCCATGCCCTCCCTGCCACGATGGGCTGTACCCCGCTTTAAACCATAATCTAAAATGAATCCTTCCTTCCTGATGATGGTTTTGTCACCGCAATGGGAATGTACAACACCTCCCATTTGCACAATGTGAGGTGAACATCTGTAAGAGGCAGCACTCCCCAAAGCAGTCCACGGCGCCAACACAATCCTACAAAATCTCATTGACGTATCTGCTCAAACTGAAAAGCAGATCCTAACTTCATGTCAGGAAGCAAGGGCCTCTGAGCAGTGAAAACTCTGTTCAAAAGAACACAGTTGGAGGGCTAACACTTTTTGATCTTAGAGTGTTTTTGCATTAGGCCAGAATAATCAGGTCTTTGGGGTGTTGGAGTAAGAGTGTACCTGTGGATTAAAAACATAGAACTGATAATCTTTTATAGCTCACTGATGTTTGCCAAGAGGGCCAGAAAATTCACTGCGGTAAAAGACAATCTTCAACAAAGCCTGGGACAACCAGAAATTCATATGCAAAGGATTGAACTTGGACCCCTACACTCTATATCCTGTAATGTCACACAGGAATGAAAGACTGACACATGATATCCTGTAGAACCTGGAAAACATTATGTTAGATGAAAGAGACGAGGCACAAAAGGCTACGAAAATGATCCCACTTACATGAAATGTCCAGAAAAGGCAAATCCTTGGAGATGAAGGTTAGTGGTTCCCAGGGAACGGGAGGGAGAGATGGAGAATAACAACTAATGGGTACAAACATTTCTTCCTGGGGTGATGAAATGTTCTAAAATTAGTGACATAACTGCACAGCTCTCTGATATAACCAAATAAAGAAACCAAATTTTATGAGAATTCCTGAGACCTAAGAAGATGGGTGACATCAGAAATAAAAGAGTGGCTCTTTTTCTGGAAGGTTCTAAATTAGCTAAATTCCTCCCCAGTCCTGGCTTGCTCCCAGGAAACATATGACAATGCTGGGGTGAAAGGCATGGGAAAGTCCCCTGACAACAAACCATAAGTAGCTAGGGATGCTGTTAACCTGAAATCCACAGACTGATCTGTCAATCACTTTCAGACCGAAGAAAAGAGGTCAATACTTTTATTTTGTTGTTTCTCTCTCTCTCTCTCTCTCTCTCTCTCTCTCTCTCTCTCTCTCTCTCTCTCTGTGTGTGTGTGTGTGTGTGTGTGTGTGTGTGTGTGTGTGTGTGTTTGTGTTTAAGACAGGGTCTCACTATGTAGCTTTGGCTATCCTAGAACTCACTCTGCAGACCAGGCTGGCCTTGAACTCAGAGATCCACCTACCTCTTCCTTCTGAGTGCTGGGATTATAGGTATGTGTCACTATACCCAGCTTGTTTTTCTTAAAGAAATAAACAAACAAACAAACCCCACTATTAGCTTTTAAGAATCAGTGTTAAGAACCAGATAGCCTTGGGTCTTGATTCTGGACCAGCTCTTTATGAAAGTCTTTACTTTCTCATGTGTGAAATGGGATGATGAAATAGCCCTTACAAGTAGACTCGGTTAAGTGAGAAGATGCCTGGCTTCAGTAAGGGCTAAGCAGTTTTATTATCATAAGTACTGTTTTCTACTTTTTAAAGCTCCCAGTACGGCTCAGTACAAGGAAATGGGTGTCATGGACCTCTTTATATAGTTTTACTTTATCCAGTAACAATTAGTATGTGCACTGGAAACTTTATGAGCTAATAAGTGATTGAGACATAACAGTTGACATTTCTCACTGTTGCATTATAATCAAGCTAAAGAAGGACTGGCCAAGTAACAGTTGTCATAGTAACAAAAAGTTTCTTGTCAGTCTCGTTCATTTTCTTGAATTGAATACTTTCTATTTATTGGGCTGGGCTCTGTGTCTGAGTCTACTGCACAGCCATGGAGTCCTTTCTACTGTCTAAATCTAATATTATAGTACAACTCAAAACCAAGAGGACAGCCAGTCATTTGTTGTAGGTCTTTGTCTTGGAGCTCACTAGAGCCAGCGGTGGATAGGAGTGACTTAATAAGATGTGTTAAGCCACCTTCCAGCATCCACAGGCCCAAGTACTGGTGCAAAGTTCTTTCACCCTCACTGTAGGCAGGGAGAAGAAAGAGCACCAATGCTTGTTAAATGCTTCTCGTGGGCTCCTCTTGACTTTCCCTACTTACACTACCCCAAAGCACAAAGGGGTGAGAACCATTTCCAACATCATACAGAGGACACCAACACAGATTAATAATTTCCCCAGGGACTGACTGACTGACTGACTGACTTACTTTATTTATTTGTACGTACACACACACACACACACACACACACACACACACACACACTCACTCTCAGGTCAAACTGAATCCAAGGATGTAGTGGGTAGCCATTCTAGCCTTGGCCTGGAAGTTCCAAACCCCATTGAGGCTTTGGTAATGGTCATGCCTACAAGGCGGAGCTGAGAGAGGATGCTCAAGACCCAGGATCCAAATGAGAGGGAGCTCTTGGTGCCGGACCCTGGACACTGGAGGTAGACTGAGCAGAGTTCTCCAGAGAACACCGCCAGACTGCACCATACCTTTGCCAGACCCTACAACCTACCTATCCCTTCACTTGTAAGTTACCCCACAAAATAAACTTTTAACTACGTGGAGTGGCCTTAATTATTTCACCAATATGAGTCAGTAAAGGGTGCTCTATCATATGCACACTGAGAAAGCACAGGTGTGTGCTCAAAACTCACATTCCACAAATATTTCCCCAAAAGTATGGTAGAATAACTTGAAGAATCAACTCTAGGGTGCCAACAGGTAAGTTCAAACCTCAGCTCTGCTACCTTCTAGCCACAGGGTCATCTCCAGATCAATTCCAGCATCTTGTTTTCCTTGGCTGCTCTCCATCTCCATAACCCTATCATGGTGACTAATGTAAAATGAGGCATAGTGTGGTTCCTAGACTCCGCTATGAGTGAAGCTTTAACATTCTCCACACTTCCCTCACTGTGTATGGATAACTACATGCTGGGCACTGTTCTAAGCATTGTGGACAGAGCCCTGCTCAAGGGCTTACTCTCATGGAGCTCTGACAGAAGGAGGGAGGAAGGGAGGGAGGGAGGGAGGAGGGAGGCAAGCAGACCCAGTGGTGAGTGCTGTAAGCTGTTGTAACACCATATGACAGTGATTGCAAGACGAACTTGGGTGCTAAGGACAGGAACAGCTGAGGCAATAGCAGAGACAGTGAGACCTGTAACATGAAGATGCCAGCCGAGCAAGGACAGGGGACACACCTCCAGGTGTGTCTGTGAGGATGTACCCAGGGAGGTATAAGCAAGGAGGGAAGATGCACCCTGAGTACAGGTGGCACCATCCCAAGGGTGGGGCTTGGATCATTTAAAGGAAAGGGGAGGGGGAGCAAGAAGTGCTGGAATCATCTCTCTGCTTGCTCACTGCAGAGGCAGTGTGACCAGGACACAGTGGGACCAGTCACCTCACATTCCTACTGCCATGCTGTGAGAGTCTGTACCCCTCAAACCACAAACCAAACAAATCCTTCCTCTTTACCAGGTGTTTGGTCCCAATGAGACTCAATGAACACAGATGGACAGCTGTGGGTGGACTCAGAATCCTCACCACAGGTTCCACGACTCAGCTCTAAGGCATCGAGGATGGGCGATACGTGGTCATGCGGGAGCTGCCCTGTGAACTAGAGTTTTACAGCATTTTTAGCCTCTACCCACTATCTACTAACAACAGCCCTAGGTGTGGTCCTTAAAGCCATATCCAGCATTGTGAAATGTCACCGTCACTCCCTGCTGAAACTTGGTGCTCTAGCAGGGGAGCTGGCTGGGCTTACTGGTGATTTAGCACAGCAAGAGAGACAGCTAGGAAGAGAGGGCTTGGGGTTCATTTCTAAGTTCTAAAAGGTAACAAGGCAAGATCATCTCAAGCATCCTGAGGGCTGGCCCTCCATGCCATTGGATCAGCCTCTGATTTTCAGAGCCATTCCATTGCTCTCCATTCACATGATGTACAATGAGTCCCAGCTGTACCTGATACCAGGGATGCCGGCCTAACTTCAAGAACGTGATGTAAAGGAGACAGTCGTGCACATGTAGTACAGAGAGACGTGCTTCCCAAAAGCCCTCAAGAATGTGCAGGAGCAGGAAGGGAGACATGACTCTCTGTTCTTGAGGGAAGCAGGGACAATCTGATTAAGTCCCCTGGCATTGGTACAAAGGCTCTGGCACACAGGAAAGGATATGTGCAAAGGCCTGTGAGACAGGGCAGAGGTGAGGAGTACAGGAAAGGGGTGTGCAATCGATGGGAAATGCCAGGCGTGCTCAGGAGGTTTTGCAAGACACTTTCAAATTTCACTAGAGTCTATGTGTGATCTGGGAGCTATTCAGATTTCTGTTACTTCAAGCCCTTATTCCTAATAATTCAAGAAAAATCAAGGCAGACACTGATGGAAAACTCAACAGGCATCCACCTTGGGGCTGGAAACTTCCCAGCTGAGGAACTTGTTCTAGTTCCACCCTCTGTCACTGTGATAAAGCATAACTTAGAGGAAGAGACTGACATGTCCAGGTCAGAATCCATCACAGAGGGAAGTCAGACCAGGAACTCAAGCAGGAACTGAAGCGTAAACTACAGAGGAGTGGCTCAGTCACTGGCTTATGCTCAGCTAGCTTTCCTATACAGCTCAGGCCTACCTGCCTAGGGATGGTGCTGCCCACAGTGGGCTGACCCAGCTATGTCAGCCATCAACCAGTCAAGACAGTATCCCACAGTCATGGCCACAGGCTAATCGGATGGAGGCAATTCTTCATTTGAGGTTCCCCCTTCCTGGGTAACTCAAGGTTCTGTCAATTTGATAATAAAAACTAACCAGGACAGCACTACATCCACTACACTACATTCAAACTGTTGCCAAGGGAAGATCAATAGTGTATACACGATTTCTTCATTTGACAAGGGGCAGTGCCAGGGTGTGCCCTGACTGCCTGACTCCAGGGCCCACATCCACTGGGCTGCTTCCACGATATATATGAGAGCAGTGTTTGGATCAGACATGTGGTGTAGAACCTCCTCCAGGAATGAACTACCCAGCAGCGCTAGAGTACAGGAATGGATGAAGTCACCCACGGAGAATATGGTATATGGAAAGGTTGAGCCCACTTCCAGAAGAATATGATCCAGGGAAGGAGACTAAGAAGGAAAAAGGGCAAATAAGAAGAGATGATTGGACAGAATCCCAACTAGCTAGAGAGGGAAGAGGAAAATGTGGTCAACTGCTGTGGGATAATGCCCTTGTACGCTGGTTTAATAAAATGCTGATTGGCCAGTAGCCAGGCAGGAAGTATAGGTAGGGCGGGCAGGAAGTATAGGCAGGGTGAGCAAAAGAGAGAATGCTGGGAAGAGGAAGGCTGAGTCAGGAGATACCAGCCGCCATCTAGGGAGCAGCATGTAATGGCACACAGGTAAAGCCACAGAAAACATGGTGACATATAGATTAACAGAAATGGGCTTGGTTTAAGTGTAAGAACTAGTCAGTAGTAAGCCTGAGCTAAAGGCCGAGCAGTTTTAATTAATATAAGCCTTTGTGTGTTTACTTGGGTCTGAGCAGCTGCGGACCAGGCAGGACACAGGAAAAATTTCCAACTAAAGTCAATCTCATCCAGTCCTGCTTGAAGGACAAGTAAGGATGTCAACGTCTGCCAAATTTGATAGCAGATTCCTGGAGACCTGTGCTGCAAATCCATTACTGGGGCAGATGCAAAGCTAGGAAATGGGTGATCAAAGGCACATATTCAAGTACAGCAAAGGAGAAAGGGTGGAGCAAGCAGAAGTTGAGCCCATGGGAAAGACCAGATAATATGAAGAGGCAATTGCTACAAGAATTCCCAAGCCTGGGTATGGAATAGACTGACCCAGGGAAACACACACAAGCATCCAGTCCCACCTAGAGCCATGAGCTAATCATGTGCAACCTGTCTCCAGTCCATGAGGGACACTGACTGTCAGAAAGCATGGAGCAGGGCACTGTTTGTCAGTGTGGTGCAGAAACTTCCCAAGGCTCATCTGAGACCTGCTGCTTATGGAAGGCCTGTTGGGGTCCACAGAGGTTTCCTAGTGAGATCTGAGGTTGCTTTACACAGCAGGGCTGCATAAGGAGATGGACTGACCATGTGCATAGTTATCAGGTGATTGGAAAGGGTCTGCACTTGACTGTGCTAGGGGGAGGTCTTTTGCTCCACCCCTTGTCATTTCTATGTATAGAAATACAAATAGAAGAGACAGAGGGGTGGTTGGTTTTGACCCAGGCCCTCCCAAGGGTATCCTGTTTCTGTCTCTCTCCTCTATATGTCTATCTAAATCTCTTTTCCCTCACTCCTCAAGAGTATCCTAGGAGGAAAAGAGTGGGAGCCGGTCTCCCACAAAGGCCCACAAAGGCCCGGGGCTATTCTGATGCAGCCAGTTTAGCCCCCAGGAAACATGGACTCCAGACCTTGAGGTCTGAGATATAGACCTCAGACCCACAGCATCAGCAACCACTTGGGTTGCTATTGCAGTCAGACAATCAGCCTTGCTCCAGGCCTACTGAGCTATCACATTCTTCAATTTCTAGAGCCCTCTCCACAACCCCAGCTTCTGAGTACTTATAAAGCTAGGACACCAGGGATGACACTTCAGAGAGGGTTTTGGGAGCTGAAGTCAGTGGTTAGGAATCTGCCAGACATCATTAGTGCACAGTGCCCTGGGATGCACCTGCTGTGTTTGTGTGTGCTGACGATGGCATATGTATGTACACATGGAAGTCAGAGAACAACCTTTTCATTTCAGACAGCGTCTCTCACTGGCCTAGAATTTCCATGAGTAGAGCAGGCTAGCTGGCCCACATGCCCCCAGGGGTCCTCCTGTCTATGTCTGCCATACCACCACCACCACCACTATACCTGGCCTTTTACGTAAGTGCTGTATCCAAACTCAGGCTCTGATGTTTGCAAGGCAAGCACTTTCCTAACTGAGCCAACGCCCTAGCTGTTGATTTTTATAGGAAATGGCATCACTAAGGGAAACTCCCATCGAGGTTCTGATGCTTCAAGCCCATGCTGTATCCTCTAGAACTGAGAAGCACTAAGGACTGACTTCAGATACTAATCATGCACGCTCGCTTTTTTTGTTTGGTTAGTTTTTTTTCTTTTTCTTTTTTCTTTCCTTTGTGTGTGTGTGTGTGTGTGTGTGTGTGTGTGTGTGTGTGTTCTGCAGAGGGAATGAATATGTTGTACAGAATTTTGCCTCTAATCTCCAGGGATCCCTAAGAACCTCCTCCTCAAAGACCTGCCATGCCACACATTCACCTGCAGGGGGCAGCATAACAGTAGTTCAGGCTTACTCTATCTGTAAAGTCTGCATTCATTTCTTGGCTCCTCCTAAGCCAATTCCTGTACAGCTTCACCTATATAAAGGGTGTGTCAGTGGAACTTAGTGGCACAATTTGAATTCTTAATGACATCACCCATGCAGAGCACTGAGCAGAGTGCCTGGTATACAAAGTTTCAGCAACATTTACATGGAGGCACTCTGATCCCAGAGTTCCTATAATTGTGCTCACTTAGAGTCCCAGCTTTTTACCTATGTAAACCATTCAAAATCTATTCCAACATGTGTGCTGATGTGTTCCCACATGGACAACCATTGTCCAAGTCCCTTAAGAGTTGAGGAAAGTAAGACCTAGAAGAGCTAGAGCATTCACGTACAGCAAAAGCTGGCTCCCTGCACAAGAGTAACAGTAACAACCACAGATGAGGCTCCTTCAGGCAAAAGCTGGCTCCCTGCACAAGAGTAACAGTAACAACCACAGATGAGGCTCCTTCAGTGTTAGTGGTTCTCCCTTGAGCACCAAGGGTGCCTGAGCAACAGCTGAGCTAGGGAGGGCTAGATGGTCAGGGCTGGCTGAGCTGTCTGCTATTGGTGAAATTATTAAGGCCACTCCATGTAGTTAAAAGGGAGGTTTATTTTGTGGGGTAACTTACAAATGAAGGGATAGGTTGTAGGGTCTGGGAAAGGTATGGCGCAGTCCAGTGGTGTTCTCTGGAGAACTCTGCTCGGTCTACCTCCAGCTTCCAGGGTCCCAGAACCAAGAGAGAGCTCTCCTCTCAATCCTGGGTCTTCCGCTTCCTCCCTCAGCCCCGCCTTGTGGGCGTGACCATTACCGAAGCCTCAATGGGGGTTGGAACTTCCAGGCCAAGGCTGGGATGGCTATCCACTACAGTCTGCCACTCCCCCTGAAGCAGTGGTACTTCAGTAGGGTACTGTGGGGACCCCTACATGTCTGGAATTAAATACAAAAGCCACTGAAGCTGCCAGGTGCCCACTGTTCCTGGGCAGAAAAGCCCCTCATTAGCCTCTGCCCCTGTCTTTAAATCGAAGCAAAACATTAGGATTTAATGACAGAGGCTGAGGACAATAGGTATCCATATACTAGCTGATGGGGGAGGGGTATCCCAGAGTTCTTATCCCTCAGGATCCAAATTTTCAGAAGAATGGTTAATTAACAGGCTGGAATTAGGGATGAAGCAGTAGGAGACAGTGCGAAGACAGGCTGTTAAAGCAAACAATCCCTTTAAAAGTCTCGGGAGACATTATATATGAGAGGTGTGTGTGTGTGTGTGTGGTGTGTGGTGTGTATGTGTGGTGTGTTGTAGTGTGTATGTGTGCTGTGGGGGGGATGTGTGGGGGATGTGTGTGTGTGTATGTGTGTGTGTATGTGTGTGTGTGTATGTGTGTGTGTGGTGTGTGGTGTGTGGTGTGTGGTGTGTATGTGTGTGTGGTGTGTGTGTGTGGTATGTGTGTGTGTATTTGTGTGTGTGTGTGGTGTGGGGGGGATGTGTGGGGGATGTGTGTGTGTATGTGTGTGTGTATGTGTGTGTGTGTATGTGTGTGTGTGGTGTGTTGTAGTGTGTGTGTGGTGTGTGTGTATGTGTGTGTGTGTGTGTGTGTGTGGTGTGGGGGATGTGTGTGTGTATGTGTGTGTGTGTGGTGTGGGGGGGGATGTGGGGGGATGTGTGTGTGTGTGTGTGTGTGTGTGTGTGTGTGTGTGTGTGTGTGCATGCTTCAGGTGAAAGGAATTCTATGGCACTTTAGCAACCCTCTCTGACTACTTGTTAAGAGAAAACTAGTTGAGAAAGCAGCCAAGAAAGAGGAATGCAAGCTATCCATACCCTTCCAAACAAATGTGTGCTGTGCATCTCCCATGTGCCTAGAGCTCGCTGTGTTTGTTGCTGGGATAACTGAGCAAGATGCATTCAGGCCCTTTGCCGACCATCCTAAAGCTTCTACTGATGTGTGAGAGCGAGTGCCCATGGGCCTTTATTAGATCCGATGCTTACAAGAGAAAAGGTTCCTAGGAGAGAATGGTTATAGAGTGAGGTATCCCTCTTTGTATCTATGGAGACAGAGATCTACTTATTTATACATCAACCCATCCATTGATCAATAGATTCACCCATTCATCCATCCAGCTTTTATCCATCCATTTGTCCACACATCCATTCATTCATGCATGCATCCATCCATCCACCCATATACTCAACCATCTATCCATGAATCCATCCATTCATCCATCTCACCTATGGCATGCAAATATACTCATCCACTCATCAACCCATGCATTGATTCATTCATTTATCTATACCCATTCATCAACATAACCATCTGCCCACCCATCTATCCACATTATTTTGTTTGTTTGGGTTTTAATTGATTGTTTTCAAGACAGGATGCCTAAGCTGATCTGGAACTTGTTATATAACCCAGGTTAGCTTCCAACTTGTAATTCTCCTGCCTTGGCCTCTGGAGTGCTGGAATTACAAGCATGAACCACCAGGTGTGATCCATATTCTCTGTGTATGTAAGTGCTCGTGTGTGGAGCCAAAAGATAACCTCGGCTATCCATCATTCCTGAGATGTTGGCTACCCTGTTCTTTTAAGAAAGATTCTCTCATTGACCTGGAGCTTGCCAAGTAGTTTAGAATGGCCAGAAAAATCACAGGGATCCATTCATCTCCATCTCTATAATGCTACACCAGGATTTCTCTCTCTCTTTCTTTTTAAACAAGACAAAACAAACAAAGCGAAAAAGCAGGGGCTCAGGGGAACTGAACTCAGGTCCTCATGTCTGCAAGCACACTACTGACTGAGATATCACTCCATCCTGGGCCCACATTCCTTCAAAGCTGTTGATGTTTCACAGTAGTGTGCTTAGGCCAGCAGAGAATTCAAAGAACTTCGTGATGTCAATCCTGTAAATAATCAGTATTCCTGGGAAGGTGCTGGAGGGCACATTTCTACTTAGAAGGAAAGGAAGACTGGGAAAGAAATCGCCCACCCTAAGTTCCAGGAAGGGTCAAGAACAGCCAGCAGCCTGCTCCCCTGCTGCTCCGCTTCAGCACACTGGCCACCCTAGAATTCGCTCAGAGGCACTGTGTTGTTTTACACTGTTTGTTTTGTTCTGATTTAGCTCAAGCCCTCTGCATTCATTCGCAGGGTAAACAGGACGCTGCTCCTCTGTAATTTCCCTCAAAGCTGTCCTTAAACATCCGACTGTAAGGATGACTGTTGATTGGCAGGAGAAAAAAGTCTGGCAGAATTAACAAATTAAGTGATGACACCATCTGCCTTTGTACTCCTCCTGCCTGCAATGGGAAACAAAATACTTCTGAGATGCAAGAGTCGAGGGAGGGGCTGGCACAAGACCAAGGGGTCTTAACTAGAGAGCCCAGAGAAAGCAGGCCCCATGTCTGACTGTCTTCACAGTTGCTCACATGTGTCAAAGTGAGGTCTGCACCACAGTATGATTCTTCAATGTGCAGCTTATGGTTTCTTCTCAAACACACCTTGCAGATAAAGGGCATGAAGCTGAGGGATCCGGCAAGAACCTGATCCTTCACCGTCTGGGTGGAGCTTCTCCTGGAGCCTCTTCAATATGAAAGGCACAGCCACCTAATATTACAAGCTTGGGCAGAGCCAACAGCACTAAGGAGAACCACCCCCTTTCATACCCCAGGGGGAGGTTGTTGCTGGGTTTGGGGGGGGGTTGCTTGTTTTAGGGGTGTGTAGGTATGCACAGATGTGTATGTGGGTTTATATGTCTGTACATCATGGAAGGCAGAGCTCTTCATCAGGCACCACGCTCTATTGCTTTCTACCTTATTTTTTGAGACAGTCTCTCTCACTGAACCTAGAATTTACCAACCGACTAGCCTGGCTTTTATACATTTGCTGGGTGGTCAAGACTGCAGAGCAAGCGTTTTCCTGGCAAAATTATCTTCCAAGCCTTGAAGGGAGGATCCTGGAGATGTCCACCAGTCCCTCTGATTATCAGAACCGTGGCACTGCGGCTGCTAAGGCTGTCATCCACGCACACTGTGCCATGCCCGGTGCCCACAGCTTCTCACTCCCCAACACAGGTGGAGACACTGACTCCGCCACACTCACAGACAGGACCGAAGCCACAGCCACACTGACAGACAGGACCGAAGCAGGACCTGAAGCAGTCAGGAACTGAGTCAACTAACAAGTAACTGTCAGCACCTCTCCCCCCAACTGTGACTCAAATGTCAGAGTACTCCTGTCCTCTGAGAGTTGGACTTGAGCTCTGCTCCAGAAAGGACAATCATGGCGCTGTCTTTGGGACCCCAGAAGTTAGAAAGAAATTAGAGAGAACAAAGGGCTGCTTAAAGAGCACAGTGAGAATTCATCCATGGAGCCGTTTACCACAGAACCCTCAGCCGAAGCAGAGCAGTGTGCAAAGCCTACTCTTTTTTAAATAGACATCAAGCTGTTCTGCTTGAAACAGGAAATGGTCCAAACCCCAAACTCGGGCCACTCTGGGTTTCCCTTTCTCCCTTAGTACCTCATAGGCCCAGTCTGAAAAGCAATGACAGGAACTGGAAATGAAGGCCCAGCAGAGAGCTGAGTGCACTTTATCCCGACCATCCTCATCTATCTGAGATCTGGGTGCCTCCCTCTGTACACTTCCATTTCTTCACCATCCAAAGATGACCAGCTGCACTTCCTTAAAGTTGATGATGGGCTTATTAATAATGATGGCTGATACTTCACAAGAGACAAGGCAAATGACCAGGAGACTTTGTTGTAGTATAGCCTAACTATTTAATGGCTAAAAATGTATTCAAGCTCTACCAGAAATGTCCCCCATAGGCTCATATTTAAACTCTTGGTCACCAGCTATGGTGGGCCTTGATGTGGGGCCTAACTAAAGTGAGTCACTAGGGGCCTTAGCCTCAAGGCCCACTTGTGCTCCCTGCTTGCTAGCCCCCCCTCTCCTCTATCTCCCTCTTTTTCTCCCTCCCTCCCTCCCTCCCTCCCTTCT
Organism: Onychomys torridus; assembly: GCF_903995425.1. Classification (NCBI taxonomy): domain Eukaryota; kingdom Metazoa; phylum Chordata; class Mammalia; order Rodentia; family Cricetidae; genus Onychomys; species Onychomys torridus. The sequence goes on from NC_050446.1 coordinate 76,742,675, forward strand.
CCTTCCCTACTGCAGAAGGAACATGACCAGCCCCCTCTCCCCTGTCACCATGCCTTCTCTTAACTAATGGGCTGTATCCCCTTGAGCTGTAAGCCAAAACAGACCCTTCCTTCTTTAAGTTATTTAATTATTAAATTCCTTCGGGTCAGGAATTTAATCGCAGCACTGAGAAAAGTAACTAATGTCAGAGAGAGTCTATTTCATCCTTTCCTCCATTTCATAGATGAGGAAACTGGAGCACTGAGAAATTAAAACGTGTAGTGTATATAAAGAAACAGCAATAACCCCAGGATAGCCCATGCTAGGCTTGGCTACACTTACACACACCACACACTCCCATGAAAAAATTATAAAGTTAAAAAATAACAACCACCCCTGATCCCTTTTCCCAGGAATCCCCACTGTCCCTGGGATATAATCCTGTTGTCTGTACTTGTTGAACTTTCCAGAGGCCGGGCAGCTCTTGTTGAGAATTTCATTTCTGGTCAGATGAAAATAAATTTCTCTCACAAGGGAGTACCAGGGTCCATCTGATGTCTTTAGGAGACAATATGCATGAAGGAACCTTAAAAGCAAAACAAAGAGACAGGACACGTGTGGTCACCATCTGGTCCTTAGCACTGTTCAGGACGGAGTGTTTCTGAGGACAGCTTTCTCATGAGATGCCACTCACCTGCCTTCATCTGAGAGAAGCAACTGTGTTATGGGCATGCCCTCTACCTGCATATGGAAAGAGGCACGGTTTGTCTAAGATTTGTCCTTGTCCATCAAGACTGTCAGTCTACCTGGGACACCTGGGTTCAGCACACAGTGAGCACCCCAGCTCACCTGGGCTCTGGTTGAAGTACAGATTCCTAGGTCCCTGTTTGGGAGATTTCATCTAAGCAGGCTTTGAGTCATTCCTGTGTCTATATTAACCAGCCAGTCAGACGTCCTGGTAAGCACATGCAGGCTGGGAACTGTCCCTAACAGCTGCTAGCCCCAGGTGGCCAACAGGAGAGACTTTCTTTCACTGTTATTCGGGAAAAAATTCAATGAAAACTTTTATTTTTCTTATTTTATTTATTTATTTTTTTTAGTGACATCACGTTGAGCAGCTCACGCTGAACTGTCAATATAACTGAAGTATTCCTGCATTCCGGCATCGTGGCTGGTGTGGTGGACTGCCAGGTGACAGCAGGCAAGCACTTGAAGCTGTTAAACCATGACGTTTTTGAGGAGAACTAAAACATGAAGGAGTGACAGGAAGCTTTATCGAAGGCTGGCAGAGTGACACGCTGCCCTAAGAGCTCATAGGGCATCAGTCTTCAGGAGCCGCTGATTCAGGAGCTCCTGAATGCCGTGTTACAGATGTGGTGACTAAGGCACAGAGAGGTTAAGTGACTTGGTCAGGGTCACACATCAGAAAAGTAGTCAAAGATCAATTGGTCCTCTCCTGGGATTGCACAGCCCCAGCTCCTGAATGCCAACCACAGCTCCATCATGGTCCCTTGACAGCTGCAGATCCTATCATCAACTTATCAAGTGCTCTAAGCATCTATGAACCCCTCCCCCCTCTTCCTTCCTTATTCTTAGGAATGACTTCATGCAGAGCTAAATATGCAGAAGACTTTTTACCTTTTGGGCTTCATTCTGCTTTTCTTCACGTGAAACTCCCTGTGTGCCCCTCAGATTTGTGTGTTGAAACCTCAACCTTGACATGAGGGTGTGAGGTGTGCCTGTTTTGAGGGTGGCCCTGCAGTGAGATTAGTGCCATTCAAAAAGGTGGGGAAGGGGTGCTGCAGTGATCACTTAGCAGTTAGGAATGTGTGTTAACTCTTGCAGAGAGGCCAACTCAGCTCTCAGAACCCATGTTGGGTGGCTCACAACTGCACCTCCAGGGTATCAGACACCCTCCTTGGCTGCTCTGTAGACTATGCTCATGTACACATACATACATACATACATACATACATACATAAAAACAAACAAACAAATATTTTCTAAATAAAAACAAAGTCTTGCTGGGCAGTGGTGGGGCACACCTGTAATCCCAGCACTCTGGAGGCAGAGGCAGGTGGATCTCTGTAAGTTCAAGGCCAGCCTGGTCTACAGAGCTAGTCCAGGACAGGCTCCAAAGCTACAGAGGAACCCTGTCTCGAAAAAAACAAAACAAAACAAAACAAAAAACCCAAAGTCTTAAAAAGGAGGGTGTGCTGGTTAGTTTTTGTCAATTTGATACAAATCTTGAGTAATTTGGGAAGAGAAAAACCTTAACTAAGGAAATGCCCCCAATGAAATTGGCCTGTGGAGTGTTTTCTGATTAATGAATGACAGAAAGGGCCCGGCCTACTGTGGGCCATGCCACCTCTGGGCAGGCGGTCCTGGGTGGTAATAAATAAGCAGGCTGAGCAAGGCAGCAAGTAGCACCCCACTACAACTGCTGCTTTCATTCACCTAGGTTCCCTGAGCTTCTGCCCTGACTTCCCTCACTGACGGTGTCTGGCCTGTAGGCTGAAATAAACCCTTTCCCTCCCAAGTTACATGGGCCATTGTGTCTCATCGCTGCAATAACAATCCTAACTAAAACAGGGCAGGGAACTCTGTCACCAACTTTTTCCAGTGAGGATGTGATAAAATGACAACAACCTACCCCTGGGAAAGGCCTCCCTAGAACCCAGCCACGCGGGTAGCCTGACTTTCCCCTCCGGAACTATATATGAGGCACACTCTTCTGCTATTCAACAACTAGACAACGGCATTTTGTCACAGCGGCCTGAGTGAGCTGGACAACTCTATTTTCTGGTGTGTTCACCCTTTCTCTTCCAGTCCCAGTGTAGACAGTTGCCATCTTCTCTGCAACACTCTCTGCGTGCCCCAAGTCAGGCCAGAGTCCCTCTTCTGGCCTGATCCTGTCCCCAATGCAGGTCACTCCTACTACAGATGCCTACTGACCAACTTGTTCCTCAAGTTAGGCCCCTGTGGAGGAAGGTTTCTTTGTTTAGTAAGCATTTACCTCCAGGCTCACCGAGTGCCAAGCACACAGTAGGTTTCCTCTAAGCAGTTTTTAAGGGATGCATGAACACAGCTCAGCAGTGGCTGTAGCAGCTTGAAAAACATGCCACTCAGATTGGACCCTACCACACTCAGACCAAAGCCCTTCCCCTATGGGCTGCTCATGCTAAGGTGCATCTCTGCGAGGCCCAGACTCTTACAATGGCATCGGTGGACCAAAGACTTCCCCAAGGCCTGGGCGAGCCATTCCTAAACTTACACTGCCATCCAAGCTTCTCCCTGGTTACCAGAGCTTCCCCCCCCCTCCTCCTCCTTCTCCTTGTCCTCCCCTTCTCCTTCCTCACTCCTCCTCTTCCTCTTCTCTCTCGTTCCATAGCGCCCAGCCTACTCCTCAGTCTGATGACTTTCCCACACCCTTCTACTGCCATCCCAGTAGATACCCTGGTGTCTGCAGTGGCAAAGTCTGTCTCATCACCACTACTCAAAACATTCCCTCAAAGCCAGGACAGCCAAAGAGGACCTCCACCCAATCCCTTTCAAAACCAATACCCTGGCTACTGTGGAGCAAGAACGTTGACCTGATCACAAAATTCACATCCTTGAACCTAACCTCAACATGATGAGGTGAGCTGTGAAATATGCCTTTAAAGGGTAACGTGAATAACGGAACCTTAAAAGCAAAGCAAAGAGCCAGGCCACAAGTGGTCACCATCAAGCTGCTTAGCACTCCTTCCAGGATGGATTGCTTCCAAGGCCAACATCCTCACTGAGATGTCACGCACTTGCCTGCACCTGAGTGAAGTTATCCCTTCTCTATCGTTCATATCCACGTGCTCATTGGGTGATAAGGGCAAAGCCTTTATCAGTGGGATTGGGACCCTTCTAAGAAAGGACAGAGGAACGTAACATGGTCACCCTTTCCATCATGTGACACAGCAAGAAAATGAAACTATGCAATAAGCCACGAGGTGAGGCTTCAGCAGACACCAAGACTAACATCGTCAGATGCACTCAGTCTAACATTCAGAGACCAACACACTCAGTCTAACATTCAGAGACTAGCCTTCTTGCTCTCCAGAGCTGTGAGAAACCAGTATGTACACTACACCTGCTGATGGGTACAACAGCCCATGTGGAGTAAGACCCAGCACACTGGGAAGACTGGGTGAAGAAGCAGAGAAAGGGCAGAGTTCTACCTCCATGTCCATCTTGAGAGAGGCCCAGATGGGTTCAAAGGGCAGAAGGGATGCGGACACAACATCTAGGACTTAAATCACAGCACCACCCATTACCACACCACTGTACTGTATAGAAACACCGAGCAGCAGGTAATGCCTCTGACGCACCCCTGTAGGCATCTTCAGGAACACTCTCTGTACACCCCAGGTAAGCCAAACAAGAATCCCTCTGTTTGCTCTGTACAGTTCATGAAGAATCAGCCTCTCTCCCCACTCTTTGCGAAGAGAAAAATACACAGGTCTATTCACCCCACCTCCTTTGGGAGCCCAGGAAACTTCCTGGGCTGTGTCACCTGATCCCCAAAGGAGAGGCAAAGAACCCTTCCACCTGCCAAGAGGCATTAGGAGGCAAGCCAGGCTTCAGATCCTGCATCCTTCAATCCCAAACTGAATCTGGAACATCCCCGCCCTCATCCTTCCAAAATAAAGGGCCTGGGCGGCAGAAATAAGCATCTCAAGTACATGCAAATGTCTTGCTTCCAAAGAAGGCAGACTTGGTATTTTAATTTGGAATTCATCTGAAGCTGTAATGTTCCTGCCACACATGGAACACGTGTACATCACCTGTTTCCCCCCCTTCCCTCCCCACCACCAATTCTAGAAAACACGACAAGCTTTTCTACTTTAGATACTACTGACATTTTATGGGACTATGCCAAAAGCCCAAAGTTCCTGAGCTGCTTCCTGAAGAGAGGTTCAATTACCTTTTGACCTCAGGGTGCTCCACTTCCACCTTCCCAGGCTAGACCACCGGAAAGCTAACCTTCAAGAATTACTGCCATGAGACTCTAGGTCCACCCTCCAGCCGATGCAGGAAGTCACAGCTGCTGTGTGCTCATGAGCAATGGTCATGAACATCTGGCCGTATCCAGAAGACAGCATCCATCACATCCCCCTCAGCCTCTGGTTCCCAGAGTCCTACCAGACTCTCTTCCACGATGTCCCCTGGGCTTTGTATGGAGTGACATGGATGCCCCATTGGGAGCAAGCATTCAGTGGTCACCTATTATCAGCACTCTGGCCAGTTATGGATTCTCACTTTGACCTCTGCCCACTATAGGAAGACTTCTCTGATAACAGCTAAGAAATGCACGAGTCTATGATCATAAGCATAAATACTTAGAAGACAGTTTTAGGGTAGGTCCTTGGTTGGCCTGGAACTTAACTCTGTAGAACAGGCTGGCCTTGAACTCACAGAGACCCTTCTGTCTCTGCCTCCAAGTGCCAGGATTAAAGTTATGAGCCACCATGCCAGACTGAGCACAAGCTTTTGATAGGTGCCAGACTCAGACAGTCCCCTGGAGTGGGAGAGAACGAAAAAGAGGGTAGGAGGGGGCTGGTCACACAGAAGGCAGTCAGTGGGAGGGGAGGGGAAAGGAGTAGCAGGGGTTGGATGTAATCACAGTACATTGTATACAGTTTAAATGTAAAAAGCAAATTACAGACTCTCTAGTTATGTGTCTGCATTATAAGAATGCAGCACATTATCTTTGTAAAATTATTTTTTTCTCATCTGTTTCTAGACTTTTAAAAAATCCATTAAGCAACTGTACATGTGCTGTGTCACAGCCCAAAGTAGGAGTCTGAATTAAAAAATAAAAATCAAAACTCTATACAGTCCTAGCCCACAGCCTAACTCGGATCCACAAGACTGGTCTGGATGTGCCAGGAAAAAGAATTTTGTTTCTCTGTTGTGTGATTGTGTAGCTATTTAAATTTTATTAGCAATTACTGGGCCTGTTAGCACTGACTACATTTTGCAGTTACAGCCAAGTCCTGGCAACTGGGAGCATGCCCAAATGAGAAGTGGCCCAGGTGGACCTGGCCACACTACAGACGCACTGGAATGTGACCCTGACCCTCACTATGAACTGTTTCATTAGGATTCTCTTAGAGGCAGCGCCATGCTCCTAGCAGTGGAGCTTGCTGGAAGTGGGAGACGGGGAGATAGACAGGATGAGGCAAACTCAAAGGATGGCTCCAAGAAGACTCCACACTGCTAAAGCCCTTGCTTGGTGACAGTGCTGGCAGGTCCCAAAGGACAGCTTCCATGTAGGAGAGACGCAGAAAGTTGGGGTGTTGTTGGTCAGATTTTAGTACATTTATCCAAGTCCCCCTGTTCATCAGAACAGGGCTAGAAGGGCATGGACAGGGATATGGGACAAAAAGCTCTGAAATAATAATAACAACAACAACAATAACAACTGTGCACAAATAAGGATATTCTGTGACTAACTAAGGAGTTGCTCTTCTCAGAATGACATCAAATGGGGCAAGCCTCCTAGCTTTCTCTCTAAGCTCCTGGAAGCCTTAATTCCACAGACTCAGTTCATCTTCTCCCCGAACCAGGGCCTGGACCTTCTGTCTCAGCTTCAAGAGAGAGGGACCCTGGGCTCTCATCACCCTTCTCTTCTTCCAAGTGGTGGGAGATGGTCCACTGGGAGCTGGAGAACTCAGCCATGGACATGGGGTCCTTCACCTGGGCCTGAGCTATACCCTCCTCTGGGCACCCCCTACCACATGTCCAGCTATTCTACCTCCAGCATATGGCTCTAGGGAGGAGAGATGCTAATTTCTGTTCCATGTACTGTCTCTCTGAACATCCACAGTAGTTTTCAAATCAAACAGTTCACCTTCCTTAACTTAGAATCTGAATAATTATCCAACTTGCCTTTGATGCCTGAAAGAGCATGTGGGAACCTGCATTGAAATTCTCTGGCCACCCTAGAGACCTCCTCCTATGGGACATGATGTATCCCTGGGGAAGGCAGAGAGAGGGACGTTGGCCATATTAAGTATCAGACAAGTACATGGTGCCCACACCTTCCTGTGTGTTCTCACTCTGTCCCACTCCAAATCACAGACAAAAGCTGAGGCCACAGAAAGGGAAGTGGCTAGCCAAGAGCAGGTGCAGAATCTACACCAGAAGCATGCCTCCTCTGCCAATCACAGTTTATTTATTAGATAGAGGAGGAGTTTGGGGCTCCATTCTGTTCTCCCAAAATGCCCATGGGATTGAAGGGACACCAAGGCAGTATCTTGCCCAGGTACCATGGTTCCACAGGATGGACTAAGGATTTGACACAGGCAATGAGGCTACACAGCAGGCCTCTCCCACTATATATGCCAGCTACCATCCTGCCAGCCCAACACCCTAAGGCAGGCATACACACAGGTGCATTTTTCTGTTGGGAAATGTTCAACATCCTTGGTTGAAGCACAAAATACTACCAGTCTAATACTGATGGCAGGGCATGCCACTTATAGTGGCTTGAATAGGAATGGCCTCCATGGAATCATGTGTTTGAATGGTTGGCCTATAGGGAGTGGCACTATTAGGAGGTGTGGCCTTGTTGCAGTAGGTGTAGTCTTGTTGAAGGAAGTGTGTCACTGTAGGGGTGGCCTTTGAGGTCTCATATATGCTCAAGCCATATCCAGTGAACAGTTCACTTCCTGTTCCCTGAAGATGTAGAACTCTCAGCTTCTTCTCCAGCACCATGACTACCAGCATGCTGCCATGCTTCTTGCCATGATGATAATGGACTAAACTCTGGAACTGTAAGCCAGTCCCAATTAAAGGTTTTCCTTTATAAGAGTTGCTGTGGTCATGGTGTCTCTTCACAGCAATAGAAACCCTAACTAAGACACCACTGTTTTATGTGCCACTAAGCACTAAAACACTGTGCTGGTCACTCTAGGGCCCCATGTTTTCTGACTCCATCAGAAGTATGGAGGGGACTATCCATCTTACAACTACAGCCCTCTTGAAGGCCTTCACATGAACAAGAAGTTGAAATGCGGGATAGATGTGGAGTGTGAAGGTTTTGGTAAGTGTAGATTCCAATGTCAATTCTCTTTTTTCTTTTTCTTAAAAAAAGCCTGATAAGCCCAATCTTTATGTGTGAGCTTCTAGCTTATAAACATTAGTAGCTGACTCGTATTCTTAAGTGTCCTGAACAAGGCAAACACACTAAACTTAAAAGCCCTGAACTAGCTGGGACATCCAGTCGCAGCCATCCCAGAGTGTAGGCAGGCTGGGAAGCAGAAAGCTGGTGACAGTGTGTCTCATCTATAGCACTCTGCCTACCCATGGCTGTGAAAAGCACAGCTTTGCCAGACTGCCGTTCTCACAAACTAACATGCTGAGTACCTCCTCATCACAGAAGTGGAGAAGTCAAGATGTTCCAGACGATAGAAGAAAGAGTGTAATAGCCAATTCAAATATATTTATATTCAGTCTATCCTCCATGGAGAACACACCTGCCTCAACACTTGGACCTTGCACTTCTAGCCTCCAATGTGTGGAAGAACACATTTCTGCTGCTTTGTGTCATCCAGTTTATTGTACTGCATTCTAGAAATCCTAAGAAATTGATATGCCTGGGGAGTTTGGGAGTGCTTTGTCTTTTTTCACCTTGAGCAAATTTGCTGGTATTTTTGGGGGAGGGGGAAAAACAAAAAAACCTACCAGGAGCTTTTTAGGAAACTCTGCAAGAGATAAGGTTTACATCAAGCCTGACAATCTGGAAGTGTTCATATTTAGGTAACTGGCAGGTCCTACTGAGGAATAAACGATTCCAACATCAGAACTAAGAATCTTCTAAGATGGGCTAGACAGGCATGAAATGCACATCTGGGGTAGAAAGAGAGGGTTGCCGCAGCAAGCTTTAGGATGGCTCCACGCCAGTGTGTGTGGTGGAAGGTCTTCTCATACACAGGAGACAGAGCAGAACACCATCACCCAGAGCCACTTAGGTGTTAAATGGTGTGTGGCTGCAGCAGAGCTGAGGACAAGCTGACTGGAGCCATTGTGGCAGTTGGGGACCGAGTCTCTGGAGGAATGCAGGTGGCACCTCCAGACCTCCTTGCCCTCTCAGTCACCCAGCTTACCTCAGCCTGCAAATATTTGTTTTCTTCTCTCTGGCACCAGCTAGGTTATCTAGCTGGCTCTCTGGAGTGTTAAACTGAAGGGCATTTCCACCCTGGATGGCTAAAGACTCCCTCAAATGAAAAGAAGCTAATCCAGGAAACAACGCTAACTCTGCAGCAGAACCCCTCTGTCATCCTGGAGTGTAGGAAAGTGAGGGGCAGGGACATGAGGAGCAGTGGCTGACCACACCATGCTGGGCACAAACATCATCAGCAAAACAGGTAGAAAGGCTCCCTACAATTTACTGAGAGCTGCTCTTACGCGGGCTCGGTACGAGATCTTATACACATCTGCTTAGTCACAGATGGACAGTATATTATACATTCTTTCTGATAAGAACACCATGTGATGACTGTTTTGAACATGCCTTCTGGTGAAGGTGCATGATGGTCCCATTTTATAGATGAGTAGAGTCTCAGAAGCTGTGGGAATCCAGCATAGTCTGGCTCTTACAGCCTTGTTCTGAACTACAGGGTCTACAATATCACCTTTAGGATGGAAGAACTTGCAGGTCCAGACATGACTGAGTTACCAGAGGTATTTAAAAACAAACACACAGCAAAATAATGCAATAGGAAAGAAAGACCACACAAGTGAATGCACACAGCTCAGCATGAAGCCACAGTCACTTTCTGGGCCACTGTAAAGGCCACTTCTGCTGTCAGAGGCTCAGCTCCTTCAGAAGCCTGTGGAGTTCAGTACTTCACAGTGGCTAGCCAGAGTCAAGACCTGCAGGAACAGGGACACTTCCTGTGCGGCACAGTAGACATTCATGCAGAAACAGAGAACAGGACTGTCCCTGAGAGACTGGGCAAGTATGGCAGGCCAGTGAAGGTCAACTCCAAGCTGGCCACAGGAGTGTTAGTAGTTTTAGTGGCCCCTTGGAAAGTGAGCAGATTCCATTCCCAGGGCAGCCATTTTGAAGTTCCACAAATGGAGTGGGCTATGGAAACAAAGCTGTTCTCCGGAGGCTGTGTGGCAGGAGCAAGTGGTCACCAGGCCTCATTCCCCCAGAGATCCTGGCTAGATTCCCTTCCTCACCTCTTCGTGGCTTCTAGGGAACACTGTCCGCCCTTGGCACTTCCTGGCTGGCCGCTGCATCACATCCCTGTTGTCAGATGGTATCGCTCCCTCATTGCTTCACAGTACCTTCTTGGGTCACCATTCAGATTGCAACAAGAGTGTAGCTAGAGTTTTCCTACCTGTCCCAGAGTCAGAACAAATCTCTCTTACCCGCCAGTCCCACAGTCGCTCAGACCCAACCAAGAAAGCACACAGAAACTTATATTGCTTATAAACTGTATGGCCGTGGCAGGCTGCTTGTTATCTGCTTCTTCTACCTTAAATTAACCCATTTCTGTTAGTCTATACTTTGCCACATGGCTTGTGGCTTACCAGTGTCTTTACATGTTGCTTTTCATGGCGGCGGTAGGCGGTGTCTCCCCCCAACCTTCTACTTCCCAGAATTCTCTTCTCTCTTGTCCCGCCTATACTTCCTGCCTGGCCACTGGCCAATCAGAACTTTATTTACAGAGCAATATCCACAGCACAAGAGCTCCTGTAACTATGGTGTGACCTCATATTAACTACTCACATCTGAAGTGACCCCGCTTCCAAGTTAGGGTGTGTTCTTGGTACTGGGATTTAAGGTCTGAACACACTTTTATGTTCAAATCATTGAGAAGGCAGAAGCCAGTGCCTGTGAAAGCCATGCTTCATGAGTGTAGGACACCTGTGCATCTCTAGGTGACAACTTAAAACACAACAGTGGTGGGTCCATAGCTGCATTAGGGTACAGGGGTGGCCAGAGCAAAGTTCCACAAGCAGAAAATCTTCAACAACAGAAACTTATTTTTCCATAATTCTGGATGACAGATGTCCAAAATCAATGTATGTGCAGAGCTGGCATTTCTGAGAGCCCCAGGGGACAGACACAGGCCTCTCACCTTGGTTTACAGATGGCTCTCTTTGCCCCACAGCTTAACAACATCTTCTCTTCATGGCTGGATCCAAATTTTCCCTCTAGGAAGGACTTCAGCTGTGATGATTTAAGGCCCACTCTGTGATCTTATTTTAATTGAATTATGTCTTTGTGATATTTAATTGTAATTGTCAACTCCACTGGGTTAATAAATGCCTGAGAGCTCAGTAAAGCACACCTTGGGGTACATCTTATGAGGGTGTTTCTCAAGAGCATCAGATCATGAGTTCTCTGGCCTAGTCAATGGACTGATCCCATGGTGGATTCATAATGAATATGATGTCCTTATTACCAATGATGAAAGGCGGGAAGTGAAGCTTGGCTAGAGCAGATCATTGGGGATATGTCTCAGGGGCTATATCTCGCCTCGACTCTTCCTGTCTTGTCTCTTTCTTCCTGGCTTCTCCGCCATGCCTTCACATGGTGATGGCCTGAGGCCTCTGAAAAGGTGAACAATAAACCTTCCCTCCGTTTTATGCTGTCTATCAGATATTTGGTCACAACAGCATGAAAGGTAACTAATACACTCTGTTAAACTCCATCACCCAACAAGTTGAATCCATGCCTTAGGATTTCAACTTTAGAATGTGGCAGATGTCACAAATTTGAGTCACAACATTGGTAGTGTGGCAACTCTGCTTTGACACAGCTGGAAGTGAAAACTCCATTCTGCTGTAGCTGCATCCCACAATTCATGGAGAGGTTGTCTGCCTTCCCTGGCCACAGCACGCCAACAGTCACCACCCTAAAGCACGCTGAATACAATCCATGTGCATGCCCTGATTCCCTGATCTTTTCGCCTATGAAGCCACTAGAAGGTACCTTGGTGAAATAACCAAATTGCGGTTCAAGTTTAGAAACTCAAACACCACAGAACACTGTACTTGCTCTGTGTCTACTAGCTCAGAAGAAAACATTCCATGTGGTGCCACCTAGAGGCAGAAGTCTAGGACAGTGACAAAAAAAGAAAAGAAAAGAGAAAAAGAAAAAGAAAAAGAAAAAGAAAAAGAAAAAGAAAAAGAAAAGAAAGGAAGCACACTCCCACCCCTTCCACTTCTGGGGGTCAAGAGTTCCAAACTTGCCGCTGAAACTACCTCCTGGGTTCCCACCATCATACCCGAACAAGGTGTAAGCAACAGCTGGGAACAGAGAAGGCAAATGGGATTTCAACTCCAAATCTGCACCTACCTTTCCCGCCTCTGGTTTTGGAGAGTCATTAAAATGTTTTCATTTGACCAAGTCTTTGAATTCCTCTTCCACGTCCTATTGGATATCCATGCATGCACCCATGCATAACGCTAAAATTCCCCACGCACGACCAAAGACACCAGTCTATGCAATTTTCCCAAGGAGAAATAAGCCACCTTGTGAGGAGAAACTCCAACATTCAAAATCTCTCCCCAGCTTTGTTGGGACACAGAGATAAGAGTCTGGAGGCCAGCACAGAACAGGAAGGTCTCCAGGCACTGACTCCAGACATTTGTATCGCTCTATCACTGTGAATGTCCCTTTGCCTCTAAGAAAAGGTTTCAGAGGACTAAAGGCCATCTGAAAAATCATTACTATAGAAAAACATTATTGATGTTCTGAATTTTTTCCCTAAAGTTTTGACTGAATGTCCCCCATAAACCCAAGTTAGTGGCAGAATGAGGAGGTAACAGAGCCTTAAGAGGGCCCAGGGTTAGTGATATGGCTGGAGAGTTAAGAGCACTTGCTGCTCTTCCAGAGGACATGAGTTTGATCGCCAGCACCCATTATGGGCAGTTCACATCTCCATCCCTCTGGCCTCCACAGGCACCTACACACATGCAAACACACAGGCACACACATCTACACATAATTAGATAGTAAATCTTTAAAGAGGTAGTCTAGTGAGAGGCCTTTAAGCCACTGGGGCTGTGTCCTCCTTGAAGGGGATGATGAAGCCCCAGATCTTCATCCCCATTCTCTTTTCTGCTTCCTAGTCATGAGGTTTTTCTTCACTGTGCACTCTCCCAACACGACATACTATCTTCCACAGGCAACAGAGCCAACTGGGTCCTGAATTAAAACCTCTAAAAGCGTGGGCAAAAATAAACCTCTTTTCTTTATAAGCCAACCATCTCCTTGTATTAGTTAGAGGAGTATCTATTAATTACAACGAACACAATACAGGCAACAGAATCCACAGATTCTATTTGTCCAGTTAGTAGCCTACAGGGGTAAACAAAAAGACCCCTGGGGGCCTCTAATGAAGGAAAGCAATGGGGTCTTATTTTCCGGGCCAAAAGGCAAGCTCTGTGTATTTGCTGTCTCTGTGACAACAGCTCCTTCCCGGAAAAACTTCTGTGACAACCTAATGAGTTACTAAAATGTTAAGTGTCTGGTTTCATACAACCCCTCAGACACTCAGGCATATATTCTCTGTCGTCCCTCACAATGAGTGATCTCATGGAGCGACTGCATTTTCCTGAAATGTCTCTCTCTTCTTTTTATAACCACAAATAATGGAGGGAAGATATGAAAAGTGATCTGAAGAAAATAATCACTGAGGGCAATCCACTAACAAAGAACAGAAATATATTAGAAGCATGGCAAAACAAAGCCCCTCCCCCAGCTCTAAAAGGGGGGTCCTCAGAAGCATTCTGCAGTAGCACAGTTAACGTCTGTTGGGTCCAGATGAAAATTAATTTTAGTTCAGCAACAGATACTTAACAGGGAAATACAACTAATAACCAAAGATATAAGCATTCTACCTTGTTGATTTAAAAAAAAAATGTAAAATACATGAACTACTCTCAACTATTGGCCAGGAAGAGGGAGTTTATTTTAAAGCTATTACTCAATGCTGCCAAGACTAGAATAAGTCCCAGACTTCATTCCTGGCCAGTGAAAGCAAACTGGTGCAGACCTTTAGCAAACCAGATGGGCAGTCTGTGGGCAGAGGCAGGAAAAGCTCCCACCCCTCGGTGTAGTCAACTTCATTTCTGAGAATCCAGCTCAAGGAAAGGGAGAAAGCCATCTCCACTAGCATGCCCACATGCTGAAGACCCTTCAGTAGTGGAAAGTTGAACAAGACTCACAGTGGGCTGAAGGGGAAGCTCAGAACAGACATTTGCTTGGCATACAGAAGCCCGGGTTCAATCCCAAGCAGTACCACAAAACAAGAGTAAGGAATAATAGTGTATCAGTGGATTATTATCTAGGCATTCAGACGACAGAGAAATACAGAAAAAGAAGAAGATGACAGCATGATACAACGTTATATGAACACTTCGAAGTGAAAACTGGAACTTCCACGGAGATACAAGCAGAACAAGGCCCACGTGAAAGTTCCCAAGCTGTAACAGAGACAGGCTCTGATGTGATTCCTTTGTCCTCCCCCGCCATTTTTACAGTATGTGATTATTTTTTCATCTTGATGATAGAATTTCTTATTTTCCAAAACGTCTTTCCTCTACATTTGAAAGATATGAAAGAGCTGACCACAAGACCACGTCCCACCACGAGACACATCTCCAGGCTCCTCCATGCCCTTTAAAAAGGGCAAGGATTCTCAATCCCTTTTGTAACATTATCTTCTCAATGCCAAAGCCTCACAGACCTCTTGACGCCATGACCTCTCATGAGTGACAGTGGCCGCCGTGTTCTCTGAGGCAGACAGTTGTTTCAAAGAAACTTCTTTCCATGAAGGTGGGAAGGTTCTCCATTTGCTGCTCCCAGAGAGAGAGAGAACTGTCACCTCGGCCTTCAGCCCTGTGCCACTGGCTCAGGCTGAGCCCACCATGCATTTTGGTCACCTATACAGGAAGTCTCTTAAATGATTCTAAACACAGTGATGAACAAAAGCCAAAAATAGAACAGGGCGGGAAGGATGGTTCAATGGCTAAGAGTGCTTGCTACTCTTCCAGAGGACCTGAGTTTAGCTCCCAGCATCCATGTCAGATGGCTCACAATCATCTAACTCCATTGCCAGGGTATCTGATGCCCTCTTACAGCCTCTGAAAGTAGTCAAGTGCACTATATCCAATGCAGACATATACATTTACATGTAATGGGAAAAATTCTTTTTTTTTTTAAGTAAAAGATATGCAATGAGCATGACTAAGTTGCAGTGCATATACTTTCACAAAATGATTATTATAAACACATAGAAACACAGCTAACGTTAAACAGAAAAAGCAAGGCATGGGTTGGGGAGATGCCTCAGTGGTTGAAGCTTTTGCCATGAACACATGAGGCCTGGAGTTCAGATCTCCACCACTAACTCCAGCCTTGGAAGGCAGAGATAAGGGTAGCTCAGAGCAAGCTAGCTAGCTGGAAAACTAGCCATAGTGGTGCTTTGGATTTAACTGAGTAGTGAGTCTGCCTCAATGAAAAGGCAAGAGCAATGGAGGGTAATTCCAATGTCAACCTCAGGCCTCCATATATACACACATACAGACATACCCCCATACACACACACACACACACACACACACACACACACACACACACACACACACACACGAAAATGGGAGGAGAAACAGAAAGCCACACAATCACACCCTTATGACAACTACTTAACAGTCTGTGCAGACTGCCGGGCAATTGTGCTTACACTCCTGGTACAGAGGCCCCATTCCAGTGCTTTCAGCACACACACCAAGATATCAACATGGTGCTCACACACTCCAAGACATCACCAGAGTGCTCACAATTAGAAGTCTTCCTGTTCACACTGGGAGAAATCAAAACGGGGTCTTATCAGAGTAAAGAACTTTCTTTACTACCACCAGTAGATTCTACATTAGAATATTCTGGAAACTTTTCTAAAATCACATATTCACCTAAGGATGCAGGAGAGGACCATGTCTGAGTCTAGATGGCCTTCCTCAAAATCCCACACTCAACTCGATTATGAAATTCAATTTCTCTTAGAAAAAGACTTTCCCCTTTCCTTTCTTATCTAAACTTTCAAGAGTTGTTTTCTCAATTTAAAGCAAAAGCTGGGTGGGCAATGTGTTTGTAGGTATAGTTAAAAAAATTAATTATGTCTGCATCCAAAGACTAAGCAAATGCCTGTTGGGTCTCTGCCACACTTGGGGAGAAGAGGAGGAGGGAGGACAGCGAGGAATGCGCCTGCTCCAAACCAAACCAAGCAGCTCCAAGTAGCTCCAAGCAGCTGCCGCCACAACGTTTCTAAAAACATTCTCTCTCCACCACCTCTTCCCATTTCTTCATGAATTCTAATATACTAGGCTGCACCCAGGAAGGCAGAGACCTCCAGAGAAGTCGGTAATGTCACGGCTGCTACTGACAGAGGTGGGGCTGGACTAGCTGCTAATCCTGCATTCCTTTACACACCCGTGGGCTGAATATTGCCAGCCAGCTAATGATAGTCTATAGCTACTGCTACAGCACACAGTGTCCTGAAAATGGGGACTCCAGACTCTTATAGAGTGTTTAATACTCCTTAAAGCCGGGCCGAAGACAAGGCTCACACATTCTATCACACTTGAAACTCAATTTTAAAAAATGCTGTATTTCTAAAAGTTTTAAAGTTATGCTATAAGGACACAGTGAAAGAGACCTAATACTTCTCAAAAAAGCAGTTTAGGAAAAAAGGAAAAGAATAATAATAAGAAGGAGAATGTATTAGGCCTAACAATTTAATGAGAAAAAAATCACACACAACAAGATTTAACACAGCCTCCAAGTCTCTCCAGTCTTCTCCTCCCCAAATCTTCTCTGAAGGGCACAAGCAGGCATGGAGGATACTGTACCCTCATGCCAGGTGAGAGGCCAGCCTCAGAATGTAGGAAGCATGTCTGCATGAGCATATCATTAGCGAGTGAGTATCTGGCTCATGTGGTGGCTCCAAACTCAGTGCTCCTTCCTGTGCATCAACAGACAGAACCTCAAACCCCAGGAACAGCTCTGCTAAAAGTTCAAGTTCCTATCCTGTCAGGGCCTTGTCCCCAGCTGTCTCCCAGAGCCACAGCAGAGCCAGAACAGAGAGTCCTCCGGGCAGAAGTGCCACATGGCCTGGCTCCCGAAGTCTATGAAAGAGCAGAGATGTATGGCTCCATGGCAGTCACCCATCAGACGAGCCAGGGCCACACCTCCTGGTGTTGCCTACCTGCCAGGATGCCAGGAGGATGAACCAGAGCCAAGCTCACTGTGCTGAGACCAACTCGGGAAGAAGAGAAAACTCTTCAGGGCAGGGAGGATGGTCACTGGACATCCCAGCCCCTCCACTGTCCGAGGTGCCTCCTTTCCTGGGGATTATCCTCAACCCAGATCTTATGCATGTTTCAGGGGCACAAAATGGACAAGAAGCTAAAGAAGAGGTGGGATGGAGAGGACCACAGAGACCATCCCATGCTGGTGTTCATCAAAAGGGGACAGCCCAGCGAAGGCCCAGGCCGTGACCATATACAGAGAAAGGAGACAGGGAAGCACAGGGACATGAGCTGAGTATCTATCTACTCGGCACAGAACACTGACATAATACACCCTCGGGGAATCACTGAGAGCATTCTACCACACATTCAGATAGTCTCCAGCCCTGGACCAAGGCAGCCAAACATGGTCCTTGTTGATTGAGAGGTATCCCAGAACATGCCTGGGATCCTGAAGGTGAGGGTAGCATCTAGGAAAGGGGGTCTCCTCTGCTCACCCAAGCAAGGGCTCTTCTACCATATTACACTTCTACACAGACCACACTGCTCAAAGACAGAAGGAAAGCTGGCCCACTAGCTCACGGCAAACAGGGCACAAGGTCCAAGACTGACTGGACTTCCTGCTCTCGGCCTGAAATGCCCCCCTTACGCACCCCTGCCCACAACCACAGGCGGCCACTCACGGCATTCCTTCTCATCACTCTTGTCGAAGCAGTCAGGCAGCCCGTCACACTGCCAGGCACCTGGAATGCACCGGCCGTTGCTGCACATGAAGTTCCCTGGGATGTTGCACTCGTTGGTGAAGTTGTTCCCAGGGAGCAGCTGGCTCTCTGTAAGGAGAGAGAACAGGTCGTCAGAGACACAATGACCACGGCCAAGGGCCTGAGCCCTGGCCTAGCTGGAAAGATGGACGTGTAGCCCAGAGGAGACATCCACTGGGTATCTTTGCTTTTCTGCGCCTGTTTCCTCACCTATGAGAAGCACTTATACCTTGGCCCACCTCAGTACAAAGATGCTGAAGAACTAGCTGGAGCAAGGCAAAGGAAGCAGTCAGTGTCCAGCATGTGACAGGTGCTCATCTCTCTCATGGAGCTCTGTGAGAAATGGGGCTAAAGAGATGCCTCAATTGTTAAGGGCACCTGTGGCTCTCTCTTCCAGAGCACCAGAGTTCGGTTCCCAGTACCCACATTTGGCAGCTCATAACTGCGTGTTACTCCTTCTTTTGGGTTCCATGATATGTTCCCAAATGTTCTTTCAAGTTCCAGACAGGAGTATGCCCTAGACCCCAAATATCCCCAACAGTGCAAGCCTTCAAAGCCTCCGACTCACAGCCCCTACAATCACAGAGTCCTTGACTTGGAGCCAAGTTGGCAAGAATACCGGGAGATCATTCCCTCCAGAAATAGGAGACCTCCATCTACAATCAATCTGCCTGACATATGAAACCTGTACTCAGGCCTGCTAACCCCCAGGAAGCTGTCCAGATCACTATACTATCCAAGAGTTACTGGAGGTAGAACCAAGTCCCCAGGCTCAGGTTCAAGTCCACTAAGCAATCATAAATGCCAAGGACCCTACCCAGCACCACCCTTAGACAGGAAATTAAACAGACCTCATGTGAGCTGGGATGGGAAGGTACAGAGCTTATCTACCTCAAATCTTAGAGGCAGATTTTCCAGAGAGCCAAGATCTGATAGGTCAGATGAAGCTGAGCCAGTGTGATTAAAGGCTGGGAGATAAGTAGCCATCTAGAAGCAAAACTGTGTTACAGGAAAAGACCAGTCTGCCAGCACACTGTGGCTCTAAACGTCTCGAGTCATTAAACAAGACTAGGCCTTTATGAGCAGACACTTGTGCTGTGAAGGAAAGATGGAAGGATGTGTGCACCCTGAATTCCTTACTGACATTAAGGTGTTAGGAGCATGGCCTTCTAGAGCTGCCTACGGGGAACAAGAGAGCAAGACTCATGATCTTCTTTCACAAGCTTTGCCAAAGGAAGTAGCTTCACCTCAGGCTCAGCTCCCTCTTACATCCCCTCACACAATTCGCCTCCTGTGCACCTTTTTCCTTTCATTTGTTTGTTTGTTTGTTTGTTTACTGCCTAGAACTCCCTTCATGCCACCGTGTCTCCTAGTCAACTGCTGTTCACCAGCTAGCACCAAACTCCTGTTAGCTTCTCTCTGTGGAGTGTTGCCCGGCTTCTTCACGAATAGAGAAGAGGCATGGTCGTCTGGCAGAGCTACTTTGGAAGTAGAACTAAAAGTACGTTTCTAACTGGGGCGAGCAAGCAGGAGCCAATGGGGATGGACACAGGCATCATACAAGCCCTCGTGCTGTGGATACCCTCTTGGAGACCATCTGCTATCCGATACTAAATTAGCAACCCATATACACACTGCTCTTCAGAAATGAGTGTTCATCCTTCATTCCAATAGGGAAGCTATAGCAAAAGGTTCCACCCAGCCCAAGTACATCCCAACCCCACCCCTTGCTCACTCTATCGGTCCTGACATGGCCAACCCCAACTCCGTCACTGCAACTAGGACTCTAGTCCACGCAGCTATAATCCCATGGGCATCACCACTGACTACAACTTCCAACTCAGCCTCCTGCCTCACAGTTTGTTCCCCCAAGTCTCAATCTGTCTTCTGGCCAGAAGAATCTTCTGAAGGAGCACAAAGACTGTGACATTTTCTTACTTTAAAAGGCCGATGAGTTGGGGGGGGGGGCCCTCAGGAGATGGCTCAGTTGGTAAAGTACTTGCCATACAGTCATGAGGGCCTGAGTCCAATCTCTAGAACGAACACACACACACACACACACACACACACACACACACACACACACACACCCATGATACCAAGGGAAGTGGAGGTAGGTGGATCTCTGAGGCTTCCTGATAAGCCAACCTAGCTTATTTGGCAAGTTCCAGGCCAATGAGAGACCTTGTCTCAAAAAACAAAGTGGTCAGGCCTTGAGAAACAACAGCTAAGGTTTTCCTTAGCTTTGACCTACACTCACACATCCATGAACACACATACATGTAGACCCCATACACACAAAAACACATATACATTTGTGCACTTATACAGACACAAGAATACAAACACCCACATCCCAATGTTTTCTAGTTAGAATTCAAGGCAAACAAGAAAGACTCCAAGAAAGAAGTGGCACTTTCGGCGGAGGCTGATATAAAGTACAAGCCCTTCAGATCAAAGGAACAGAGTCAAAGGCACGGCGTGGGGAGGAACAGCCTGGGGCATGGGTCAGAAATAGAACACAAACACACTGTGTCACCATTTTTCCAATCCTGCCACCCAGTCCATGAGGATGCTCCATTCTCCAGAGCACAGACTCAACACAGGACCTCCTCTGAAGGCAACTGCACAAGTCACCACTGACCCTGGAAAGAATGAGCAATAACTTTATTATCTCCAGGTAGAAATCTGGATGCCTACAGGGAGGAACCCAGAAAGCAGTCACATGCTGGATTCTAGCCAGATACTTCATGCTTAGCTCAGAACCTCTACACCCCTACCCCCCATATACCTTCCAGCTGTTTGAGCAACTGCTCTGAGCATCACCAGCCAGCCAGGAATTCCTCAGGGCTGCGGAATGCAGAGCTGAGACTCGGTTTTGTTTGGAAATCACTTCGACTCGCTTTTGTGGAGCTAACTCCCCGAAGACAAACCCCCTGGAAAAGTCACTGCAACTGTGAAATCTTGATCTGATAAACAGATTTCCGGAACCAGAAAATTGGCCAGATTAGATTCCAAAGAGCTTGCTCCAAGCATCAATGAGGCTGGCAACACATGGACCTGATGAATGGCTGGGTGGGTTCAGAGACAACTTATCCATCCGTTACACACAAATGTCCTGCCAGTCCTAGGACACCCCGCCTAGTGGATACAATAGGCACATGCTCTTCTGAGCCCCCTTAGGCACACAAGGTCACCCCGCCCCGTGCCTTAGGAAACTGACATCATCAAACATAAAAACATAAGAAGAAACCAAAACAAGAGAAGATCCTCTTGTGGATTCCGTCTTTCAAGCCTCCCTCAAGCCCAGCCCAGCTGCCTCACTGGCCAGTAGCACCTGCATCATTATCTCTTGTCCCCCTTTCAACCAGCAGTCTGTACAGAGAAGAATTTTGTGGGAACGTAAGTCAGGGCCTGGAGACATTTTCTCTTATCTCGACTAGGGGTAAGGTATTACTGACATTAGCATGTACAGGCCAGGGGTATAGCTTTGCTTGGAAAGGTCTGGGGCCTAAAAGAACCATGTAGCTTTGACTGTTAGGAATGGCAGGTGTATTGTGCTATAATTCTCCTATCACCCATTGAGAAACCACAACACAGAATCATCTGACTTGACATGTCAATAGTGCTGAGGCAAAGAAATACCTGTTTAAGCCAAGCTGCTACTTAGCAGTTCTCACTCCCTCCAGCTGCCTCTCTTCACACTGAGTGAGCTTTTGAAGTACAGCTGATGGTGTCTCTGCGCCCTTCAAACAAATCTGAACTCTCACCACCTGGTTTAGAGAGCCCAGCATGACCCTGACACTGAAGTCCCTGCAACATCCTTTAGAACCCCTGTCTGGACCGTGTGGGCATCGTTCCTGCCCCCAGGCTCCCAAACATGTGGCTGGCTGACCCAGAAGAATCTCAGCCCATTTTCCCCCTGGTGTTTGGGGCTGTGTTGTATCCCTCCAAAACTTTACGCTGTAGGCCTAATTGTTAGTACTTCATAATGGGGGAGCATTTAAAGACAGTCCTTAAAGAGGTAATATATCACGATGAGGCTGTTGGAGTGGGCCCTAATTTACTATGACTGGTGCCCTCACTGGAAGAGGAAATTAGAGCACAGACATATGTGGAAGAGACAACATGAAGACACACAGAGAAGGCAGCCATCTGTAAACCAAGCAATAGGGACTGAGAAGGAACCAACCCCACTGACAGCTTGATTTCAGAGCTCCCCAACTGTGGGACAAGCCATCTCTGACATTCAAGTCTCACAATCTTAACAGAAATCCAATCCGATAGGCTAGCCTCTTCCTGCTCATCCTTCAACCCCAGCTTAAGTCATCAAACCTGAGAACCTGTCCCAGACGCCCAGCCGGAAGCTGGTCCTTCCCTCTGCTCATGCCCTGTGCTTTGCTTGACCCAGCCTGTGCTGGTGGTTGCCTCGACACTAATGTTCCTGCTAGGCAGAATGCAACCCCCTTTGGCACAGACTCTGTTCTGTTCAGCTCTACATCCCAGGCATCTGCCATTCCCAGCTCTCCCATTCAGATCTCTGACAACTCCAAGAAGAAAACCAGGCATGGCATTAGTACCTTAGTCCCCATCCCTGAACTGCTCCATCAACCTTTACCTCATGTCCCAGCATGTGGGTGGGACCTGTGCATACATAGTTAAAGTAAGGGCTATAGGGGACCTGGACCTAAACAAGTACCCTGTCTGCTTGAAAGGAGGTTGGAAATCTTTTCAGCCCAACTGAAAAGGCTTTCTAGTGGCAGCAATACATATCCCATCTCTGTGTCTTGGAACATATTTAAAAAATTGACCAGCATTTGCAAAAAGCTGGCCTTCTCCTCCTCTCTTCTCTTTGTTTTCATTAAGCCAAAGAATCAAAAGGAGTTTCAACTGCAGAACATCATTTAACTGAAAATAACTATACCATCTGTACAAGAATGGAAAAATGAAAGCCAAGCCCTTCCTTGTCAGGCAGAAGACAGCAGCCCACTGCTATAGCTTTTTTCCAATGCCCCTGGCCCACAGCTCTCTACTTGATGTGGGGAACCAAACTGGAGCAGTTAGAAACTCCAGCCAGGACTACATCCTGCAACAATCAGCCAGAGCATTCAGCTAGTGACACTGACTTTTCCAGCCGAGAAATGGGAATTTCATTGCGGCAGCTGGGCTCCTTTGGTGTTTCTCATTGCTGTCCACTCAGCCTCCCTCCCTAACAGCATCCATCACGGTGCAGTCTGAATGGATATCTGCAAACAATCAGCAGGCTCCATTTTCTGATTTCTGCCCAATGGCTGCTCGTTCTCCTCATCCACTTCCTGACAGTCTAGATCTGTGAGCCTGATGAACAGAACAAGAACAAGATGCACAGACGCGTGTATCCAGCACACATGCGCAGCTAAACATTCGGGCTTGCAGATCTCAGACGGCTCTTCCCTACCACCTCTCCAAGGCACCAAATAGACGTCTCCCACTGCCAGGTGCCAGCAAGTCCAGGGGCCACCGTTTTCTCTGTGACTCACTTCTTAAGACACGCGCACACACCTGTATACACACACACACACACACACACACACACACACACACACACACAAACTCACCCACAGAAGGTTAGGGCCACCTAGGGAGCTCTTCTTTATCATCTGTTTACAAGCAGAGCTACAACATCTCTGAAGAACCCTTCCACTGCGGACTGTTTCCGTGCGGTGTGAGCATTGAACAGAACCTCAGACATCTGTCCTATGGAATTCCAAAAGCCAGTTGGTCCTCATCACACAAATGTCTTCCTGTTCAAACTTGGATATGGGAGCATCTGGCTGTCACCAAGAAGGCAGCAGTCACACAAGAATGTCTGGGTCTGGCCTGGCTCCAAGCACCTGAGTTTAGCCAGGCCCCGAGCCTTATTAATCTAGACTCCCTCTGCCCCATGAACTCATTCCATTAGTGTTGCCTCAGTTTACCCATTTGATCAAGGGCAATCACTCAGACATATTGCTAAGAAAGGGTAAAATGATCCCATTCTTCAGCCTAGGACACCTGACTCTTTATATTCACAGATGTACTATAAACAGGGTCCGTGGCCTGAAGGAAAATCACACACAGTTTCTCTCCGGAACAAGTCAAGGACGGAGCAGGTCACCAGGATAATGAGCGAGCCCAGCTGTCCATCCAGTATCTGCCCATCACACAGCTTCATGGCCTGTTTCTCCCAGGAAGTGTTCCAAGATGATGAAATGCTTTGTTTCCTTCTTACCAAATAAGCTAAGGAAGAAAGCCAATGGAGGGAGCAAGGGAAGGTCACATGAAGTGTTGGAATAGACAGTTTCCCCAAGGAGTCAACTCCATAAATTATTTTTATCTGGACCTGTGGCCTCTAGGGCTAAAGCTACTCCTTATATTTGGATGTATGTTTTCATTTTATGCATCATTTCATGAGGAAAACTATGTGGAAATGGTGTTTGGGTTTAGGGGAGCTATAGAGCCACTGAAATGCTGTCCTTGTGAGGTCTCATGTCCACAGTCCAAGGGCCTGCAGCTCCTTATGATGCAATCCACAAGTTGAACCCTGAGCCACACCAGGGCCTTTGCTCAACCCTCTGACTTCCTTAACAGCCCTGGAGATGCTGATTCCTACAGGCTTCTCCACTGGGGCAGATCTACCGTCTGCCAAGCACTTGAATGTGGCAGGGATTTAACAGCTATTTTTTTATTGTTAGTTCTTTGAAAAACCTCATGAAACAGGCACCTGCCCCTTTTATAGCTGAAGGAACAGACTGAAGACAGGACTCACCCAAGGTCACACAGCTAGAGATGGCCAGAAAGTAAACACTTCAGCTGTGTAGGCCATGACACTGGCCTAAGGCCACTTACTGTACAGGTGACCAGATGAGGCAGAGAAGAGTATCCCATAAATCTTTCATTGATGGAATTTTTCAAAAATCTTAAAAATCACTAAGAGCAATTTTCTGTATTCTAGGTCTACCACAGAGAAGAGTTGGGTTTCTTTCTGGGATGGGAGATAATGAACTTCTCAGGTAACCAAAAATCAAAGCTAATCAAAACTGATTATACTTGTCTGCTTTTTGAATTTTTGTAACTATTTAAACCTGTAGATCAGGAAGTGTCAAACAACAGGTAATGGCAGTACAGCCACTTACCAGCCAACAACTGTGCCATCTGTCCATCCCACTCATCACATGAAAAAGAGGCTGCTCTTACTGTTCACTGGCCCTGGAGAACCTGGACTCATCTGCTGCCCTGTGTCCCTAGCAACAAGCAAATGCCAGACATTGAGACACCCCACAAATGGCTGCTGACCACAGGGATGGGGACAGAACCTGCTGACTCCGCAGAAATTAGTTTAGTTCTGACATGAATTTATCTGAATGGCCTTGAACTTCAATTCTGCTTGGCCATGTGCAACCAGGTGGATCAAAGACACTGGACCTGCAGAACGAGGCTTTTCTAAGTTTCCAGGAAGAGAGGAAGAGGGAAGAGATTGACCACATGTCCAACAGTTCTCTTTTCCTGCCTACCTATGCCCTCACCAAGGGTAGGCTGCAGGCAGATGCACCAAGAATCCAGTACAGTTTCCCCCACCCCCAACCTTTTGCTTATGCAGCTTCCAGCAGCAACAGCAGGAGGGGGTCAGTGGAGCTGAGCTGAAGGGCAGGAGAGGGGGCAGCCTGCAGCCCAACTCCATCAGGCTGTGATAAGCTGGGCTTGTGATAAAGCTAATCGCCGTTCCACTCAGGCTCAGATGTAGGCAGAGGTCAAGAGTAAGGGCTGTGCGTCAGCCCCAAGATTATCCCCATGCAACAGGAGACCACTGCAGCTACCTCCACAGTCTCGGGGAACCACTCTGCAGCAGACCATCTGCTCACACTAAGCCCCTGTGCCCCTCTCACACTGCAGGCACGGCTGTAACATAATAATGCCAGCCAGGGAATGAGCCAGAAAAGCAAAATGACCTTCATTCTGGCCCCAAAGCACATCTTGATGATGAAGGATTTCTGAACTAAGACTCAAAACAAGCAGAGGCCAGAAAGGAAAAGGCAGTTGGATACAACTGTGAAATTCCGGGTCAGTGATAAACACTATAAACACACTTCAGACGTCCCATCCACTGGGAAAAGATGCTCACTGTGGGACCACAAAGTGTGGCTAGGTAGAATTTCCTTACAAAACTACACAGGAGGACACAAACGATGTAATGGGGGGGGGGGGGGGGCAGGACAAAGCATCTGGAATAGGAGCTTCTCCTGATGAAGGGGCGTACATGACTGTAATCACAGAGTGACTAATGGAGCCAGCAAGCTCTCATCCACAGCCACAGACTTGCAAAAAACTAAAGAAGTGGAACACAAGGAACCCAGGCATGACACATGCTTGGGGACTCTGAAGAGGGCCTGAAGGCACACAAGGCCCAAGATGATCATCCTAGGCAGCTGATGAACATGCACAGTGCACAGGGGACACAATGGAGCGACACAAAGCAGGGGCTAGTGAGATAGCTGAATAAGTAAAAGAAATCATCCTGCAAGTCCTCAGTCCAACCCCTGGAACCTATAGGTTAAAAAAAAAAAAAAAAAAAAGGAATGAAAAGCCAGATGCTCCCATCTGCAATCTCAGTGTCAGTGTTCCTACATCCTGATGGGAGGCAAAGAGAGGAGAATCAGACAGCTTGGAGCTCACATAGGCAGTACAGCAGAAACAAGAGACCCCGCCTCAAAAATAAAGGGAACAGAATCTACTCCACCATAGCTGTCCTTTGCATACATGCCCCCAAACAAAACAAGCAAAAACAACAAAACCACACCACGGCATGTTCATCAGAAGAATGGGGAAAACACATGCCCTTCTCCACAGCTCACAGCATCCAGAGCTTTCATGAGATGAACTGGGGTGAACTGAACCTGCATGGGTAATTCTGAGAAACTTAACAGGAAGTTCAAAGGCAAGCTGCAGAATGTGATCCATACTAAGCTCAGAAACAAGCAATTTTAGGGGACACATGCGGAAAGGATGACTACCCAGTTCAAGGTCAGGGTTGCCTCAGGCTCAGAGAGGGCACAGGTGGGCACCAATGGACTTCCAGGACAAGCTGTCTTTCTTTCCGTAGTCTGAATCAAGTAAGAACCCAGGGAAGCGGGCGGCAAGTACACAGGCTTGCCAGGCATTTTTCTAGGTGACCTTCTGTGTACTTTAGAAACATTTCAGGAGTAAAATTCATTAGAGAGAATGAAAACTCCATGGATATTTGAGGAAACCTACAAAAGATAAATGGTACCAAATGCAGATGACACTCTACACTTAGCAAGACCCTCAACTGCAAAGGAATGCAAGACAGAGGGGACAAGTGTCACACTGGAAGACTCTGCAAATGCGACGCTGCCCATCCAGGAGCTTTGCTCTGTTATGAATTCTTTTCATTTTCTGCAAGGCGGCAATAGTTACCGAAGGGTAAAAGCCGATCATGGGGGGGGGGGGGGACGGGACACTAAGTATCTCCCATCAGACAGATTTCCCCACCCACATATTAAGCCATGGCATTCCAAAGACAAAAATACCCAAGCCTAAGACCAAGTCAGGTGCTTTAGATCCAAATTCTAAGTTGAAGTCAAGACTGTCTTTCTCAAGCCCCTTTGCCTCCCCATTCTTCAGCTGAGTTGAGACAAGCTCAGAGGGAGCGAGGCAACAGAAGCTGAGATTTGCTAAATAGAGCTCCTGGCTCTAGCCACTCTGGAGCACAGGAGAGGTGACCTAGGAGGAGGGCGGCAAGGAGAGTGCCAGCCTTCGCCCCTTGCCCTCCTCCCATCCTTTCTACAGAGAAGAACCACCAGACCCAGGCCCAACCCTGGTTCAAAGGTTGAAGTCTCTGATAACTATAGAAAACTGGGCAACTTCAGACAATCGAGTTACCCTCTCTAAGCCTCGATACTCCACCTCTCTGGCAATGTTGCCAAGAGATAGAAAGATGCTAGATGGATAAACAGAGCATAAACAGATGGATGAATAAAGTATGCACAACAAGTAGCATGTACCTGGAGTTTAGGAAACAGCCCTATTTGTTACTCCTTTCTTTCGACTCATTCTCACTGACTCTATTTAGACTCTGACACTTCTGTGGCATTTAGAGAGGGCTATGACCCTTTCTGATCCATGCCCTCTAAAAGGGGACCAGTCTGGGCAAAGGAATGCATGATGTTAGCAGAGCAATTTGACTGCATTGCTTAGACCCAAAAGCAAACCATGGAGAAATATGGAGGAGCTCACGAGGCTGCTACCTTCCTTCACATGATCATCTCAGCCTGGGAATTTCCTAAGAAATCAAGAGCCGCTAGTACAAGAGATAACTCCATTGGCAAAGAGCTTGCAGGGCGGACATGAAGACCTGAGTTCAAGTTTCAAGATACATAATATGCATCTGAAATGTCAGTGTTCCCACAGCAAGATGTGGGGCAGAAACAGGAAGATCCTTGGGAGTTCAAAGGCCAGCTAGCCTGGCTTATGCAGAATCAAAACAAGGAACCCTATCTCAAACACGGTAGAAGACAAGGTCTCTGTTATTCTCTGACCTCCACAAGAGCATTGTGCACGTGCATGCTGCCAGCACTCACATGCATCAACGCACACACATACACATCCCACACAAGATAGAGGCGGGTGCTCTTTGGGACATTCCCAGGAATCTTGAGCTGCAGCCAGACTATAACTTGCAACAACTGTTCCAAAGAATCTGGAATTACTTCTCCACCCTAAGCCTCAGTTTCCCCATGTATAATATAAAGCAAAGCACTGGTAAACGGTGTCTGAGTCATTTTTCTATCCTATCCTTAAGGCACCCGTTCTTTGTCTCTGTGGATATGAACTCAACAGTGGGCAAATGTACACCATCACTCTATTCCAGATGTACTCAGCATTTAAAAGTAGTGTCTGGGTTCGCATGGAGGTCTTCCTAATACAGAGCACCTGAGAACCAAAGCTCATCAGCTCGTTGAAAGGCAGGCTGGAGCTGCCCAAAGAAACCAGGTTCCTGGATACTGGGAAGACCTAGTCCCATGGACGCTTGCAACTTATCCAAAGGGCCAGGGGTCAGACCTGCCTCCCATCCCCTATGGATCCAAGGGCCTCTCCAATTAAGTTCACTTACCCACTACCTTTCATCATGTACTCAGTAAATGAACAATTGTTCGGCTGATCACTTCCTATTAGGAAAGGAACTTGGGTGTGGGGGAGGGGCACCAGCACACCAGTCTGTTGCCACCAAGCAAGGGTGGAATGCCTACTAAATAGCTTAATCCATTAAACCAGTCCATCCTGCTTCTACAATCTGCTCACGTGGCACCCTCCCTTCCCACTGAGCTGACAAGGGGCCCTCCATCATGAGGAATTAACTGGTGTCTCAAGCAAATACTGTTGGGGCATCCAGTGAGCACTAGAATTCAGCAGTACTTACTGCGGAGTCCTCAAGGATCACGGCTCTCAGAACAATTTACCAATGCATGAGGCCTGTCAGAACTGATGAGTCAGGCACCTGAAACCCTTGGATGAACCTGTTTGGGCTTTCCAGACTATGAAAGGTGGTTTATGGCCAACTGAAAACAAAGCTTAAAAGAAGGAGGACTGGATGTGGGCACACCTGTAATCCCTGCGCTCAGGAGGCTGAGGTGGAGGAATTGACCTCGGGGTCAGTCT
Source organism: Onychomys torridus (assembly GCF_903995425.1). Lineage (NCBI taxonomy): Eukaryota > Metazoa > Chordata > Mammalia > Rodentia > Cricetidae > Onychomys > Onychomys torridus. The sequence continues at coordinate 76,772,416 of NC_050446.1, forward strand.
AGGTTACATAGTGAACTGCCATCTCAAAAGAAAGAAAGCAAAAACTAAATCTACAGAGCTCTCTTTCCAGACACATGATAACCCATGTGCCCCAAATGCCAATACCATTCCAGCCAACCTGAGGGAGCAGCTTTGACACCATGACTCAGTTTACCCATTTACAAAAGGGAAACAGAACAAACCATAACTAACAAGCTCCACAGGTAGTCAAAGAAAAGGGGCTGTTTCACTTTAAAAAAGAAAAAAGTACAAATTCAATGGAAACATCCAGGTTTTCATCCATTTTATGACAACACACAGATAGAGGCCATAAGATTAACCACAGCTCACTTCTTAAAGGTATTATTATTCACTATTAAAGAGTTACTATTCTATAAAAACTAGGTGTCATGTAGATACATAATATGTCATTTCTCAAGGCATACCACTATAATGTAGCTACATGATTAGTAATTAGAAGATGGGTGATCTGAACTGCACAAGGATTCACCCCATACTGAATACAATAGAATCGTTCTAGGTGAGATGAGAGAGAAGAAGTGAGCTGTTCATTAAGAAATGACTTTTCAATAAATTCAATAGCATGCCCCACAGTGTAGCCCCTGGTCTTCTGGCTACTGCACTGATCTCTGCTAATGGGGACAGCTCAGAAGGAAGGCAGTGGCAGGAAGTCAAAAGGCTTGATGAACACTGAGATCATGACTCACTTCCAAGCAGGATGCAGCCCTGCAGGTCCCCCTCTCTTCAATCCCCAGCATTAGCTGGTTCCTCCCTCACCCATCCTCATGGAGTGACCACTGGCCTCCCAGTCTCCGAAACTAATGGCTACTTTTCTATATTTACCTCCAGCACACATTTTTCTATTGCTCTTGAGGCAGAGTCTCACCATGTGGCCCAAGCTGGCTTCAAAACTCAACCTTCCTGCCTCTTAGTAAGAGTGCAGGATTACAGATGTGAGCCACCATGCCTGGTCTATGTGCAAAGTTCTGCCGCACTGGGCCACCTGGATCAGCCCTTCCTTCTAAGTTACATCCCTTCAGTGACTTTTACCTACTGTTGCCCTGCCTCCTCCTCACATCCTCAGAAACAGCTTCCTCAGTCTCAGGGTTCTGCTTTCTTTGGCACAAGCAAAATATGGCTTCCCTGAATAAGCCACCTTGTCCACTATTAGGTTTGACCTTCAAGGTGAAACCCCAACCTGATACCTCTCTCTCTGACTAAGTTCTTCTCCTTTCAACTCCATCCTGTACCCAAGCTTCATGGTTTCATCCCCTACCACCAAACCTATTTCCACAGCAGCATCAGCTTACCATGTCTAACACAGAACTCAAAGTTTCTCTAAGCTTGCTCCTCCTGCCATCCAACCTCGCCCTTATTCCCATTCACACAGGTCAGCAGGTGGTATTTCCCACACATCTTTCCTCTCTACCCTTGCCTCCCCCAACCCTAGAACCAATCTGTCCCTTATTACCTGCAACCTCATTGGCATTTCTCAGTCTGCAGAAGCCATCCTTCATTGGTCCCTCGAGCAAACCTCACCACTACATCCAAGGCTTGCAAAAGTCCCATAGCTCCATCCCTGAAGGGCAAAGCTGGAGATGGAGACCCTGAGGTCGGTGCGGGACCCCCTGTGTGTTACCGGTAGACCATGTCTCCAAAGACTCCCTCTCTAGCCTCCTGGGACAGACTGTATACCCACCTAGTACTCCCAACTTATGCAAACTTTTGCCACTTCGCATACCATAACGCTCTAAAAAGTTCTGTTGTTCCCCACTGCCCCTCAGCATAAGCAGCTTTTATACAACAGAATGGCCCATCTGTGTTCTAATGTAGCCCTGGACCCAGACAGAAAATTTAAAGGAATGGGGGGGTGGGGGTGGACAGATGTATGCGAGGGTGGATGGATGAAAATATTGGCAGTTGCTTCCTTGCTCTATATTGTAAAAAGCATGCCACCAAACACCTTGTGGATTATTCCCACAAATTAGGCTGATTTCCACATTTGTACATTGTTTAAGATTTATGGAACTAAAAAAGTCCTTCATGCTTAGATATTGTAATAATAACCTGATCCAAATTTGCTTACTAAGAAATAAATCCATATTATTATTCTATCTCATGAGGAGTTCATGGATCCTGAGATTTTCTACAAAAGAGTCTCCACCTCTAAGTACAAACATTCTTCAAGCCAAAGGTCAGAGGCAGCTGAGCATTAGCAGGTGAGAGCTTGCCTCCCGAGCCCCTGGTAAAGAGACTGTACAGAACGGAACGGTGTGGGCTGTCAGTGTCACAGCTATTCCTGAGCAAACCCAACCTTACAAAGCCAACTCACAGAAGTCAAGGTCAGCTCCACAAGCTGGGAAAAAGAGCCAGGCCCACACACATCCAATGAGTGACACAGCCCAGAGAGTCCGCCCTGTGTTGCCATGAGCCTTGGGCTGAGACAGTCTTTCAGCTAAGCCTACAGGCCCAGCCATAGAAAAGCCAATCCCCTCACCCCATGGGAAATCCCCAACCACCAGCACCCTACCCTCGGCCTTTATTTGTTTCTCTCTGTATCTAGGGAGCAGTGACAGCTGCAGCCAGCCCAGTGGCATTTGAGGCTGGGACTCTCATCCAGAGCAAAACAGCAAGCCTTTTGCTACTGGAGGTGAAGAGGGTGGCCTGGCAGAAGAGGTACTAAATCAAGAGCTGCCCTTTGTGGTCCATAGCTCTAGGAGTGCTAGAATTAGGTCCCCAGCCAGCCCAGTGGGTTCGACCCTTGCATCCTCTGAACTAGGAAGGAGCCCAGGCTGTTTACCAATAAGGAAGGTGGCAACTCTTCCATGCTCTGGGCATGACAAGTACTGGCTCCATGGGAACTTGCCCAGAGAGTTTAGGGAGCATAACATGAAGGATGTCACAGGATAAAGAAGCCCACTGATCCAGAGCCACATGGACCCCAGCACCTCTCCCTACCTCTCTCCTTGAGTCATCAGTGTGTCTTGATGCTAACCACATAAAGGGTCACAGATTTTAGGGGCTCGCTCTCACTGCATGCTCTCAATAATCAGCTCCAGCAGGCTCCCACCCCAGCCTGGCACGGCTCACATCCAATCCACCCTATGCTGCAAGCTGATAATGCATTTACAGACAGCCAGGACTCTGCAGCCAAAAGGAAAAATTTCACCTAATTAAATAAAAACAAAGCAGAAAACCAAAGCCTTCAACTAGTGCCAGAAATAAGCGCAACTTGATCTTTCATGGAACTTTCGAGGCAGGAATGCCAACAATTTTTTTTCTAAACGCATCTTTTAAAACAATCCTCTGTGTCACTAACTAGAATCCCTTAAAGAATCAATAAACAAACTACAAACAACCAAGAAGAAAATGGATACAGGGAATAAGTGACCAAGGCACTAATCTGAGAAGCCAGATAAGCAAATGAAAAGGTCTACAACTGGGGAGATTGCTCAGTGGTTAGTGTGCTGGCCAGGTAAATGTGAGGACCCAAGTTTGGATCCCCAGCATCAGGTAAGGACTAGGCGGATATGGTGGCCTCCCTGCAATCCAACCTCAGAAGGCAGAGACAGTAGTCTCCAGAGCAAGCTGGCTTACAAGACTCGCCATGACAGACGGTTCTGTGTTTTACTGAAAAACTCTGTCTCATACACAGTGGAAGAGCAATGGGAGCTAATTCCTGACATCATCAACCGTGGGCATGCGCGTGTGTATACACACACACACACACACACACACACACACACACACACACACACACACATACATGGTGGAGTGGAGTGGGGGAGGACAAAAAATCCAGTCTCACAAACAGTTAAACAGAACCAAGTAAAAATGTCACTCTTAAACATTGATTGACAAGTGTTCTAAGTAATGATCTATAACTCAAGGATTGGCATGGGTATGAGGAAACTGGTTTTGGTATACTACTGGTGGGAATACGACTGGTTAAGCTTCCTGGGCCACGTGACAATGAACAAGGATCCAACACCATCCACCCAGCCCACCTCCCTCCCCTTCACCTAGAAATCTCGCTGGGGACACATTTGTGCAAATGGGGACATATAGGCGATGGTGTTCATTTCCTTTCATTCACAGCATTATCTGTGAAAACTCAAAACCCGTTTATTTATCAAGAGAATGGTCATGAGTAGTTGATTACAAACCAGTATCACCACAGGGCAAGCTTTAGGAAGAACCCAGAAGCCGGAACACACCAATTCCAGACAACGTCTATAATATGGTCAGAGAGGAGAAAGCAATTTGTAAGACAATATGATTAGCATAGGCCCAGTTTGGTCATCTCTACAAATGTGTGTCTTAATTCTATGTTCCTAGACCGACACTTCTGACATCAAGGTCTAGAACACTAACTATGGAGTAGTCCTTGAGGGCCCTTTAGGATGTACATGTATTCTCCATTGGCGTCCAGGTTTCAAAAGTGATTCATTCACGTGTCAGCACAGGAAATACATGTAGAGGACAAATAAGAGCATCCAAGATGATCAAGAGGGATACATCACGGCTCATACTGAGAGTTGGGATGGGGAGAGTCAAGAAACAAAGCCAAAGGAAAAGGTCACCCACTTTATCAAATTACAAAATATTAAAAAAAAATAAAATCTGAGAAACTCAACAAGTTGGGAGTATTTGACATAGCTACAGAATTCACTATCCCAGTATTAGTTTAACCTAAAAAGGAAAAGTAGCAGGGAAGCAGTTGGTGGAGGCCATGAATGGTTCTTCCTTAGTCAGTTATGAAAGGGAGAGCTCATGAGCTTCTCCTTGGCCTCAGGTGCCCCCACCTCCTGCCAGCTCCACCCCAATAAAAGTCCCACTCCTTGGTGACCGAGGGAAGATATGGTCAAGGTGAGATGGTGAGATGGGAGTGCGGGAACTGTGAGTCTGATTAAAGCTTATAAATGTAATCTGTCCTGTGTGCGGAATGCAGAACATCTCTCCAAGTCTTCCTGGCACTCTGGAAGCCCACAATTATAGCCTGCTCTGGACTTCTGTTTCCAGGGTACTGGGTCTTCCAGGTGGCCGAAGGCCATGATTTCTGCTGGAAGAGAGAACTCATTCAAGGGCGCCTGAAGCAATAATGCCAGAGACTGGAGCCCAAGGCTGCTGAGGTGTCTATTTGCCAAGACGGGTTGTCCTCGAAACCCGAGTGGGCACAGGGTCATCCCACAACCGGCCTCGTAGAACTGAGAGTCGAAATGAGATGCTTCTACCATCGAGTCAAAGGAGGCATTCTTGCCTGTTCAACAGCAGAAAAAATGATCTGTGGTGTGGAAAGTTGGGACTGTGGTGGGTGGGAGCAGTGTTGGGTTCCCTGGGATTGTTAGGGTGTTGGCTACTCTATTTCCTGATCTGAACCCTAGTCCCTCGGGTGTGTTTACTTCATGAAAATGCACAAAGCTCTGCATCTGACATCTGTGCACAGCCAATTCAAGTCTCTAAAACAACATTTACTTGAGAAAAAAGAAAGGATCCCAGTGTTTGACCAGCACAGCTGACTCTCAGGCTAGGTCTCTGTCATTCCCAGCTGACTGCCTCCTTCCTTACAGCTATAGCCTGAGCCACTAATGGAGTCCGCAGTCCAAGTCACCCACGTCATGTGCCACAGCTCATGATGTGTGGATCTGGTGGGGACGGGCAGCCTGTGGAGAGGAATGGCATGCTCAGGGTATATTTTTAATCAATTCGCTCATTTTCCCCTAACACTCAGAACAGTCTGACTCTGAACACCCAAAATGGAATCAGCCACACCCTGATAAACCCCAAGCATGCAGACGTCTCAAGCCTGGCTCGAGGCCCCCATTCCACTGAAGCAAGCTGAATCAAACTACAGGCGACATTCAGAAAGGTGGAGGTGGGGGGAGCAGGGGGAGAGGGTGTGTTCCATTTCATTCCAAAATGAATCCAAATGACAAGTGGAGACGCCCCTCCTAGAGGTGAGCATCATCTCCAGCTATAGCCAAGATCAGGCCTCAAGCCCTCCTGGGACAATACTTGCTTGTTCTGAATCTTTTGGGGGTTCACTGAACTTTTCCATGGGGTGAATTTGGAAGTTCTCCTTCTGTTAAATAAATTTTTTGTCGTTGTCTTTGGCAAACACACACACACACACACACACACACACACACACACACACACACACACACAGAGTTTATAATGAACTACATAGAGAGAAAAGCCATCTGTCATGGTTTACAGGCAATGAACCCACAGATTGGGCGAACGATCCCTGATCTTACTCCTACCTGAAGCTCAGTCAGAAGTCTAACAGGGCTCATTCGTTCATTCTCTCTTGTCACAACGACTCATTCCAAAAGGCAGTGTCCAGCCATCACTGCTGCCCAGAGGCTCAACAAGAGGAGCTTCAACTCCAGGAGGAGGAGGCTGAGCTCAGCTAGGCAGCCAGGCTTCCAGATGAGTGGTGCTCATCAAACGACAGAGAAGGCTCCCCAAGCAAGGGAGTCTTGTGACATCCCTATAGGTACCAGTCATTTCACCGGCCACTGCTGCTCCTGGACACAACAGACGCTGTCACAATAGGCCAACCAAGGACAGGCCAGAGCAAGCAGGTGTTTAACACCAGCCATTACTAGTCAGCAGAGAAGCCCCTTCCCCTTACTCTAAGGGATGTGTTCCAGCACCCCTGGGAAGGGTCTGTGACCACAGGCAGTATCAAACCCTAACACAAACTCTGCAGTACCATAGCAGCAGATCCAGTGACCCAGACTGCTGCTGTGGTGGCTTCAGGCCATTAATCTCAGCTCTCAGGAGGCAGAGGCAGGTGGATCTCTGAGTTCAAGGCCAGACCGGTCTAATAGAAAGTTCCAGGCCAGCTAGAGCCACATAATGAGACAATGCATGAAACAAAGAAAAGTTAGATGGCTGGCTACTAAAGTATGTGCACGCAGACAGGACACAGGGCATGGATTATGCTGGAGATTAGAGATCATGGTCTACTTTGGATTTCAAGCTGAGAATACCCGGGGAGGACACATGAACAAGGACTTTCTCTTACGTTCCCTTGTCTTCTGAATCTTCTAGAAAATTCTCAATTGTTTGAATCCCTTCCCCAGATATTGTACCAACCAAGGAAAACTGCTTCTCCCTGTACCAGAGCCTAAAGCAACCCTGCCCTAGAGTATCATTGGCCCCTTGGGCCCATTCTGTTCCCCAGATCATTTCTCACCTCCCTAAAACTCCTTGTGCATCCAGAGACAGTTCTCTGCTCATTACTGTATGTTGGGCAGTTGATATCTACTGAGGTAGGATGGATTTCATTGTGCTACTCAAAACAGCATATCATTCAGACTCAGGAATTATTTGCTTCTAGAATTTTCCGCATGATGTTCTCAGACCTCAGTTGACTATAGGTAACCAAAACCACAGAAGGTAAATTTGTAAATCATGGGAACTGTGGCACACAGGTCTCTGACTCCCCCCTCCCATCGCTTTCTCCCTCTCTGTCTCTACCTTCCCCTCCACCCCTTCAGATCAGCTTCTGTGTTCCCATAAAACAAACAGCTCCTGTTCAAAGTTCAGCCCAGAGCAACCCAATCTCCACCCACCTCCCCAACCCCATAAAAAAATCCCAACACTGGTAAACACAGAAAGGCCTCACACAGCTTAGCTTCTGCAAACAGGGAGTTGGCAAGGTGCTGGTGGAAAAAGCACCTCAGACCACACTCCTCCAGCCCCAGAGTCCGGGGGCACAGTTCAGCAGCAAGTCTCAGATCCACAAACACACAAACAGGAGAGCCCTGTGGGAGAAGGGGCTAGCGAAAGGCTTTTTAAAAACTGTCTTCAAGGCAGGTGTGACGGCTCTCCGCCTTGGCCCCTCTCTTACAGTGCCCTTGTATGAGAAGACACCAAACTGTGCAGCAAGCCTTCCAAACACACCTGTCAGTCTCTCAGCTACTTAACAGAAAGAAGGGGGGGGACTCGATTTTGCAAAGTACCATCAAAAGAAATAGACATCCATCCCTCTGGGTCCCTCACATTCATGAGCTGCCGGGAGGCCAAGAGGAACTTATTAGGAAGGATTATGGAACAATTCACTTTCACCAAACTCCACTATGAGTCATGCTCACTACTGCTTTCAAGATGAGATAAGAAAGCTCGGAAACATTGGGAAACAGTATTCTTCAGACTTTCCCTCCAAATAAATGAGAATGGCATTTTTCTCTTTAAAGAGACCTGGCATAATCATCTTTGAGTAAGCCAATTTATACATAATAGACTTTTTTTAAAAATCTTTCAAAACTGGCAAGTAACTTCAGAACTGTACTGGAGAGATTAGAATGTACACATTGCCTGGACTCCCATCCTTTCCTTGCAAGCACCAGGATTTCGTTTCCTTCCTTCCTTCTTTTCTTTGTTTGTTTGGTTGGTTGGCTTTTGTTTTTGTTTTTGTTTTTTTAGACAGGGTTTCTCTGTGTAGCCCTGGCTGTCCTGGAACTCACTCTGTAGACAAGACTGGTCTCAAATTCAAAGATCCCCCTGCCTCTCTGCCTCCCAAGTGCTGGTGTGTGCCAGCATTGCCTGGCTTCTCTCTACTTTTTTAATCTAGTTTTTGTTTTTGTTTTTAGTTCCAAGATCCCCAGAGGTTCACATCTTGAAGTGAAGACATATTACTAAGGGTTGCTAACCTCTAGCAACTTTAGAATAGAGAAGTAAGGCAATCTAAGTTGACTAATTAAAATCAATAGTGAGAACCACGTTCAAGGGCAGCGGCAACAAAAGGGATTATTAAACATTTCTGATTAAAAACAGCTGTGGCTAATGCCCAAGATCTTGTACCAAAGCTAGGTAGTCAGGCTATAGCTGTGGCATTGGACCATCAGGGTGCTGATGACCAGCCATCAGTCCAGATTCCATAGGAAGAATGTCAGCATGGGCCAGCAAGACAGCTCAGCCTCTTGAGGGAACCCAGGCAAAAGCATCAGGAAAACCTGGCCAGAAGAGTCCCAAGCATTCACCAGCCATGAAGATGCCAAGACTTGGATGTGACATAGAAAAGCGAACCAAGAGAATGGAAGAATTCCTGAGGAGGGAGACATTTATTCTGGGGGCTTAGCACTGAATGCTTCATGGAATAGTTTTCTAGGCTGGGTAAACTGGAAATCTACATTCTAGAGGAACCGCTAAGGTAAATGAAGACATGACAGCTAATGGTCAAGTGGTCCTGAGGAGGGCTCACAGACCAGGAAAGCCTTTGCAAGCCAGAGGATGGAGCTTGGACTTGACTTTATACACAACGAGAAATCAAAACTTTCATCAGCACTGGAGCAGGGGTGTGCCAAATGAGCAATCCCTCATATAGACTAACAAAGTCATCCCACAGACAGAAAGTCAGATGCACACAGGAGGAAAATAAAATTGGGAAGCTACTAAAAAATTTTAGCCATCTATTTGAGAATCAAAGAGGTGGGCCCTCCTTTAATCACCTCAACATATATCCCTCTTCTACCAAGAAAGGCTGGTCCAACTTAAAATAAACGAATATATTTAGTCTCTCTATTTATTGAAGGCAGAGACAAGTCGAGTCATCAATCTTTGCCTCTGGGAAACAGCAGATAGGATTCCTGGCAGCAGATCCAGTCTTAGTTGGGTTTTTCTCAGACTAGTGCTCTGTCTGCTTCACTTCAGCGCCACTGGAGCGAAGGGCAAGCATCCCAAGTGCCACCAGCAGTTCAAGGTGCCACCCGGGCTCCAGGTTTTAGCAGCCATATAATCCAAATGCCATCACTACAATGGAAGACATCCTTCCATCTCCTGTGCAGACAAGTTACAAGACCTGTGCATTCTACAACCTTCTGACCAGCTTCCTTGATATCTTTAAAGCCCAAAAGAAAACAAGAAAGAAGCAAAGGGTAGAATTGGATTTTAGTACTTGGCTATGTACGCAAAGCTGGAAAATTCTTGCTATTTGGTCTAAGTTTCCGGAAAACAAGTGGTCAGTTCTTAAGACAGAGAAAATAATATTTCTGAACACTGTGTTTCCTTGTGTTCTTTTCTGCAACAATAATTCATCATGATGGTGGTAGTGGGGTGGAGGTAAAAGTCTTAGATAGGTAAAGTGACTTGTAGCACTTTCTGCATGGATTTAATGCCTGAAACTCTGTTAAAAAGATCAATTATAGAACAGTGTTTGCACATCACCAACCTAGCTTATGGCGGCATAGCACGGGTGATGGTGGACAGGCCCATACATGCCTAAGGAGTTCAATTTTATCTTCCTAATTTCATTTAATATTATTCAACATAAGCCTCTAGCAATAGCGCTCTCTTCGCGCTCGCTCTCCCTCTCCTGCACGCTCGCGTGCGCTCTCTCTCTCCATGTGTATGTGAGTTTGCTGATGCACACATGTGAAGGCCAGAGGTAGGCTAAGACCTGGTATCTTTCTCAGTTGCTCTCTCTTCGTCTTATTTTTGAGTTTCTCAATGAACCTGGCCCTCACTGCTTAACTAGACTGGATCTACATGACCCGCCCCACTCTTGCTCCTACTTGGAGATGGGATTTTAGGTATGTACTGATTGTCAGCTTTTAGGTGGTGCTGGGGATGCGAACGCAGGCCCTCATGTTTGTGTTTTTGCTGTTTCCCGGTGCCTTCTTTTCAGGCAGGCAAACAGCCAGCCAGTGAGGACTACGATCTTGCAGTGAGAACATCTAAAAATCGCTGTCTATGGCTCCTAACCAATGTCCCCACACTGCAACCCAGATGCATCTGTCTTAACAATACAAAAAGGCCAGGTTCATCTCAGCATAACAGGAATTTCCAGAGAAATGAACTCCTCCAGAAGCTCGAAGAAAAAGGTGGGCACCTCAGATGGGAACTGGGGAAACCACAGACATGTGAACAGTATAAAATCCATTTCTGCGACTAGGAAGCCATGCTAAGATCCCCAACTGTGTGCAGGACCTTGACCACAGTGTGGAGGGGTTGGGGAGGGATGGGAGCAGGGGGATGGGGGACACTGGTGTTTCTCCAGCTGGAGAAAAAAAGGAAGCCATGAGAACAACCAATTCAGGCAAACACAGTGCTCTAATCTTCACAGGGTAACAACACTATAAACATATGCTTTGGTTTTGTTGTTGCTCTTATTTTGAACAAGTCCTCAGTGGAAATCCAATAAGGAAAACGGGGCTGTCCTGCTTCCTCGGACCACACACCTTCCTGCAGAACAGCAGCAAACAGGAACCGCCTGCCTGCTCTAAAAAACAAAGACTTCAATTCTCTTAAATATGCTTATTAATATGCAGTCAGTTAAACATGGGTCTTTCCCAGTTGATATCCCCAGTCCATAAATATTTAGTAGGGGAGATGCAGACACACATGCACAGAGAAAATATCCCTCCTTCCTCAGCCTCGGCCACCAATGGGATCGCACACAGATCTGAAAAGCCACACTCACAAGAGCAGCGTTTAAGGCTGCACTCAATCATCTCCTGACCCAGATTCCAAAGCCTTCTGTACATTTCTGACTCTTGAGAAGGCCCCCAAGGCTAAATAACAGGCTTCTTGGAGAAGCCCAGGGGAAAGGAGGGTGGAGACTTTCGCCACCACGCCACTCCTGTCAACAGCCTGGTGTGGCTCTAACCCACGTTTGCCAGCCTCAAATGGATTTTAAAGAATAAAGGACACTACCCAGTTTGTTTACCCATTCCGCCTGGTTTGTGTAGCCAAAGAGAGTTTGTAATTAGTAAATATGGTGCCCTCCCCAAATGTAAATGGCATTCATGAAAAGGACCATTTGTTGGGTGTCCTTTGCATGCCAGGCACTTTTATAAACACATCATATTTAGAACCAGTTCAATCAGAGAAATTATTACTTCCATTTCATATATGAGAAAAGGCACTTACAAGGTTCAGTAGCCAACCTAAGGCCACATGGAGGAAAATGACTTTCCAGAGCTGGGGCTATCTAAACTCATTCATTTCATCTTCCCCCGGATTCTTTATTGGGCAACCCCCAACCATCCCACCCCCTCATACATCTTGTTTTATTTTGTTTCTGTTTTTATTTTGTCTTGCTGTGTAGCCCTCTGTGTGGCCTAGAACTTGAAACCCTCTTGCCTCAGCCTCCAGAATGCTGGACGTTTAGGCATGAGCTGCCATGCTTTCTCTGACTCACAGCTTCTTCCCAGCACCTGACAGAACCAGAAGGTTATGGTACTTCAGCCTACAAAGATTATTCTACAGGATTCTCCAACCAAGAAAATTTATACGGATTTTACAGAAATCATTGATCTGCAGAAGCAGTAAAGTGACTTCCGGTTATAAAAACCAACAAGCCTCTCCCCAAAGCCAGTGATGAGGGCCAATGCAGCTCGCAAAATAGCCCATTAAACCATTTCTGTTAGATCAGCCCCGGGTGTCCCTTTCCTGGAGGTTGTCCGAGAGGAGACAGCAACAGAAACTCCTGCTCAAGTCAACGGTCCCTCCACACCCGGAAAAGCCTCCGGACCCATGCCTCTCACCTTCCCTTGCTCACCCTCATCAGCACTCAACTTTGCACAAAGGAAACATGATTAACCAGCCTCCCTAGCAGAGGGCCATCTCAGAAGGGCCCTGGGGAGGCACTTCTCATTTACTTAAGTGATTGAAATCTCCTCTCTCCCCAGTTACTCAACCCTGCAATACCAGCCAGCAGATAGAAGTGCGAAGCAGGTAAGCTTGTCTCACTGCAGATTTGGTGCCAGGGAACGTTGCAAATTACAGGGTATGAATTTAGCAGGGTGGGTCTTGACCCACATTCCTGCAAATTACATGTTCCCTCACTAGTAGAAAGTGCATTAATTACTTTGGGTGTACGCACAGCTTCCATTTACTCAGGGGCTTTCTGGAGAGCATCAAGCAACTTGGAGTAATCTATAAAGATTAAAGCATAAATAAATAATGCCTGCTGAGTGAGTGGGTCTTCCTAGAGCTTCCCAGGGCTCTTGGATTTAAAATTGTTAACTTTCTCCCCATGGACTGGGAGAGTCAGAGAAGCCCACTGTGTGTGGTTGAAGACAGAATGACCCTAATCAGCCCTATTATGGGATGGGTACAGCACTTCAACTAGGGGTGGCAGGCACATCAGAAACTTCTTTCCTGGTAAGCTTAAAGATTCGTTTCTTATGAAAGAGGGGGGTTGTTGCCAGCTGTGGCAGAACAGAATTAGGCAGAAGTGAGGTCAGAATCGATGAGCTCAGGGGAGATTGAACCCAACAGCCTATCCCTGTCCACATGCTGGCTGCTAAGTACACAGGGGTCTTCACCAATACCTTCACACGGCTCCACCCTATGAGGGAGGAAGGAAACAGTGCCAATGTGACCCAGGAGGAAACAAATGTTAAATAACTCACCCAAGATCATATAACCAGAGAAGCATGAAAGCCAGCTTCTGTGTGGCCAGCAGCTTCAGTATCCACAGAGGAGCAGCTGGCCCCAGATGCCCCACAGGTGAGAGGGGCAGAAAACCCAGGGCACACACATTCAGCAGCTCCCACCACCTCCATTCTGGGCACACAGCTGAGGCTGTCACCGAGGCTGCCCATTTAACATGTGAAACAGCTCTAAGAGGTATCTTGGGGGGGGGGAGGGGTTGAGACAGGGTTTTTCTGTGTAACAGCCCTAGTTATCCTAGAACTCACTCTGTAGACCAGGCTGGCCTCAAACTTACAAAGATCCCCGTGCCTCCTGAGTGCTGGGATTAAAGGCGTACACCACCACTGCCTAGTTCTAGGAGGCAGCTTATCCCCTCAGTGGTTTCCTGGGAAAAATCAAGGCTGAGAAAAGGCAAGTTCTTTCAACCAGAAAGTAGTAGGTACAAAATATTACCCCATTTATACATGTCTCCAAGACTCACAGCTCTTCCCCCTCATCGGTGAGTTCCCCACATCTAGCTCTGGTATCAGGAGCTATGTGATTTGGGGGAGGGGAGATAAAAGGATTAAACAAAACCAAACTGCTGGGCAAAGACAGGGATTTCCAGTGGCACGAATTACAAGGTCCCGGCTCCTATTTGTAGCAGGGTGGGAAGAGAGAAGGCTATTTGTTGGTCACGTCTAGAGTGGGCACAGGGTGTGTGTTTAAATTACTCGGTTTCCACTTTACTTTCTACTGTGTTGGAAGTATCTATATCAACAGCTATAATGCAGTAGGGCCACAACCAGGAGGTCCTACCCTCTACAGCCACAGGGAAGCTATACAATGATCCATCTCGGAAGCATGACCCCATAAATAGGACAATGACACTGAAGATAAGCCATTCTTTCCAAGAAGCAGTGTGTGGCAAGACTGTAAAAACTATGACCAACACATTCATATGCCCATGCTCTCTTCCCTCCTTCTCCCTGCTCCTCTCCCTCTTCTCTTTCCCATCCCTCCCCTTCCTACTCCTCTCCTCTCCCCTCCCATTTTCCCTCCCTCCTCTCTCCCCTCCTCTTTCCCCTCTCCTCTCCCTCTCTCTCCTCCTCTCCCCCGCCCCTGCTCCTCCCTCTTCTCCCCGCCCCTCCTCTCTTCCCTCTCCTCCTCCTCCTCTCTCCTCCTCTCTCCTCCTCTCCACCCTACCCCTCTTTCCTCCTGCCCACCTGCCACCTTTCGGGAGCTCCCAGCCCTCCTGGATGAAGGAGTTTGGACTTGGGCAGGTACCAAGGCTGAGGGTGACGTGGAAGAGGCAGAGCCCAGGCGCTCCAGCAACAGCAGCCTGTAGGTGTACTTCCCGTCCAAACAGACACAGCATCAGAAGGGAAACTGACCAACTCCACAAAGAAACTCAAGTTCACCCGGAGGAGACATACATACAGCAGCCCAGTCCATCACATGGCTGTGGCCATTCAGAATGATCAGTCACCCTGGCAGGTCACTCTCTCAGCACATCAGATATTGATAGGGTATTTCCTCTTTGTAATCATAATTTGATGGATTAATTATACTTGGAATTCTTGAGCACTCAAGGTTATGGCCTCAATCCTAACTTCAGGAAATTGCACACTCTTTGTCTTAATTGGAATTGGCTATGGCTTTGCCTAACAAAAATGTGATAGAAAACTCATGAATGAAGTTGGCACTGTTGTACAGGAAGTCACTGCTCTTAATAAATCGGTAACATGCCTAAGAACTGTGGCATCACTGCCACCTTACAGCTTAGGTTGTTCCTAATTCTTTTCTACTAGAAAGTTGGAAGTAGTACATTAGGTGTACTCTCGGGGGCCCTGACCAGGCTTGAGTAAGACAGGAGCAAGCCAGGATGAAAATCAATTTAAAGTCATTTGTCT
The DNA here is from genome assembly GCF_903995425.1 of Onychomys torridus. Lineage (NCBI taxonomy): Eukaryota > Metazoa > Chordata > Mammalia > Rodentia > Cricetidae > Onychomys > Onychomys torridus. The sequence goes on from NC_050446.1 coordinate 76,787,700, forward strand.
GTCCTCCCTCCCTCCCTCCCTCCCTCCCTCCCTTCATTTCTTCCTTATGTGTGTGCATGATACAGGTGCTTGTGCATGTGAAAGTTAAAGGACAATTTCCAGAGTCATGCCACAAAAAGTCACCTGCCTTGTTTTGAGAAGCGCTCTCTCATTGACCTGGGGCAAATTCATTAGGTCGGCTAGCCAAAGAGTCCTGTGGATCTGCCTGGCTCGACCTCCCCAGCTCTGGGATTACAGGCACAAGCTGCCATGACTGGCGTTCTTTACAAGGGTTCTGGGGATCAAACTGGTCCTCATGCTTATAGAGCAAGTACTTGAACAATGGAGCCAGCTCTCCATGGCCTAGTCATCTCAATTCCTGACCATCCACCAGTGTCTGTGCTGACTGTCCTCAAGAAGGGAAGATGCCAATGGGACTCTCCCCAGTACAAGCCACAGGGAGGCTGGGGAAGACCCAATGAGAGCCTAGATAAAGGAAAACAGCACCCAGTGGAGATCTTGTGAACCATGGGGGCCACTAAAAGATCTCCTGCGCTCCTTGGAGGGTAGGGGATAGCAAGAGCTAAGAATTATGCAGTACTGACACCTCTCCAGACACCGAAGGGACCACACAGACACATAAGAAGAGGTGACTCTGCTGAGTGTGTCTCTGTGAAAAGCCAGAAGGTGGCCAGGTGGTGGTGACGCACACCTTTAATCCCAGCACTCAGGAGGCAGAGCCAGGCAGATCTCTGTGAGTTCGAGGCCAGCCTGGGCTACAGAGCGAGTTCCAGGACAGGCTCCAAAGCTATACAGAGAAACTTAATCTCAAAAAAAAAAAAAAAGAACCAGTTGGTTCTTGGGGCACAAGTGGATGTGGGATTCCCTTTGCATCTGAAAAAAAAAAAAAATGCCTCTAAGCATCTACTAGCTATAGCTACAAATGTGCCACCCATGGCACTACTCACAACTACTAAAACTGGGAAATAAAAGCCCAGATTTAGGGAATGAGTAAATAAATTCTAGAATGTTGGCTGGACTGAATTCAATATGGCCATTAAAGTTGATTTGGATGAATTGACAAAGTGTCCCCCAGGAAAAGGGGACAGCCCACTCAGGAGACTCACTTTACTGTGTGGCATGCACAACTGGATCACTATTAGAACAGAGCTCCTGGTTGGAAGACAACTGGGAAACCAATTATATTCACAATGGAGACTGCAGAAAAGAAACCTGGAATTACACTGGCCAAGAAGATTGGGTGTGTGTGTGGGTGTGTGTGGGGGGGGGGGTGTAAAATAACTAGGGATCCAATCTAGAGCTTTGTGCCAACTAGGGAAGGACTGGACTACTGAACTATTCACCAGTTAGAAATGTTTTCATAAATAGGAAAGTGCTCAGTGTACATACTGGATAACGGACATCAGAAACTATGAACATATTCATACATACATCAAACATGACAAAAAAGCAACCTGCCAACTTTTACTGAGTGGTACAATTACTAGTGATTTTTATTTTATTTCTGTCTAAATATGTTCTTCCAAACAAACAACAATGAAGACGTAAATAAATGTCATTCTTTTAGAATTTTAATGAAGGTGACAGCTATTACAGAACTGACATACAGTAACTGAACACAGGCAGAGAGTTTAGAGGAAACCATTTTCCCCAATTACTACATTAAAAGAGCCATTTCCTAAAAGAACTGCCCGGCTGTGGCTGTGTAGAGCTCACTGCTGAGAGAATTCTTCCCCAGCACCTTTCTGAACGTCATCCTCGCTTGAGAGTGAGCAAAGTGACAGATATTTATTTACAGGTGGAGAACCAGACTTCTGCCCACTGGTGCTCAGGCCTGAGAACTATCATCCCTTCTCATCTTACTCCGAGTTCCCTTTGACTGCAACCTGCTTCTGCAGCCTGCTCCAGCCACAGAAGGGCTAGAACACTCAGCCCTCAAGTACCGGGCAAACTAGTTCCTCACTTCAAAAGCCAACTTCCCCTTGGGTCACCTGGTGCTAAGAGCTCCGGGAGCTCAGTCACTCACACTGTGCAGCTCCCCCAGGACCCTGAGTCATCCCTCTTCTGCCAGCCCTGTCCTCACTTACCTTCCCGTCATCACAACAGATGACACCTTCAAGGTTCACTAGCGTTACCTACACCGACCACAAAGCTCCCTGAGTCCAACCACGCTTTGTCCACCTGCATTCCCAGGGCCCTTATGATGTGTACTCAGTTCTAGGCTGGACCCAGGCAACTCACCCCATGCCTCTATTCAATGAAAACTGCAAGGAGTCCATGGACAGCAACAACCTTCCATCATCCTCTTGGGCAATACCAAGCACAGGTTTTACACACAGTAGGTGCCAATCAATGTTTTCGGATTGAATGAAATCAGTGACCTCCCTTAGTACGGGGTCCAGACTGGCTTCATTTTCATCAGAAAGGAGAGCTCCACTCTGTGTCATGTGTAGAGGTGGTCCCCATTACATGTGTGCTGAACCAAGTTCTGTGGTGGGCATGCATACAGGAGCAAGTGCAACAGCCTGAACAGCTCTCCCCACACTGTACCAATGATCAAATTTCACAGTGGAGGTGACCAGGCCAAAGGATAATTCATCCCCCTAAAGACACCAAGTGTCAGTTAAATTGCTGTATTTAATAGGGCCTGACTGGGATGAGCCATTCTGAACAAAAGCAATAACTGTTCCAGTAATGAGTCTCCTTTAAATTGCTATGACTACTACCAGACAGCAGCCAAAGCCTCCTACAGTCACCAGACCAAAGCCCCATTAGCTATCTGAAGACTTAGAAACCACAGAGCCCTCCAGCCCCATCTCCAGCCTCCCTGGAGTCCAGAAGCTCCCAGCCAAGGCCGATGGTCCTCAGAAGCTCATTCTGGGATGGCTGCTTGGTTTGTTGTTGTTTCATGACAGCCTGATCACTAGGCTCCAAGTCATCACTCGCGGTTGGACATACAATCCTGATAAAAAGGGAATCCTCCACATCTAGGAGACAGGCAAGGAAGGCCTTGCAGAATCAATCTGGTAGTGAGCATGCAAATTTTGTTGCTTTAGGGTAATCTGATGCCCCAGAAGTGTTTGCAAGCATCAGAATGGGGGAGAGGGAGCCTTTATCTGCTATGAGTGATTATAATCACTGACCCTAAGAAAAGACAAGCACATACAGAAATTGAGTAACAGCAATTTGGACAGGCAGAACAGATGGAAAACATCTCTTTGGCTCAGTCATTCTAGGTCAGGGGATGTGGAAGGCAAAGGACGAGAGCTTGAGACTTGCACACTAACACAGACAAACACTGATCCTGGGTCTCAGTCACTGAGATGAGCCAACTTCCTTCGAGAAAAGATCTTTGAATCCCAGTGGAAGCCCAGATAAGTCTAGGCCCTCAACACAGTCCCTTCTGTACAGATGACATCTTCAACTGTCCTCAGATGAGAGGGGAGGAGAAGACAGAGGTAAAAACATGACAGCCAGAGTCACACAGCCCCATTTCAAGTCTGGGCCCCCACCACAGTGTAGCTGCAGACCGCTCGCTAGTGACAAAATCTACTTAAGCCTTAGATTTCTGATCTGCAAAATGGCGGTAAGCTTCTACCACCTAATCACAAAACTAGCTGTTATTTTTTGAGGATGTGATATGGATCAATTGCTCTCTATGTGTTCACCACCTCCTTTTCAACAGTCCATCACCCCTTGGGCAAGCAGATGGCTACTGTCAGTTGACAGACGATGAAGCAGCTATTAGTATTCCCACAGGCAAATGGAGAGCACATGGAGGAGCAAGGACTTGACCCAAAGGTCAACAGTGTGACAGGCGCTGTGCTGATGTACTGGGAGTTCGAAGGAGACCACACACTTTGATTGGGCCCACTACTTTTAATCAAACTGTTATTATTTTAGCCATTAACTGTTTGTATTTGCTGCCTTGGCTCCTTCGGTGTGCCTCTGTCCCTAACCCTTCCAGTCAGTCAGATGGGGAAGACATTATCCTCATTAGGAGAAAGATCATCACCTGACAGGAACCTTGTGGAATTACTACCATGAAAACCAGACAATGGTGGCTTTCCTCTTAGTGCTGAAGGAGGCCGGAGGGACAGACCTGTGGAAGAAGCCCAGTCCTTCTCTCTCTGCTCTACCTACAAACCTCAGCTCCAACCTAACCAAGCAAAGGTGGTGGGCCCATTACCAGTGCTGCATTCACAATGGAGTCCAGAACAAAAACACCGAGTCCACTGTGGGAAATGCTCCTCCAAGAGCGGGCAAATACTTCTTCATAAATCTAACAAGCTAGAGAGTTTTCCCAAATGCTAAGTGTGTAAGTTAGCTTTCTATTGCTGTAAGAAAGTCCATGACCATAAGCAACGTTGGGAAGGAGAGAGGGTCCAGTTCATCTTTACTTCCAGGTCAAAGTCCATCACTGAAGGAAGTCAGGGGACTCAAGGTAGGAACCTGGAGGCAGGAACTGAAAGAGAGGCCACGGAAGAGGGCTAGTTACTCGGTTGATCCCCCTTGCTCAGTTTGCTTTCTTATAGACCTCAGGACTATCTGTCCAGGGAGAGAACTTTCCACAATGGGCGGGGCCCTTCCACATCAATCATTAATCAAGGCTATGTCCCATCCACTGGCTGCAGGCCAGTCTCATGGAGACACGCCTCAGTTGAGTCCCCCTCTTCTCAGCTGACCCTAGCCTGTGTCAAGTTGGAAAAAATAAACCAGCTTGGCCATTTGGCCATGGTATGGCCTCTCAGACACTAGCAGAACCAGCTGCTAACTCCTAGAAGCAAATTCTCTTCCTATTCACACCACACACACATCTGGATAGCCCAGACCTTTTACTGTACCACACTCTTAACTGTCCCAAGAAGCAGCTCCCACCCCATCCTGTAATACAGTTAAAATGCTCTTTTCTTTGTAGCTCTATTCAAGGCATAATTCACTGATACCACTGGAGCTTCAGGCACACAACAATGTTTATTTTCTCCCTCATTTTCCTTATGTATCCTCCCTAATTTTCTACCACCCCATATACCAAATTTTACTTTCAGTGGAAGAGCTAGACACCTAATAGACATCTAAATAGCAGACAGATAAGAATGTTGAGTGTTATTACCATAAAATGCTGAGAAAATAGTATCTTTGCCTAAAAGGTAAACAAATGCACATCCCCTATAAGTGAGCCACATGCTGTGCTACATGAAGCACTGTGCTGCCTCCCTGCCAAGGGGAGCCGGCCCATACATGTCTGGAACTTCCCTATGGAACTCAAGCCCCATGAGAAGGGGTTTACAAGAAGGCCATCAGCTCCAGTACCTTTGCGCTCGCTCTCTCTCTGTCTCTCTCTCTCTCTGTCTCTCTCTCTCTCTGTCTCTCTCTCTCTCTCTGTCTCTCTCTCTCTGTGTGTGTGTGTGTGTGTGTGTGTGTGTGTGTGTGTGTGTGTAGTGGGAGTGCCAGAGGAAAACTTGGGATACCATCACTCAAGTGCTTCCTTCGGGTGCCACCACCATTTATACAAATTTCTCAGTGGCCTTGACCTTGCCAGCTCCCTGGAATCTGCCTGTCTCCCGCTCTCCGGTACTGAGACCATGAACACTAGCTACCACTCTAGGTTTGTTTTATGTGGAACCTAAAAACCAACTAGTAAGTTGTCCTCACTAACAAGCCATCTCCCCAGCCCTCATTGCCAGGACCTTTATAATGCCCAACACTTGTCCCAAGTTGAAGAACTCCCAACCTCCTGGGAGCACAGAGAAATGAGACTCAGACAGCCCCAGCTGCAGTCTCAATGCAACTACTAATAAACTGAGTAGGCTTGCTATCCTGATGCCCAGGGACTCAAATTTTCACCTGTAAAAAGGAGAACAATTTATAAAAATGTGGATTATGGATTCAATATGATGGGTCACATTCAGCAATTTTTAAAGACATGGAAGGGAACAGATTAGAATAAATCTAAATATATTAGGAACAGAAAGAGTATCTTTTAATTCAGTTTTTATATAATATTCTAATCTGCAATTTAAATGTGGCCATTAAACAGATTTATTGAGATAAAATTCATACACTATTCAACTCCACAATGTAAGGCAGACAACTCAACGCAACCATTGCCACAATCCCCTTCTGTTTCAAAAGCCCAGAAGGAAACCTTACACCACCGTCAGTCCCTCCCCCATTTCGTTCCACACCCCCAGGACTTTTGGTCAGCCTCCACTTACCTTTCCCTTCTTAATGGGTTTTCCTATTCTGGACATCCTCCACAACAGCATCATAGAAATACTTGGTCTTTTCTAACTGACTCGCTTCATTTACCAATAGTCAAAGGACACCCATCTTCAATAGGTATCAGTGTTTTGCTCCTTTGTATGGCTGAGTAACATTCTATTGAATGGACGTATCACACATTTATTACTCATATAACAATACTATTTTTAATATTATGTATCCATTCATATAACAATGGACACTTTCACTTTGGGGTAAGTATGAAAGCTGCTGCTATGAACCATTCACATATGAAGCACATATGAAGGTATAAATGTGCATCTGTGGAGCACTGTCAGAAAGTCTGAAGCCTGTGAGCTACAGTGTAACAAGGACTTGTTACACCAGTGTGTCAGTGTGTGTGTGTGTGTGTGTGTGTGTGTGTGTGTGTGTGTTTTAATTCTGTTCATGATTTTTACCTTCTGAACAGAACAAAGACCATGAATTCATGCCAACACGTGAGAGGCAGAGGCAGGTACATCTCTGTGTTCAAGACTAACCTAGTCTACATACTGAGTTCCAGGCCAGCAAAAGCTACCTAGTGAGACCCTGTCTTAAAAGCAAACAAGCTCTGGGTGGTGGCACACACCTTTAAACACTCAGGTGGCACACACTTAAGCACTCAGGAGGCAAAGGCAGGCAGATCTCTGTGAGTTTGAGGCCAGCCTGGTCTACAGAGCTGGTTTCAGAACCGCTAAGGCTGTTACACAGAGAAACCCTGTCTTGAAAACCAAAACAAACAAAACAAAAACAAGCCCCCCACAAAAACAAAAACCCACAAAAACAAAAACAAGCAAGCAACAACAAAAGACTGGGACCTCAAGGCCCTGTTCCTGTTTACACAGCCCAGGGAATTACAGTAGCTAAAACAGCTTCTTCACCTCTCTAAGAACTGTAATTTCAGAGAACTTCAGCCTCTGGTGTCTTCACTGTCAATGGACTGAGACGGAGCAGTTCTATGTCAAGCAGAGCTGTGGAACTCTCTAGGTAACAGGGTAATGGCAATGACCTTGCTCCCATCCTAGGATGCAAGTTTCTGTATCACAAGGTTCAGATAAAGGGAGCTCACAAACAGTCCCACAGTCAGAGGCTTCCCTGCTAAAAGCACGTGTATGCAACACACACACACACACACACACACACACACACACACACACACACACATCCTTACTCAATTTCATATGAAATGTGATTCCGACAATCGCTGCTATCAAAGAGCTGATGTAGGGGGAGGCTGTCTCAGAAGCAGCTTCACCGCCAGCAAACCCGCATCAATAATTCAGCCACTAACAGCTAGGAAACTGAAGCTTGGGAGAGACAGTTCTACAGGGTCTGCAACACTGGGAACATCTCCTCCATGGCTGCCTTCTTCTTCAGCACAGAGCGACCCCCTGCCCCATTATCCAGAAGAACCTCTCCCCATGGAGAAGATGCAACATAACAAATTTGCAGAACCTCAAGAATAAATACAATTCCTATATGCCTGAAATTTACAGCCCTCACAAAGCCAACAAAATATGATAAACCATTATAGGTTTTTCCTGTCGTCTCTGCCTTGGCCACAATTAATTTCACCATGTTCGACTATAATATGGAATGGAAAATATGAAGGCAGGAGATTTAGAGGCCTCATTGCTTTGCAGTGAATAAGCTTCTGCAGTATGAGGCCCTGGAGGTAAAAGAAGCAATAACGATAGGCCTCATTTTGAGGAACCATTTGTGTGCGTTTTCTGTTTTGCATCGTTAAGCAAGACAAAAGTGCCCGAAGGAAACCATGACAGCACTGGGCTGTAGTCACTTGAAATCCAAATGCTGGGCATATTCTGTAATGGAGATGCATGACAGCTCTCATATACACCCTAGAACGGTGTGCAGCCACAGCCAAAGCGGTGTATCACCCAAGGACAACAGAAATCGCTCTGGTTTTATTGACACAATAACCTCAGAGGCTTAAAAGGACAGCACATTTTAGTTCCAAAGTTCCATGTAGGCTTTCCCAAACACTCTCCCCTGAGAAGCAAAGGAAACTCACTTACTAGCATACCGTAATGGGAGCACTCTGTTGGTGTTTTGCCATGCTATTGGAGTGGGAGGATGTAGTTCCCCAAGAAGATGCACTGTGACCTTATTTGGAAAGAGGGTCTTTATAGTTAAAGCCTATGTAAAAGAGTCATAATGGAATGAGGCGGCTCCTAGTCTACTAGCTATTATCCCCATAAGGAGAAGGAAATCTGGACAGCCATAAAGTAGAAGGCATGGGAAGGTCAAAGCAGGAAGCCATGAGGGAGGCCTAGGAGAAGAGAGGAAGCCAGGGGAAAGCCTGGTGTCTCCAGGAAAGTCAGCCCTGCAAACACCTCCATTTAGACTTCCACTTCCCACAAATGTATTTAAACCACCCAGTTCTAAGAATCTGTTATCGCACCCTCAGGAAACTAAAATAACTGAATAATAACATAACCCTTGTAACCCAGAGAACATGGCATTTGCATGCCTGTATCTAACCACCCTGCTCTATAAATGGGAACACTGATACTCAAGAAGAATAAGTAGCCAGTTCAAAACCACAAAGAGAGCTGGGCATGGTGGCACATTCTTTTAATATCAATCAGGAGGCAGAGGCAGCTGGATCTCTGTGAGTTTGAATTCAGTCTGGTCTACATAGCAAGTTCTAGGACAGTCAGAGTTACATAACGAGACCCTTTTAAAAAAAATAAATAAAGTAAACAAACAAATAAATAAATAAAGCCACATAGGAGAAAGTAGAGGACTAGAATTTGCCTAATTATAAATGAAGCCCATACCCTCACTACAAGCAGAGCAGGAGTCTCCCTATGAGAAGGTTTAAAGAAAATTCTTTTATCCAGGCAGTGGTGACACACACCTTTAATCCCAGCTCTTGGGAGGCAGAGGTAGATGGAGCTCTGTGAGGACAGCCTGGTCTACACAGCAAGTTACAGGACAACCGAAGCTACACAGAGAAATCCTGTCGGGGCGGGGGGAGGGAGATGAAGGGGGAAGAAGGGAGGAAAAAGGACAATCCCTTTTAAAATGCAGTGGTTAGGCCAGCAAAATGCAGGAATCTCTCATAGCTAGTACTCGGTCCACCCCAGGTGGTAGAAACCACCTCTAGGCAGATGACTACATTGTCAAGACCATGAACAAAAACCTCATTCAGTCACCATCTCATTTGCTAGATGCTAAGATGGGACAGTCTGGTGTGAGAGGGACAAGGACCACTTGATGATGAGGAACCCAAGCTTCAACCTTTTCACCTAGTTCTTGAACTAGTTGATTGACTGTGCAATCATTTAGAGGCTGCTCACTAGCAGGGCACTCTGTGTTATCTTTTTTTTTTTTTTCTTGGTTTTTCGAGACAGGGTTTCTCTGTGTAGCTTTGCACCTTTCCTGGAACTCACTTTGGAGACCAGGCTGGCCTGGAACTCACAGAGATCCGCCTGGCTCTGGCCCCACCCCCACCCCCGAGTGCTGAGATTAAAGGCATGCGCCGCCACCGCCTGGCCACTCTGTGACAGAAAGCAGTACTGGCAGACTGACCTTGGTACCTCTGCTTTTCCCAGGTCAGGTGGGGCCAGGAACCTAGTTCTGATCAATGCCAAGAAGGGGAAAGTGGTATTCGTTACTTAACAAGGTGGAGTACATAAAGGAATAGCACCTAACAGATGGTGCCAACGCTTTTCCTACTGCAACACTGTTCCAGAGAGTGGATCCTCCGACTAGGTCAAAGCAACGACGAGGAGTAGAAACCTCACCTCCTCCAAAACCCCACTCTACTAGCCATTCAGTCTTCAGGGGCATTGTGTGAAGCCAATCAGCTTTGGCAGAAATGTGTTACTGCTGCTATGGTCTATAGGATCCTGACTGAAACATGATCCAATAGACATCCTTCCATGTGCCTCTGACCATAAATAATAGTGGAATTCCAAGATAAAATTATATCATCCTTTGAGCCTGAACATCAAGATTATTCTCAAAGAAAGAAGTTTACAACACTATACAATGATGTCTTTACATCTACACATAAAGGAAGGAAGGGAGGAAAAAATACTTCCTTGAAGTATTGCATATAAGTGTTCCTAGAATGATGTTCCTTCTTAAAGATGCTTGGCACCCTCCAGCTCCACCCAGAACGTCCCCTTAAGTAGCAAAGACTCTCTTGCCTGTATGTCTTCTCACATGCATAGATTCAGAGCCAGCAGATTTTCGTGTGTGTGTCTCACATGAGTGCAATATTCTCCATAAACTCCTACAATATACGTCTCCTACCAAACATCACCCTTCTACACAAGAGATTCCAGATCTTGTCCTCTGTTACTTTCCTTAGCCAGAAAATAATCTAGAATCTGTTCCCTCATCATACTATAAAGTGAACTTCACAAAAGTATCATCCATCTTTGCCTCTCTCAGGGACCCAGAGTTAAGAGTTACAAGGTCCAGAGGTAGTTTTAACTATTGCCATGCCAATCTTCAGAAAGTCCCATGCTGTGGGATGTCATTCTGTATGCTATGAATATATGTGTTTGGTCCCATTGGCTAATAAATAAAGCAGCTTTGGCCTATGGCAAGGCAGCTTAGAGGCAGGCAGGAGATCCAAGCAGAGAAACGGAGAGAAGAGCGGAGTAGAAGAGACGCCGGCCTGCCACTCAAGAAACAGCAAGATGCCAGCAGACTGGTAATGCCACAGCCATGTGGCAACATATAGATTAATAGAAATGGGTTAATTTGTGATGAAAGAGCTAGCTAGCAAAAAGCTTGAGCCATAGGCCATACAGTTTGTAATTAATATTAAGCCTCTAGGTAATTATTTTATGACTATCTGTAGACCACAGGTGGGAAAGATTCCTCTGGACTGCAGGGGCAGGTGGGACCGGAGAAATTTCCAGCTACAGTCCCAGGACTGAGCAAGGGATACCTCAAGGGCTCAGAAGAAATACCTTCTCCCAGAATCCATTCAACATGAAAAGCTCAAAAAAGTTACTTCTCCAGTCACCAATTCAAGGGAAAAAAACACAGCATCAGGGAGCAGGGTGGTAAAGGAAGAACCAAGTGAAGGACAATGGCCTTCAATGTACTCTGCAGTGATGTTTCTAGAGGCTACAGGGAGACCCAGAGACCCCCACTCCATCCAATTCCCTCCTACCAAAGCAGTCCAGACTGCTTTACACATTTGGCATTATGTAAAGGTTGTCTTGGACAGACGGTCCCTGGATGCTGGAAGTGGCTTGCCTAAATACGACTCAGCTTTCCTGTTTACTGTTCAACGTGGCCAAGTTTCTTCACCTCTCAAGGACCCAGACCCCCATCTATAAAGCAGGGTGAAAACGCCACTTTCAGGCCTAGTCTGAGGATTTACCAAAATGAGCATAAAAATGCTTGATATATTTTAGACCATCAAACAAATGTTCTTTCTCTTCTTGGTAAAGCAAAAATGCTGGCTGAGTAAGCCTGCTGCACATGGGGCTGGAGATGTTTATCTTGTAATTAGTGTGAGGTCGCTTTATAAAATTCTTGATGGGAGCCCAACATCTCTAGATAAACCAGCATGGCATGCTGTTTCCCCAAAAATGGAGAGATTCAATTTAACAAGTATTTAATGAGTACCAGGAAGACAGCAGATCTCTCATCAAATAGAAAGGAAAAAAAGAAAAAAGAGAAACTCTCACAATTAACACACCCTTCCTCTTCTTCCCTTAGCCAACAATACAAATAGAAAGATCATCAAGAAAAATCTCAAAGATTTTTCAGGGATTCCACAATCCCTGCACACAAGTCATCAGGCACTGCCTTTCCTGTCAAGCACCCGGGATGCACACCCCACCTGTGGCTTCTAGAACAACAGTTGCCAGGGCAGTGGTCTGTGGTGGTCCCTCCCACTCCTCTGGCTTTCCTCTCAGCCTTTCAGAGTTCTCTCTGTCCACAGGTCTGGGGACTCAAACGCCTCCCACTTCCCAGGTTTGCCATAACCAATCACTACAAGATGGGTGCCTGAAACAACAGACGTCTGTCCTCTCACAGTTCGAAAGGACAGAAGTAGAAGGTGGAGGTTTGAGAAGACAGGTTCTCGCTGGAAGATCTGAGGGGTACAGTCCCTTGCCTTTCTCTCTGGGGGTGTATAAACAGATTATTCCCGTTCTCTCTCTGCCTGCACCTTGACACTTAGGCCTTCTGTGTGTGGCTGATCTTCCTTAAGGATGTATGCAGTGGCTCCAGGGATCACCTAGGTAAGCCAGGAGGCTCTATGTCAACATTAGTTACTTTTCCCCCCAAATAAATCTTTTGAGTAAGCCATCATTTAATCTACTGCATGCTTCTCCAGGGGGGGTAAGTATCGAATGAGGTGCAACACTCAATCCAGCCACAGGCTTGAGCTGGCCCGTGCAGATTTTTCTAGATGGATAGAGGAAGAGAACAGTAACCAAAACTACTCAACAGAAATATGAAGCAAGCAAATATATTTAATGAAAGACTTCCAGTAGCCATGTTACAAAAAAGAACAAAGAAATGGGTAAATTCATTGTAGCAGTCTGTTATCCAATATGCCAATACAAGCACAGGCGGTCCTTATCTCTGAAGCATTTACAAAGGATGTGAGAAAGATCCCAGGAATAATTCAAAAGGATCACCCAGGCACAGTCATACACAAGGTTGTCCTGGAAGATGTCCTTGGAAGAGGATTTGAACAGACAGGGGTGCCATGTTTCCCATGTCAGGGATGCTGTGGAGAGCGCAGAGCTATGTTCTACCTGCTGAGGACAAGGACAGGAAGAGGGACAGGAAGATGGCAGACCCCTGGGGCAGGTGGCAGCTCCTCCCGGTGAATTTCTGAAAGGTTCCCTTCCCAACAAACATGCAGTTTGTTGAGTAGGTTACTTTGTGAAAATGAGCAACAGATGCCTGTGGATGGTTGGCCCATGTCTCCTGAAAATGATGTGCTGGAGTCCTGAGCTACAGATGGAGAAAAGCCCCTTACTGAGGTAACCAGGTTAAAATTGAGTCATTGGGATATGCCAACCTTACAGAAAGGGGGAAATCAGGACACAGAGGTCAAATGGGGACAACACTGTGAGTCCTTGACGGCAGAGACTGAGCTGCTTTGAGGACAAACCAAGAAGGGGCAAAGGTTGCCAGGAAACCAAAGCTGGGAAAGAAGTCAAACAGATTCTCCCACACAGCCCAGAGAAGAAAGCAACCTTGACCTCAGACTCCCAGGCTCTGGAAAGAAAGGAGAAGAGCTTGCTGTTGCTTAGGCCGCCGACATGTGCTACTTTTTAACAGCCCCTTTCCATCCAGTGCTGGTACTTTGCTATGGGCCAACTTGACCTTGACCGTGGGACTAACCCTGGCAGGCCAGAGCAAAACCCATAGTAGAGAGATGAAGAAGTGCCAGTTATAAGGCCATGAGGCCAGGCAAGAATGACACTACTTTTAGCTTTTAGTGGAAAAGCCAGGTGTGCCAACTATAGACTTTGGCAAGCAACCAAAGTATGCCTGAAACTCACCAACATGTTACGTTGACAGACTGAGCGAAGAATGGCCGCAGCAGCAGCTAATGCTAGGGCAAGGCCAATGTGGTGAGAGCCGCCCACACCCTTGAACTCCCATGGTCTCTTTCCCGTGCATGCTTTGTGCACCAATGGTGCTTTGACAAACTGCAGGCCAATAGAGGGTCCTGCAGAAACTGACCTCACTTCCCTGGGAGCAGGCGAAGGTCACAGCAGAGGGACCATGTGAGTGTGACTGGGGATAGAGCTCAGTTAGTGGCGTGCTTGTCTAGCAGCAGGAAGCCCTGGCTTTGATCTCCAGTGCTGCATAAACTGAGTGTTGTTAGTGCATGGCTGTAATCCCAGCAAGCAAGAGAATCAGTAGTTCAAAGCCGGCCTCAGCTATGCAGCAGGTTTGAGTTTAGCCTATGACACATGAGATCCTATATCAAAAAGAAGAAAAAATGTCTAAGGCATGAGAGAACATACTTTTTTTTTCATTTTTTAAAATACATTTATTTTTTTTTTCATTTTACATACCAACTCCAGTTCCCCCTCCCTCCCCTTCTCCTGCTTCCTCACCTCCCTCCCACTCTACCCCCATCCACTCCTCAGAGTGGGTAAGGCCTGCCATGGTAGTCAACAAAGTCCGGCATACCAAGTTGAAGGAGAGCCTAGCCCCTCCCCATTGTATCAAGGCTGAGCAAGGGAATGGGCCACCACAGGGAATGGGTTCCAAAGTCAGTTCATGCACCTGGGATAAGTCCTGGTCCTACTGCCAGGGCCCCCACAAACAGATTAAGCCACACAACTGTCACCCACATTCAGCGGGCCTAGTTCAGTCCCATGCAGGTTCCCGAGCTGTTAGTCCAGAGTCAATGAGTTCCAACTAGCACGGGTCAGCTGTCTCTGTGGGTTTCCCCATCATGATCTTGACCCCCTCTTCTTCTTCTGTTTTTTTTTTTTTAATGCCGAATGCCATTTATTGAAGGATAGAGGAGGTCTTAAATACAGGCTTATAGCACAATGGGAGAACCCTGGAGGGCAGAAGTTCGCTTCTGATGTTTTGGGTTTTTTTTTTTTGGGGGGGGGGAGTGCGTGAAGCTGAGGATGGAACCCCAGGCCTTGCACTTGCTAGGCAAGCACTCTACCACTGAGCTAAATCCCCACCCCAGCTCCTGATGTTTTACAATCTTGCATCTAAGCTGTTAATACCCAATATGCTGGATACACAGACAAGGAACTTCCCTTAAGCATTCAGGAGGGTGGAATCTCACAGGGAATTAGCATAGGGGGGATATCAAGGTCAAGGTCGGCAAGCAATGCAACAGTTACCCAAAACGGGGGCCAGGGACCTACAGGTCCCCCCTTTTACTAAAAAAATGAGCTTCTGACTTAGGTTGCATGCAACGTCAGCAGGTCACCTTACCCATCATGGAGACACCTGTCCAGGCCACATAGGCGCTCTGTCCTAGGTTGGTGAGCACCCCCCAGGCATTACCCATCTCTGAATACTCATTATCACACAGGCTCAATCGTGTGAGAGCTGCAGAGTTAACTGTTGCCAAAGATCTCTAAGTGGCGCTGGGCTTGCAATCTGTGTGTTCAACACAGAAAAGACCAACAGAAGTCTTAACCCACCCATAGCTGGAAGGCTAAAGGCAGCTGAGCCATTCCCTTCCTTAACGAGCCTTACTGCAAATTGGAGACTTTGTAAGATGGTATCCTGAGAGCAAGTGGAACTTGAGTTTGTAAATTTATAACTTTCAAAGCCAATCAAAATGTATATAACTATTGATTTAAATTTGTCAGGCCCAATAGAATGAGAGAACATACTCTTAAAAGTATGAGTACTGAGCCAGACAGTGGTGACACACGCCTTTAATCCCAGCACTAGGGAGGCAGAGCCAGGTGGATCTCTGTGAGTTCCAGGCCAGCCTGGGATACAGGGTGAGTTCCAGGAAAGGCACAAAACTACACAGAGAAACCCTGTCTCGAAAAACAAAACAAAAACAAAACAAAAAATAAAAAATAAAAAAGAGGATGAACACATGGGAACCAGGTATGTACCTACTATCAAGATGTGAGACCTCTATCAGGCATTTTCTGTGCCTAGTTCACTACTTTCGTTTTTTGTTTTTTGTTTTTTGTTTTTTTGTTTTGTTTTGTTTCATTTTGTTTTGTTAGAACAAACATTTCCTTTAAACCTCAAAACCATTCACTGAGGTAGCTATTGCCTCCAATTCTGCAGATGACGAAACTGAGACCTGAACAGTTACATGACCATGAACAAGAGTCCACAGCTAGGTAACAGAGGACACTTCTGGTCACTGTAAAGCCCTCCTCCCCAGGTCTCAGCCTCCTCACCGCACTCTGTATGTGACCTAATAACTATGGGCATGAAGGGAAAAGGAACAGAAAGTGCCAAGTCACAGTTAGAAGTGACTACCGTCCCAGACAGATTTTTCTATCTTTTTCTTTTCTTGTACTAAGTCCTCTGAGTTTTACTTTCCAAGGTTAACTGAGGCCCAATACAGTCTGAAAATATTAAATGGAAAATTCCAGAAATAAACCATTTTTAACACTTTAAATAGTGGCCTTGCTCAGAGTAGCATGATGACCTTGGGCCATCCCACTCTGTCCTGCCTAGGTCCTAAATCATCCCTTCGCCCCACGTTTCCACTCTGTATATACTACCATCCATTAGTTGCTTAGTTGCTCTCTTATCTATATATAAGAATCTGGTACTACTATTTCAGGCAATCAGGGTTCCGACAACATGTCCCTTCAGATAACAGGAATTATTATGCATTAAATTTCCCTCATCCATATGAAAACTAAAATCCATAGAACACCTTCACTCACTCCCTTGGTGGCTCAGAAGTCGCCAGAGGCTCAACAGTAGCTTCCAAATTTGGGTTCTCAGACTGTTGAGAATGCCAGATATTCCCAACACCAGTTCAAACACCACAACCAAACCTGTCCATTTGCCTAAATGTCAGGCAACTGACATCTTTGTTCTTCGCTGAAACAGAAACAGGCTTGTGTGGTAACAACTGCTTCCTTCCACTGGAAACTCACAGCTATAAATATCCTCCAGTGCTGTTTTCACAATATGAATTATTATTTAATAACTGCGATTTGGTAATGGGCTCTTTCAAAACATCTGCTTCCTGGGAAGAATATCGTAAAAGAAGTTCTTAGCAGGGTTACAGGGGGAATAAGTAGACCAGGATTTACCAACACATTTGGAAAACTAGCAAACACCTTCATGGGGCCCCACAGCAGAACTCAAGTTTATCATTAATAAAGTGACATTTTTCATAGTGTTGTTCTCCTAGACTGTTTAACAAAGTTCACATTCATTCATTAACCTTCACAGTAGGGGAGCTAAAGGAGCCAGAATTTCCATTTTATATACATATAAAGAGACAGAAACCCCATTTCTGAAAGGAATAACTCAAACTAAGTGTCTAATTAGCCAGAGGACTCACTCAGAACAACAGCACACTACTCTCACAAAGTCAGTCATGGAAAAAAAGGTGATCAGTAACTCATCTCCATGGCTGGACTTCCATGGGTCATTTATTTCCGTATAAAAAGCCTCAATTTCCCTGGCAATGAAATGGGGCACTATCTACCACCTGGAGATGAAGACACAGCCATAAACGACTTCGAATTGCCTGGATAATCAGCATTATGCAAATCAGTAGTGTCATTAGAGAGCTGCTAAACACAGCTATAAATCTTATAAAAATACTTCAATGGAAATTAAGGCTCAATTAGGAGGCTCCACTTTCAAAAATTTCCATCACCCTGTTATTTTCGAGAGGAGACGGCTCAAAGCTGCTTCTAGCAGAGGGTAATGGGGCCTCTAACGTTCTGGGTGAAACTGCACGTTGACAAAGATGGTCGGTAAGGAGGGGAGACAGTGCACCGGACCAAGTGGCTGAGACTCAAGTTGAAACCAGGGTTCCAGGACAGGGCATGATGGGACAACCACTGGCTCGGCACGTCTGTCTCAGCAACCATGTCAGACACCTGGGTGGGGAGCTACAAAGTCCGGGGTTCTTTCAAGTTCTCTTTCAAGCCAAGTACATGGGCACTAATTTGACTTGATGTTAACTCTGTGCTCCCAATACCTTAGGAAGATTTGAACAAACATCACCAATCCAACACATGAACCAGTTCTGATGCCTGGTCTCAAACTTCTCAGAGGTCTTCTAACCTCGGCAGCCCAACTTGAAGAATCGCCAAGAAGCCAACCCCATCATGCTCTGCCTTACAGACCCCAGCACCCTTCACTCACAAGCATCTTGGGGCTAAAAAGAAAATGCAGCTTCCGTTCTCAAGGTCAGGGGGTCACAAGTTGCCTGAATCCAAACTACCCAAGACACTCAAGCAACAAATTATGACCCACATCCACCTTAGTGTTTCCTGGTGAGAATCTCCAAGACATCCTTCTGGCTGGGCTAGCCTGTGATAAATTCTAACACAGCATCCTGTCGCATCTGGAAGACCAGGCCCCTCATCTGGGTCACTCAGTGAAGACATCTCATCACCCCTGTTTCTGGGTGACTGCCACTGGGGCTGGCACCCAGTCCAGTTTCTGCAGGTCAAGCCTCTTCTGCCTGTCTTTCCTCATCACCGCTGAGAAGCCAACACTCTCAGAAACCACTCAGAACCTGGAGTGGAGCATTCTTCAGTGAGTGAAGTGAGAGGAAATACAGCCAAGAACAGGCAACCTTGTTAAAGAACCCTCTTCAAATGGGAAGTCCTAGTGGTCATTAATACCAGAGAAGTATGAAGCCATTCAGGGCAATTTAAAATGAGCCCAGTGCGTGACAGTAGTTCTCAAGTGGCTAAGAGCCTTGAGGCATGAGTGTAATTTAAACCAGAACACTTTCTGCCACCAACTCCCATGTGACACCATGTGAGTGTCAAAATCCACATGTGCCCAGGCCCTGACCCTCCATCACCTTGTTCCTTATCACCCCACCCCCACCCCACTCAATAACTGCTCTGGGTGAAACAATGTCTCAGGCTCAGGTATAGTCACTGGACTAAGCCACCCCGGCTGCCGTGCACAGGGATCCTCAAATCTGGGGTATTAGTGATAATCTCGAGTTCAAAACAGAACAGAACCAGGAAGCCAATGATGAAGAAGCCACAGCCCTGTCTTAAACCAATGAGCTTGGACGTGGAGGACAGCTAGCAAAACAATGAAATTATTGAAAAGTACGTGTCATGTGGATGCTCCCAAAAGTGGATGAGGCTGCTCTTCCCTGGACCCTCTGGGCAAAGGCTGGATGTGCAGTCTCAGCTCTCAACCCCCAAAGGAATGAAGGTGGAAGCAGGCAGGCCTCCCATTCACAAAGGCCTACAGTTTCCCTATTTCCTTTGAATGACACCATCTGTGAGGCCTTCTTACTGTATCCTGGGATGCTTCTGTGTGTGTCCTTCCTCTTCTACAGCACAAAGCCCTCAGTTAATATGTTTTAATTTCTTATTACCTATTTTATTTTTATTTATTTTATGTGTATGGGTGCTTTGTTTGCATATGTCTATGTACCAAATGGGTGTCTGATGTCCTAAGACCCCCTCCAGGGACTGGAGTTACAGTTTGTGAACTGACATGTAGGTGCTGGGAATCAAACTCAGGTCCTCTGGGAAAAAGGCCCAGCTCTTAACCGCTGAGTCATCTCTCCAGCCCCAGCCTTCAGTTATTTTAAAGCACCTGACTTAACTGCACCATTCTGCAGAAATCACAAGACATGGCAACATCACTACAAAAGACTCCACAGTGCCTCAGAGCACACTTCTCAGAACCACGGGCACAAATCAGTGTCCACAAATCCGAATCCACACCCCAGAGTCCAGCCGTGGTGGCTGTAGAACTGGGAATCTGGGTCTGAAAACATCGTCTGCTTCCTCTAGCCCCGCCCCCCACCCACTCTCACCCCCCCCTCCCAGGCCCTGCTACTTGGAGAGTGGATGTTCCTCCAAAAGTGTGTTAACATCCCTTCCCCACCACAATCATGTTGACATGTGGCACCTTTGAGAGATGATAGGGTCCCAAGGGATCTATGCTACTCGTGCCTTATCAAAGAGACCTCAAGGAGCCCTTCCCCTCCCACCACAAATGGACACCACAAGAGGCCACTATCTATGAAGAAGGGGCTTTGCCAGACCCCGAGCCTGCTGCTGCTTTGACCTTGGCCTTCCCAGCCTTGGGACATAAGCAATACATTTCTAGTGTTGATAAAATTACCCTATCAATAAAGACTTTCCCTTATTGCTTTCTGTGCTGGTTACTCCTTGTCAACTTGACCCAAGCTAGAGTGATCTAGAGTGAGGCACCTTGAGAAAATGTCTCCATCAGAATGCCTACAGACAAGTCTAGAGCGTATTTTCTTGATTAATGACTGATGTAGGTAGACTCAGCCTTGGGAGGCCATGCCTCTCCAGGGAAGGTAGACCTGAGTTATAGAAGGAAGCAGGTCGAGCTAGTCATGGAGAGCAAGCAGAGCTCCTCCATGGCTTCTATTCCAGTTCTGGCCCTGACTCCCCTCAGACTGTGACCTGAAAGTCGCTTTTGGTCACGGTGCTCTATCACAGCAATAGAAACCCTAACTAAGACACTTAGAAGAAGCACCTTGAGGGAAGAGGAGCTTGTTCTGGTTTACAGTTCAAGGCAGCAGGGAAGGAAAGGCAGATAAAGCATGGGGCAGCTGGTCACACTGCACCTACAGTCAGAAGAAGAGGGTGACAGTAGTGTTCACCTCGCTTTCTCCTTTTCATTTAGTCACCCACATTCAAGGAAGGTCTTCCCACATCTATTAACCCACTCTAGAAACCCGTTCACAGACATGCCTAGAGGTTTGTCTCTGAAGTGATTAGAGATCCAGTCAAGTGTGGTGGGTATTGTGTTCCCTGAAATATTGTGGTTCCCCAAAATAAACATATCTGGGGACAGAGAACAGACAGCCACTAGAACAAAGCCAAAAATGGTGGCTAGAAAATGGGTCAGAGCAAGCCATAACCGAAGTTGGGTGGTGGTAGCACACGCCTTTAATCCCAGCACTTGGGAGGCAGAGCCAGGTGGATCTGTGAGTTCAAGGCCACTTTAGAAACAGCTAAGCACGGTGACCCACGCCTTTAATCCCAGAAACCCAACCTTTAACCCCAGGGAGTGGGGGCAGAAAGAAAAAGGTATATAAGGCGTGAGGGCCAGGAACTAAGGAGAAAAAAGCATGTAGTGAGTAAAGCATTCGGCTGGTTAAGCATTCAGGCTTTCGAGCACAGTTCAGCTGAGAGCCATTGGGATGAGGATTCAGAAGCTTGCAGTCTGAGGAAACAAGACCAGCTGAGGAACTGGTGAGGTGAGAAAACTGTGGCTTGTTCTGCTTCTCTGATCTTCCAGCAATCACCCCAATAACCTGCCTCCGGTTTGTTCTTATTAATAAGAATGCTTTAAGATTCATGTTACAGTCAAGTAGACAGTATTAACCATCATAACATCCCAGGGTGGCAGCTGGTACAGCCTAAGCTAGAAGCACTACTGAGTCTCACTCCCCTAGCCTCTCTAGGATATCTTCTCCATTACCCCTTCTTAGGACAATGCCGTACATCATTAATATGCCTTTAGCCTCTTAGCAAGTTTTCCTAAAAACAAGTCATCACAAATAAACTTCTGTATTTGATCATTATGACCCCCTTAAGACACCGTGTTTCCTCTTGCAATTCCTGAGAATTCCAGTTTTACCCACTCTCCCAGCTTTTACAACAGCCCATAATCATATGACTGACCCTTGGCCAATGGTATCAAGTAAAAGTTCTCTGTGAGAATCCCAGAAAGGGTTCTTAAGAAGCAGCAGCCTTTCTTCAACTTGAATTAGACAACACAGCTGGTACTCAAGCTGTCATCTTAGACTGGAGAGAAACACATAAGAAAGGGAGCCCAGGTCCCTGGCAGAATGGAGTCAGGATACCACCTTGGATGACTTACTGCTAAGCCAGCTCTGAAATCCCCTCAACTAGCAAAACACACGCCCTAGTTAAGTCTTTTTCCTGTCTGTACAATGAGTCAAAACATGTAAGCCTGACTTTCAAAAGCACGTAATGGACATGCTATAAATCAGTGGTTCTCAACCTGTAGGTTGTGACCCCTTTGGGGGTCACTTATCAGATATCCTGTATTTCAGACATTTATATTATGAATAGTAGGAAAATAACAGTTTGAAGTAGCAACAAAAATAAATTCATGGCTGGGGGTCAACACCACATGAGGAACTGTATTAAAGGGTCTCAGCACTAAAAAAGTTGAGAACCACTGCTATAAATATGTTCTAAGCATGAGTATTTCCAAGATTCCAAGAAAACCAAAAAGCCAAAGCAACACACATGAGTACATACACACACACACACACACACACACACACACACACACACACACACACACAGCTAAGGGCACTGTCCACTTTGCCACACACGCATTCAACTGAACAGACGCCTGGGGAAAGGATCTCATTTGGTTCAGCAGTACCACGAACACTGGGGAGTCCACAGCCCCTCCTCCACTGAAACAGGTTCCTGGAAGGGAATATTTAACACAGTAAGTTTGATGAGAAATGAAACAAAATCTTCCTGTTGGAGCAGAAGAGAGGGGAAAATGAGTGTAGGCTGGATAGGCTAACTGGCCCCTTCCTGATGGTCTGGCCAAGAAAACACCCTCATCCAAGCCCTACCCCCTCTGCCCCTCACTCTCTCAGAGGCCCTCAACCCCACTAGTTTCTAGCACTTGCTGGATGGAGCTCCTTACACACCCACCACCCTTCAGTCCTCTTTTCCCAGCCAGGATATCTATGACTCTTGGAGGTGCTCGACACACAGAGGGAAGTGGAGAAGGAACAGGGGACCTCACGCACACCCCCTGGTCCAGATTCTACCATGAAGCAATCACCTTCAACAGGGCCAAAGAACCACCCAGCAAGGTGACTGCCACAGCACCTCACCCTAGCCAGGTACCCCCTACTTTTGGATCATGGCTGGGAGTCAACACAACATGAGGAACTGTATTAAAGGGTCTCAGCACTGCGTTCTTCCAGACGCAGGCATGGATACCCCTCCTAGAACTCTCCTCTCCTAAGAAAATGGGACTCCCTTATCCCCATGTCAGCCAGCTCCTCCCACCCAATAGCATCAAGGATGTTCTCTGCACCAACAAGCCCAAGGCCCCCTCTTACATCCTGCTGAGCCAGGGCACCCACTGTCCTGCCTGCTCTGGTAAATGCTTTTTAATTTATATTTTTAATTATAATTTATATATTTTAAAATTGTATTTTAAACCTATAGACTCAGCAAACCAATCAATCCACAATGACTCTGAGAGAAAGAGAATGGGGCATTTTTCTTTTTCTTTTCAAGTTTTTGGTTTTTATCTATGGTCAGCTAAATGGAGTTAGAAAAATGTGGTGACAAGTCATTTTCCAGAATTCCCATCCTTTTTTCAGAGTTCTTGTTCTTTTGGGAGACTGATGGGCAAGAATCGTCCACATCTCAGATAGCCCACAGCTTATCCAATCTCTTCATTCCACTGGGATGTCATGTCCAAGGGACAGTGGGACACACTGGTTTCATTTCCAGACAGTGGAGCACCCCAAAAGCCCTACTGGTGAATGGCAGCATAATCCTTGGTAGAAGACAGAATTTCAGGACCAAGCACACAGAAGCAAAGCTGCAAGCAAGATCTATCACGCCCAGGTTCTTCCCAGGTTATCTCTGACTGTGGGCATGAAGTTAGTAGGCAGTTCTGGGTCAAGTCCAGCCAAAGGATGAACCCAGCAGCCACTGGGTCCCCTCACTCACATATCACACCAAAATACTGTCTTCCTTTGGATGTACTGGGACCTCTAATTTTCATCTAATCTACAGAATAAAGCAAAACTGGCATGAGGAAGTCTACATTGAAAGGTTTTAATGTGAAAACCCAACCCCAAAGAGAGAACACAAGGTTTTTTATGCCCAGGTGCCATGAAAGAAAGAATAGAATTTGACTAAAGAGGGAAATATTACCTACAACTCATGTCACAAAAGGCTAATTTCTTTAATATATAAATAGTTCCCACAAATCAATAAAAGAAAAATCAGCCGGGCGGTGGTGGCGCACGCCTTTTAATCCCAACACTCGGGAGGCAGAGCCAGGAGGATCTCTGTGAGTTCGAGGCCAGCCTGGGCTACCAAGTGAGTAAGAAAAAAAAAGAAAAATCAGTTAAGATCAATTCCACAACAGAAGGAATATGAACACTTTATAGAAAAGGAACAACAGAAAGGGCCATAGACTTCTGAAAAGACGTCTGCTCACAAGAACTCAATGAGATTCCTAAGTAGGATCTAATGTGTTCACACACTGGCTTGAAGGCAGTGGGGAGCTGGCACCCTCACCTTCCGCTGGTAGGGAACAGACTGGTACAACTTCTCTAGAGGGCAATTAGACAGCAGCTATGAAAACCACAAGTACTCTTGGCTCCCAGGCTCAACAACTCTGCCTCCGGGAATATTCAGAACGGCATGTGTATAAGGCCATCCAATAGTAAAGACCTACCCACAGGAGACTGCTGTAATAATGTATGATACATCCAGATAACAGAATAACATGAACCATATAAGTACAATGAGGGTGCTTTAGCCTGGTACAGAAGGGAAAGCTCAAAAGACAGAATGAGGAATTCCTCTCTGCCCTGACAGGGAAATCTCTGAAATTTACTAGTAAAGAAATAATAAAAATAATCAAAATTGAGACTCCTTCAGGGAGGCATGTGGGGAGGCTGGGGTCAGAGCAAAAGGAGGTTTTCACTCTGTGCTCTTGCACACATCATAAATATTAAACCATCTGGCTACATTTCTTTGCAGAATAAAAAAATTCAAATTAATAAGGAAGCTGCACTGGAACTACACACACACACACACACACACACACACACAGCTTCCTCTTTAATAGCACTCAGAACCTAAGAGTTGGTTCTCAAGCAATGGTCAGTGATAAGCTGGGCAGGGGGTGGCAGGGTGAGAAGGGTCAGTATTTCTTGCCTCTGTTCTCTTTCAAATTTTGTACCACTGTATATGTACATGTATGTGTGCATTGTATATGTAGCCAATTTCAAAACCAATCATTAAAAGTTTCAAAACCAATCATTAAAAGATGGCCACACAAGCCACTCAAGACAGTACATAGCTGTGGTCTCAGCATTTAGGAGAGGCTAAATGCAAGAGGATTGTTGTGGAATAATCCTTTTGTTCACTGTGAAGATGTTTTGCTCTCATTGGTTTAATAAAGAGCCAACTGGCCAATAGCTAGGCAGAAAGAGGTTAGGTGGGAGAGCCAGACTGAGAGAACACTAAGAAGAAGGAGCAGAATCACCAGCTAGATGCAGAGGAAGCAGGAGATGAAGATGCCATGCTGAAAAAAAGCTATTGCCATGTGGTAGAGCATAGATAAGAAATATGGTTAATATGGGTTAATTTAAGTTGAAAGAGCTAGTTAGTAACAAGCCTAAACTATAAGCCAAGCATTTATAATTAATAGTAAGTCTCTGTGTGATTATCTGGAGAGCCAGAGGTCCGAACAAAAAACCCTGCCTACAAAAGGATCATAGGTTTGAGGCCAGTCAGAGCTACACAGCAAGACCATATCTATAATAATAATAATAATAATAATAATAATAATAATAATAATAATAACAACAACAACAACAACAGGGGCTGTCCAAATGTCTTCTTTTTTGGACACCAGTCACACTGGATTAGGGCCCAGCCACATGGTCTCAGTTTGTTTTCACAGCCTCTGTAGAGGGTCGGTCTCCAACAGAATCATGTTCTGAAAACACTGGTGGTTAGAGGATTAACATATGAATCTGAGGTACAAACAATTCAGCCCCTGAAAATGGCCAATTTCTCATGTTACTCACCTCAAGCAAATCCTCCACTGGGACTGGGGATGTAGTTCAGCTGGTGGAGTGCTTGCCCTAGCATGCACAAAACCCTCTGTCTGATGCCCAGAACTATATAAAACTGGGCATGGTGACACATAGGTATAATCTCAGCACTCAGGGAGTAGAGACAGGAGGATCGAGACTTCAGTCATCTTTGGCCACATAGAAGAGTTTAAGGCCAGATTAGGCTGTATGAGACCCTATTCCCACCCACCTCCAAGGGGGGAGTTTTAGGGCTGGGGTGATAACTCTGAGATGAAATGCTTGCAGTCTGTGTGAAGACCCGAGTTTAGACTCCTAGGACTGACTCACTTAAAGGGGGACATTGTAGTGGACTGTGATGTGTGGGAGGGCATCTGAAATCTATCTTCACCTTGATAAGGCAGGAGGCAGACAGGAGAACCCCCAGGCTCACAGCACACATAACTAGGCTTGTCCACGTGGTGACTAAGAGACTCTGGCGCAAACAAGGTGGAAGGAGAGGACTGGCCCAAGGGTGTGCTCTAGACACACACACACACACACACACACACACACACACACACACACATTTTTAAAGCCTCTACTGGTATTCCGATGTCCTTTTCATATCACAAGTCCCACTTTCAACTTGTACTGGGGAAGTTGAGCGGTGAATTTTCACACTTTTCTCAACTATAGGCAGACTGGGACAGGCAGTCTGACTCCACAGAATGGGCCCTAGGCCTCAGTTTCCCCCAGCCTCACTGAAATGTGGACCATAGCATCAGTCTCCACCCCACACTTGGACCTGCTGTACAGGAGATACCAGGCTATGTCTGCTAACACAAGGAAAGCTCGCCTCCACCGAACCACTCAGGGAAACTTCAGCCCCCATCCCAGACCCGAATGAGATCCACACTGCAATTGTACGGCCTCCCTCTGAGACCACACCGCTCATTAAGATGGCCTAGATTACCAGCATCAGGAAATCACCACTGAGCCTGCTCAGCAGTGAAAATGAGAGCATGACCTGGGCACCCACACACACACACCTCCTGCCAGGCACACCCCCACACTCCCACACCCCCATCCACTTGTTTCTGCATGAGTGCTGAGTGACTCAGGGCAGGATGTTTAACACCTTTGAGCCCTGTGTGCTCTTTGGCAAAACAGGGTTAGTAGCTGATTATTCCCACGGGCTGCTCTGGCAATTACAAGCAGCTGAGTGGGTTAAGGCACAAGAACTCTGTGATTTCATCTTCTGGAGGCTAGAAGTTCAAAGTCAAAATGTTGAATGGCCAATTCCAGGGAAAACTCCTCCATGTCTCTCTAGATTTTAGTAGTTGCTGAAAATCCCAGGCATCTCTAGGCTTACATGAACATCACCCCAATTTCCCATTTATGATCATCATTTCTCCAGCCCCCGTGTATGAGTGAGTGTGAGTGTGTGTGTGTGTGTGTGTGTGTGTGTGTGTGTGTGTGTATCCTAAGCATGGGGGGAGGAACAGGACACACATCGGGGACATGGCAGTCAGTGAAGTGCTCGTTATGCAAGTCTTAATATCTGAGTTCAATCCCAAGAATCCATGATCTTTAAAAACTACAAACGAAAACGTCACATGGCTTTCAATCCCAGCACCAAGGAGGCCGAGACAAGAGGGTCCCCCGGTGCTTACCGGTCAGCCAGAGTAGTAATCAGTGAGCTCAAGGTCAATCAGAGAGCTTGTCTCAAAAAACAAGGTGGAGGCTAGAGAGATGGCTCATGGGTAAGAGTGTTTGCTGTGCCAGCATGAGGACCTAGGTCCAATCCCAGGACCCACCTAAACAGCTGGATGTAGCCATGTGCACACTGTAATTCCAATACTATGGAGGGTGGAGATGGGAAGGGCTGTCTAGCTGCCAGCCTATCTCTACATTTAGTAAGGAGTAAGTACATTTAGTAAGGACCTAGTGTCCTTCTCTGGCCTCCAGGGGTGCACACACCACACATGTGCATATGCCAAAGGAGATAAGGCCTAGGGTTGACATCCACACATACATGTGCACCCACCTGACCATACACATACACAAAAACAAACAAACAAAAGAACCCAAAAATCACTGAGATGAGGGTCAGTTGACCCTGATTGAGTAAGATCATCTTAACTGATTATATCATTGAAGAACCCCCTCCTGCTAAATGTCATATTTATAGGAATATGAGTAGCTAGGGCTTGGACATATGTTTTTGTTGTTGTTTTGTTTTGTTTTTCTGAGACAGGGTTTTTCTGTGTAGTTTTGGTGACTGTCCTGGATCTTGCTCTGTAGCCCAGGCTGGCCTTGAACTCACAGAGATCCACCTGGCTCTGCCTCCTGAATGCTGGAATTAAGGGCATGCACCACCACCACCCGGCAGCTTGGACACATCTTTTGGGGAGATACAATTCAAGACTCTTGAGTCTTGACTCCTGAGAGGATTACAGGCAGTGAGGACAATGCTGGGGTCACACAGGAAGCTCTCTCGTCTTGCCACACACAGAATCAGTTTATGCTATGCAGAAGCTTCTCTCCTGACAAATCTGGCCACTATGCTCCTCATAAAAACAAAGACCACATGCAAGAAACCAAAGCTAACAAGCTGGCGTCCTCACAGCCAATGAGCTGTCATGACTTTTCAAACAAGCAACCAAACTAGAAGTTGGCACCAAGTCACTGATGTAACAACTTTATCAGTGAGTCTGACAAAAGCGTCGACGCACCCATGTGGGTCCCACAGGCCTCCTCCCTTGAGAAGCAGGTTCTGCCGAGGGTGAGCCCCATGGGCTGCTGGGAAAGCAGAAGGGGTTTACTCAATGGGTATGGCTCTGGTTTTACCATCCGGCTACCTGCCAGAACAGAAACTTCCAGAGATAAAAGCCCTAGAAACGGCACCGCCTGTGGAGATAGACAACCCAAGCAAGGCTAAGCCTGAGCAGTCTCACACTGTGGTTCCCTGGAGAGCTGGGAGAGCTTTGGCCATAGAAGTGATTGATAGATCATGGGTGGGGCTGTCACTTCCCCCTCATGCTGCAGTCCTCAACTCCTCTCTAGCACACCGATCAAAACTCCTGCTCACACTTGAGGATGGCTCTGACTGAGCTCCTGAAGCCATCCATACGCGTCTGCAGAGTCGATTTTCTTCATGGATAATGCTCGAAAATGAGGAAGTTAAGTGGCCCGAGAGAACCTGGGACCCATTAACCAACTAGTCAGTCACAGCTTCCATTAAAAGAGAAAAATGGCTGGATATCTGAAAAGCATCCTTGGGCAGCTGTTCAAAGATTCTATTATGAGTTATCAAGGAGGTTCCCTGGGGTTCACGCCAGTCTGAGCGGGGAGCATCTATGGCCAGGGGACAGGAAGGTAGGGCCAGCAGCATTAGGCTGGAGGTCCTCTTCACTCTCTGAACCTTCAGTATGAGGACTAGAACAACCAGCGACAACACTTGAATCCTCTGTGTGAGGTGCAGACACCACCACCGCACCTACGCAAAAGCCACACGGCTCAGCTGGGCTTCGGGAGTACTTGGGATGCACTCGGGTGAAGGGGTCAAAACCTGAGATCTACACACAACGAAGTGTAAGGAGCAGATCTGCCAGATGGAGGGGAAGGGTGTGGATGTGGAGACTTGGGTGAGAAGTTTCAATGTAAATGATGAGAATAGGCTGGGCATGTGAGTTGGGTTTGAGAAATTAAACCAGGAGGAAGTGGAGTCAGCTAGGCCAAACTGATTTTCATAGCTTGAAGATTTCCAGACTTGGATGCTGAGAACCAATAAAATGATGGGGGGAAAAAAAGAAACCCCCAAAGTTGGGTTTCTTACCCTGGGTCACCTACTTTTATGTGATGAAAAAAGACAATGAAAAAAATGTGCCCGCTAGCAGTTCATCACCACTGTATGAAAGAGATCACTGTTTTTGTTCTGTTTGTATATTTGTATACGTGTGTAGGTGTGTCCATGTGGGGAGGGGGCGCAATCACCCAGTGACGAGCACCCACAGAAGCATCAATAAAGTCAACTGAAACAGTCACAAGAGTTGCAAGGCAACGACACACATAAGTGCTCAGACATGTGTCACTGCCACCACTTTACACGCATCAACTAGGTCCCCGAAAAGTCAGAAACTTGGGGGTAGAGACAGGTGGGTCCCTGGGTTTCATGGGCCAACTCTGAGACTTTGTTGAAAGGCAACTTAGGTACCTTAGATATCCAGGGTGTCCATTTCTCCATCTGTGAAATGGGTATCATACTGTCCCTGTCCCCAAAGAATCTGTTAGATGGTTTAGGATTAGCTCCCAACTGACAGAGCCCAGGTAGGTGCTAGATGAATGCGGGTTCCTGGCTATCTCAGTCTCCTTGCTCTTCCTGCACATTTTACCCTCTCCTGCCTTCACAATGGCCTCCGGTTCCTCTGCATAGTGAAGGTCTCTGTCCCAGAAAACCCTCCCCTATACCTCAACTGCCCCAAACCTGAAAATCAGTCACCCCACATCCTTCCATCTCAAGATCCAAATCTGGCCTGCAGGACAGTGTGTACATCTGGGCCCAGATGTGTGGTATACAAACACACTGGCCCACGACGGCACTTTCACTCCCCAGCCAACAAGAGCAGAAAATGAAGAAACATTCCAGCATGCCTTCCTAGACTTAAAGGATCAGGCTTTAATCTGAGCACGAGCTATGGCTACATTTTCATATTAAATAGTGATTTCTTGGGGCTAGAGAGATACCTCAATCAATAAAGTGCTTACTGAGACATGAGCTCAACCTCCAGAATCCATGTTTTCAAAGAGCCAGATGTGGGAAGTCACACTTAGAATTCCAATGCTGGAGAAGCAGAGACAGGTGGATCCCTGGGGCCCGTAGGCCAGAAACCTACCTGATGGGGTAAGTAACAATTCAGTGAGAGATGCTCTGTCCAAAACCCAAGTGGGTGATGCCTGAGAAATGGTCCCTAGGATGACCTCTGACCTACACACCCATGCACCCACGTGCACACACACACACAAACACACACGGACACACACACACACACACACACACACATGGACACACCTACATACATATACAAACAGAACAAAAACAGTGATCTCTTTCATACAGTGGTGATAAACTACTAGAGGGCACATTTTTTTCATTGTCTTGTTTCATCACATAAAAGTAGGTGACCCAGGGTAAGAAACCCAACTTTGAGTTTTTGTGGGTTTTCCCCCTATTATTTTATTGGTTCTCAGTATCCAAGTCTGGAAATCTTCAAGCTATGAAAATCAGTTTGGCCTAGCTGACTCCACTTCCTCCTGGTTTAATTTCTCAAACCCAACTCACATGCCCAGCCTATTCTCACCATTTAAATTCAAACCAAGGTCTCCTCATCCACACCACAGTTTGCCTCCAATAGCCTAGGCTAAGCCCTTGTCTCGCCCAGAGCCTCCCAAGAGAAGGCCAGTGCTAGTCTCTGAAGAAAATGCCCATCAAGGCAGAGGCTTTGGCACACAGACTCAGCTCATCTCTGTAGTTTTCATCACCAACCACAGAGAGGGGTGAGAGGTGGGAAAGCCAAGCCTTGCCCAAGGCCCAGCAAGTCACTGAGCTTCTGAGCTCTGGCCTTCCACTGGGCTTGCCTGTGCTCAGCATAGTCCCTTCCTCCTAGTGACCTTGAGGGTGTGCAAGAAAATGAGGTGAGGAAAGCACTTTCCCAGGCCTGGGCCCTGGGACACAGTCAGTGGCAAACAGGAGGGAACACTGAATAAAAGGAGTATTCACGGGAGGGCGTGTCCTCTTCCTAGCTCTGCCTCTACTGCCCCTCTACTTCGAGCAAAATGAGGAGAAACGACATCCAAGATGTAGTGCACACACTTAGGTCCACACCTGGACTCAGCCCAAGCCAGCTTGGAATTCCATCTTAGCACACACGCATAGCACCTGAAATCTGTGTGCGGTCAGTTTTTCTTGACAAACTCAGTTACTTAGGAAGGGGGAAGTGAGATTCCAACCACACCCACTGTGTTGCCTTACAAGTGAGGAGGGAACAGTAAGGCATTGTAAAACACCAGTGACATTCCAAACAGGCCACTTTAAAGTTAGGTTAGCAGACGGGGTGAATAACTCATATCCAATGCTGAATTCCTCCTGGGACCAAGGCTAGTAATATTTATATGGGTGTATGTTCTTATGTTCTTATGTTCTCTCTCTCTCTCTCTCTCTCTCTCTCTCTCTCTCTCACACACACACACACACACACACACACATACACACACACATACACACATGCAACCTAAACTCTCAGGCTGTATAAGTGGACAATAACTAGAAATCAAATCGCACAGGCTTTAAGACCTTAAGGTCTGGGTTTCCTCCACCAACACTTCCGACACCCTGTCAGTTTATGATTTCCACTCTGCTCCATCTCATTATTGATCTGATCACATCTACTTCTCGTTGTCTTCACCACATTATATCTATCCTCACAGTACCACTTCCATGTGACAGGGAGAATTATTTTGCAAAGCCAATCTTTTACACTGTTTTCTTTCCTCATATACATTGGATTGCTAATCCACTGAATGTCCTTTCAATGGTGGTTGGTGTCCTGTGCACACACGGTTCAAGTCTAAAGAGATTTTCATTTACTTCCATCCTGCTCCATCCTCCAGCTCTCACATGAAATCTAAACAGAAAAAGGAGTCATCAGTGTGACTCTTGAAAATATGCTTTTTTTTTTTCTTTTCTTTTCCAAGCCGAGGCTCTGAGTCTCCCTGGTCTCTGCAAAGCCTCTTTCATGTATGGTGGCTGAAAAGGACCCCAAAATTCAGGAGCCTTTCAGAAGCAGCTGATGAGCCTCTAAAAGCCAGTGCAGATCAACACGGGGAAGACAAGGTGTCCTCATCATGGCCGTACAGGGTGGGCATGCCATCCTCCATCCAAAATTCAGGATGGAAAAGGGACCTTAGGTGAAGACACAAACATGAAGAAGGGCTGTGGCAAAGAGCTACAAAAGTACACTGCATGGTGACTTCTCAGACTCACTCAGAATTTTAAACCTAGCCCCTAGAATAGGTCCAATTGTGAGACAGAATGTCCTCTAGGACCCCTGCAACAAACTCAATCCTACGTTCCAAAATGGAGGAGAGGATTTTCTACCCAATGGTAAAGAGCTATGTCTCAGTAGGTAGCCCTGGTGACCTGGAACTCACTCTGTAGACTAGTCTGAACTCCCCAGATCTCTGCCTCAAAAGTGCCAAGATTAAAGGCATACACCACCATGCCTGGCTGACAAATACATTTTTCAAAGTTCATTTACAGTCAAGTAGCACGCCTATAGTCCCTACTTCTAGGAGGCTGAGGCATTGAGGCAGGGAAATATGAGGTCAAGGACAGTCTGGACTATTGGCAATACCCTGTCTCTAGCATGAGGAACTGAGTAGATTCTCAGAACCCATATGAAAAACCCACGGGAACCCCCAACAAGCCAGGTTATTGCTAAGGCTATCAGCTGCTCTCCACAAACTGACAGCTAGGCCCTCCTGGTGAAGACGGCACTACATAACTCACTGAACATGGAGGGGTCAAGCTGGTGCCTCCGCAGAGCCTTCACCCCTACCGACTAGTGTTCGAGTACTGGAAGGATGTCTATAGGCTCCCAGAGGAGAAGAGTGAGCACAACCCAGCTCCAAACCCTTTGATCTGCAGCAGTGACCTGCCCTTGAGAGACGCTGGCCCAGCAGTGGCACCAAAGTTGCGTCTCAGTGTCTGAGAGTCTCTTGTGCTTTGTCTTTGGCTCTCTTTTGTTTGTCTGTTCTGCCCTATTGTCTGCTTTTATTTTTTTCATTTCTTTATTATTACTTTAGATGCCTGCTTGCTTTCTAAAGTGAAAAGGAAAGGCTGTAGATTTGGGTGGATGGGAAGATGTGAGACAAGTTGGGATGGGGAACCATAATCAAAATATATTGTATGAAGGAAAACCTATTTTCAATTTTGAAAATCTTTCAAAATGGTGATGCGCACCTATAACCCAGCACTGGGAAGCAGAAACAGGCAGATCCCTGAAGTTCACTGGCCAGCTGGCCTAGCTGAATCAAGAGTTCCAGGTGCAGGGAGAGAGACCCTGTCTCACGAAAAGGTGGAGAGTGACTGAGGAAGACACCCTAGGCCAACCCTGGGGCCCCCACATAAAGGGCATGGCTGTATTAGCAAACATGTACAGACACACACAACACAGAGAGAGGACTCAACCATCTGGGGACAGCTGTGACCTCCAGGGCGGGAGAGGACAAAGCGAAATGAGGTAAGTTTTTGACACTGTCAGCAATACATTTTAAAAAGAAAATAACAAATTTAAATGGAAGATATCAGCATTTGATAAATCTGTGTGGTATGTTATATGTTATTAGCTATATATTAGTTACATACCATTATATATGTAGTGTTTATATATTTCATTACATATAGTATTTTATATATTAATTATTATACACTAGAATTTAAAGTAAGTTGAAAATACATGTTTAAAGAACTTACATTATTTTTATAATTTTTAATGGTTTAATAACCCATTTAAGTCTCAAGAACAAGCATGAATAAACCATAACATAGTATGATATGTTTAACACATATTAATGAGGTAGAGGTGGCTTTTTAAAAGCCAGTGATTGATTCTAGGTTGGAAGCTGCACATAGAATCATGGCTTCTAGAAAAGAAGGCTCACCAGCCATGTCTTGAAGGATGAACAGGAAGCTCTCCAGAGAGACTGCAAACAACCACAGCCTGAGTTACCGAGACAGAGAGCAAATACACGCCCTAAGGCTGCATTTAGCTGCGCAAAGGGCACAGACTGGTAGGCAGCATCTCTTCCCAGTCACGCTGGTCACTTTTGAAAATGGAAGAAGAAACAAAAGACCCCTGGGCAGAACTCCACCTTCATTTTATACACCCACCCACCCAGCAGCAAGTCTGGGTGCTGGAGACCTATATGCAAATGTTCAGAGAGGAGGGCCAGGTTACTGAGACACTTCCTCAAAAAGTGTCTTTCCCCACCTCCGATGACCCTGTGCGGGCAACACTTTCCCAGTAATCCAATGAGGGAAGGACCCAAGGTGTATGTGACCACTGCCAGTGAAACTCTGGAGTTACCAGGGGAGGTTGAGTAAATACATGAAGAAGGAGAATGTTCAAAATAATAGTAAGTACAACAGAGTCATGTGCTATGTAAAGATAGGTCAGTCCACAGTGGGCCACATATACCACAGTGGCTCCATAAAATTATATTGTCTGGTGATGTCAGAGCCATCTTGGCACGTGCAAGCAGTTTATAAATGCTATTCGCAGAATAAGAAAAATTACCTAACAACATGCTCTTCAGAATATATCCCTGTGGTTGAATATTCTTCAAAAACTACAAGTGCTTAAACACACACACACACACACACACACACACACACACACACACACTTTCTTTCTGCCCTTGTAACAGGCCCCAAGTTGTCCTTGTCATCTCGCTCACAGACACCCCTTGGGCAGCTGCTGGGGTCAGGCTCCCAGATCAAGCCTAATGAGCCTTCTCATCTCATTAGCAGGGAGGACTGATCCCCAAAGCTTCCAGAGCCAACAATTCTGCAGATCCAAGGAGCAGCTGTAGGAGGAAAGACCCCTGGGAAGCTCCTAGATGGACCAGTGAGTTCAACTACCCACTCCCAACTGTGGCCATTTTATCACCCACCCATCATTCCTTAGACCTCAACATCACTGTTGCCAAAAACTTTAAAAAAAAATTAAATATTTGTATTCTCTAAATAACTCTGACCTTCTACACACTAGCTAATTTAACATCTAAAGATCCTTCAATACTTCCATTCTGTTCACAATTTCTCATGTCTTTTCATGTGGGATGAAGAGACTTTGTTGGTTAATGAACCTGTTGCCATTAGCAATGTGGCCTGTTTAATCTATCTTAGAGCTCAATGTCATGTAAAAACTGAACTGATACCATCAAATCCCCTAGAACATATTTTATCTCCCTAACTTTGCATTCTATTTCTCTCTTGCTTTTTACTTAATCTCCTATCAGAACAGATGGGTGTTAAATTTTTCTGTATAAATGTTAACAACATTTTGTTTGACATTTAGTCTTATACGTATGTATAGATATAGATACACACATAGATATCATCTTTTACTTCCCTCCAACACTGTACTTATTGCTGTGCTTCCTTCCTGGATTCATTTGTGTAGTTTCACCAGTAAATTTTTTCCCTTTAAACTAGATGAGAATAAGCTTCTGAGTGTTTAATATTTTTTAATAATGATATTTAAGCTGGGCAGTGGTGGTGCATGCCTTTAATCCCGGCACTCAGGAAGCAGAGCCAGGAGGATCTCTGTGAGTTTGAGGCCACTCTGGTCTACAGAGTGAGATCCAGGACAGGCACCAAAACTACACAGAGAAACCCTGTCTTGAAAAACAAAAATTATAATGATGATAATGATAATGATGATGATGATGATATTTAAATAGAACTGTTTGGGGGTTTTTGTTAATAAATTCCTCCTACTTAGTCAGTAAACCATGTAAACTTCCTTTCCATGGAATTAAGACTCACAGCAGTTTTCATTGACCTGCCATAACTTTTCACATGTGGGGCATGTGTCTAATTTATCACCTGATTTGAAATTGCTCTGATCTATTTCCTTCACAAAAGCCTCTTTTTCTTTTTAAGCCAAGGATATCTCTTGTAATGATCCTTTGAAGATCAGTAAGATTATTCCAAAATCAAGAGGAGAAATAATTAGTCACCAAAGGGCACAGTTGGCTTGGGCAGGTAAATTTCATTCCCTGTGGTTTCATCTGGCTCTCTTCCTGTTTCATTATCTTCAAAGTTACAGTCACCTCTCCACTCTGCCCCCTCCACTGCTTCTTCTAGATGACTTCGTGGAAACTCTGCTGTGTGGCTTACAAGATGCCAAGCACTAAACCAGGTACTGGAGAGTACCAGTAAAAGATGCAGACATCAAAGAATCCAAGGGACCCCACCTGCCCCATGGAACCTACCTCTGTTCAGGATTTGTTGCTGAGTCACATATCATAATATCAAGGATGCTGATACTGTCCCATCTGTTCTGAATGCTGTTTACGGTGGAGAGAGAATGGTGTGTGTGTGTGTGTGTGTGTGTGTGTGTGTGTGTGTGTGTGACATGAACATGAGTGTGCTGGTGAAGCCATGTGTGCATACAGAGGCCAAAGCAAGATGCCGGATGTCTTCCTCTACCATTTTCCACTTATTGTCTTGAGACAGGGTCTCCCACTGAACTAGAGCTCCCCATTTTAGGTAGGTTGGATAGCCAGCAAGCACTTGAGATCTGTTTGTTTCTGCCGTCCCCACTCCCTTCCCCAACACACAATACTGGAATCATGGGCATATGCAACCACAACCTGATTTTTCTGTAGATGCTTGGAACTTGAACTCAGGTCTATGTGAGAGCAAGCATTCTTACCCAATGAGCCATCTCTCTAGTCTCTATTACGCCAAAGTTTTATTATCTCTTTGATTGCTCTGATATGCTTTAAAAAATAAATTAACTTCATTATGTTTTCAACATCCATTAGCTTCTCTTGCAGGATCTTTCATTGTTTTGGGTAACAAAAGAATTTTAAGAATGCTAAATCTTTAGGGCTACGTCATTGCTGCCTTGCCTTAGGTTCCACTTTAACATTTCCAGATTGTTCATAGTTTCCCTTTACCATTTACCAGATTGGTTCCATCTTCCATTGATAAAGACTATTCCTATGCATAAGTCATTCTTTCCAAGTTTATCTCTTTGATGGTTAGTAACTTTTCTAGTATTCCTTCCCTGGGCTCAGGTTAGCAGGGCTCAGTGGCTAGTATCATGTTTTTTAATCAAGCTTACAAGGATGTTTTTATAAATCTGCTTTTGAAACACTGTATTCATTTCTGTTCTGTTTTTTCTTAGCACTAACCATTTTTTATGGCCTTGGCCCTCATGAAATGAATACTCTACATTGTTAATCACTCTTCCATTTTCCTGCAACCTTTTTTTATTTTGTTTTTATAATGAAAAACAAGTTAAATTTAGAACTTTCCAAACCAAATGAGAGGCTTCGACCAACCATGGAACTCACAAGTGTGACTAGGGTTCACTTTTCAGCCATTTCCAATTAGTTAAGGAGAACAGTGCTCTGATTCAAGGCAAAGTCTGATGGAAGGCACTCCAGTGGCATCAAAGACACACACTGCTGATCCCCCAGCTAACCTCAATGGACCCTGCAATAATGAGCAGGGAGCGATTTCTAATGCTGTAAAATTAAACACCCTTTACACTTTTCATTTCTTTATGCCAACACATACACAAGTACCCCGCTGCCACCTGGAAACTGGTACCTTGGGTTTACAAGTCTTCTAAATCAAGCTATTCATAAATTCTACTTGCCTCCAGCTCCAGAATAAGCTCAGTGCCCCCGCTCCCTCTTTGTGGCCACTGTCCAGGACAGAGACAGCCTGGTCAGCACAGTGTACTGTTTGTCAGAAATCAGTTGGACACAAGCACCAGAGAATTCACCCAATTTATCACTGTCTCTTGATGGCCCGATGCCTCACTAAAATTAAGAGTCTGCTTCTCATTCTCAGTTCCCTGGACCATAGGAGGGAGAGTTTAAAAGTCCTGAGGTCCACTCTGACCGGGCCGTGACAACTAATGCTTTATAAACTAGAAGCAACAGGAACTTACAAAGCACCGTGGCCCCCAAGTCCTCCTTGGCTTGGGGAGTGAAGACAGGGACAGGAGTTCTTAGCATCTTTCTGAAGCTCTACATTAAAATAACCGTCAACTCAGAAACAAATTGCTCTCCTGTAGGGGCCCCATACACACGGTTGTTCAGAGTAGGAAAGAAATTCTTTTGAAAACTTAAACTTCTCTTGTTATTTGTAACATTATCATCAGGACTCCATTTTTGTCTAGAAAATCTGTTTTTAGGTGTTTTAAGCAGTGGTTGTTTATCTATGGTACTGACCACTGTTTAAAGTGCATCTGATAGAAAAGAAATTCCTGGGGCTGGTGAGCTAGCTAGGTATGCAAAGAAATTTCACACTATGCCTGCCAACCTGAATTCTGATTCCAGACAGCCAGACGGTGGGAGAAGAGAATAAATTCCTGCCAAGTTGTGTACACACACACACACACACACACACACACACACACACACACGAGACAGAGGGAGGAAACAGGGAGAGAGAAAGACAGAGAGAGACAGAGAGAGACAGAGAGAGACAGAGAGAGAGAGAGAAACAACTTTTTGAAAGAAATTCCTTTTGGTTAGTTTTCTAATCAAATTATTTCCACGAAAAAGAAAGAAAATTCTTTCCATCATTTACATATTCAATGCCACAGCAACTTGTTTATGTTGCTCTTGTTCCTCTGAATAAACCAAGCCTCTGCAAATGGTGACTCAAATGCCCCCCATGGTAGTTCTCCACACAGGAGAAAGAAAGGCAGACCATCCGTTTCAACCTTCCAAAATATAGACCGTGCCCTGGAACAGAATCAGCTTGGGACCGTGCCCTGGAACAGAATCAGCTTGGGACTTCCTCCCAAAATATAGACCGTGCCCTGGAACAGAATCAGCTTGGGACCTCCTCCCACGCTAACAGTCCTCTAGCAGGTAATGCGCTCCAATACGATGGTTTGAGTGCTCACAACACACTCCACTCACATCTTCCAACAACTGTGGGATGAGAAAGCACCACAGCCTGGGGTTAAGAGGACAGGGTAGGGCTGTGCAGACCTGCACACCAATTCTGAAACCACTTTTCCTGGTTAAAAGCTTGGGCAGTGACCCTACTTTTTTTTTTAATTACTTTTCCTTTTTGAGTTTATAATTACATTATTTCCCTATTCCTTTTTCTCTCTCCAAACCCTCCCACATACCCCTCCTTGCTCTCTTTCAAATTCATGGCCTCTTTCTTCACTGATTACTGTTATATACATGTATGTATATGTAGATACATATATATTCCTAGGTACATAAATACCATCTGATTGGTCTGTATAATGTTACTTGTACATGTTTTCAGGGCTCTCCACTTGGTATTGGATAATAACCAGCTGGTGTCTCGTCTCAAGGGAAGACTCTTTCTCCCTCTCAGCATTGGTTGTTGGTAGTTCTCTGTGTACAGTTGAGGCCTCATGGGGTTTTCCTGTCCACTATGGCATGTCTGTTGGTGTCCTTGTTCAACTGGTGTTTAGAAGGTCATGCTAGTGAGACTTTATGGATGTAGCCTCTGACATTCCTAGGAGACAGTCTCAGCAAACTCCCTGATCTTCTGACTCTTGAATCTTTCTGCAATGTTGGCAATGTTCCCTGAGCCTTAGTGCAGGAGTTGTTTATAGATGTATCCATTGGGACCGGCCTCCACAACTCTGCATTTTGATTGGTTATGGTTATGGTTTTCTGTAATGGTCTCCATCTGTGTTAAAGAGAAGTTTTATCAATCAGTGTTGAGAACTACACTTATCTGTGGGTAGAAGGAAAAATACCTAGAATGTAGTTAGGGATTATGCTAACTACTTCGTTTAACAAAGTACAGGCTGTAGGTTCTTCTCCAAGATCCATGACTTCACTAGCCCTGAGTAGTTGACCAAGTTTTCCAAAATCAAGTATGATTTCCCCCTTGTTGATTGGGTCTTGAATCCAATCAGAAAGCTGTTGGTTACTGCCAAGGTATACCACCACCGTAGCCTTGGATTATCATGCCATGCTCGTCACTGCTGTGGTTCCATAGGCATCATAGTTGGGTAGGTGTGTTGGCTGCTCTCCTCCTTTGGAAGTGTGCACAGAACCTTCCAGTATCACGACAGGTTAGTCCTCAGGAAGGAAGTTTTCAACTGACTTCACTTTTTATTTGGCTCATCTATAGGATGGCAGAACACACCAACACACCACCTACCTGGATAAATGTCATTACTAAAAAAATGCTGGTGAAGCTGCTTTGAAAAGAGTGAGTAGACAGACAGGAATAAAGGCAGCTAAGAACATACTCGACTTTGTAACAGCTTAGACAGAATGGACGTAAGGGCACACAGGTAGGGGTGTGATTTACTCATCACTGACCAGGCCTGCATGAATGTGGCTAGGAACATCTGCATGTCACCACTTTCACCAAGTCCAAACTGCCCAGGTTGAATGCACCTACTGTTTAAAATACCTTTCAGAAGAGGACACTAAAATATGGCACTGAAATAAAACATGTGAACATAAAAAGACAGGGGAATGAGGCCAAATGGGCAACAGTGAAGTGAGTATCACTGAGAGAAAAAACGAGTGCAACTCCCTATTTTCTTGGTAGATAAAAAGCCAAGTATTAAGAAACTTAAGAGGAAAAAGATGCACCCAAAGAGCCGCAGCCACATCACCATGGATTTGAAGACAAGGGTAGGTAGGACTGCCTTCAACAAGCCAAGCAACAGCAGCATGGCTGACAGAAACTACTGGAAACTCCTGAATATCAAAGATGCGGCCAATGAGAGCAGGCGGCCTGTCCACGTGGCTCACATCAGAACTGATGAAACACAATATAAGAAAGCAAGAAAAGATAAGCTACAGCCAGAGGCAGGCATAAACTATGTTCGGCCTGTGTGTGTATGTGCATTTACTCACGAATCCATCAATCTTCAGATCATCCAGAGTAGCTACTTAGGGGTAGGGAAAGGAATGTGAAGGGAAGACCTGAAGGTTTCATTGTCATACTTCCCTGTTGTCTGAATTCTGAGCACAGGTATTCTGGTGGTGTTTTTAAGTGGACATAACAGCAAAATATATATACAGCCTGGCATCCCAGCTGACATAGCAGACCTTCAGTGAGTGGAGCGGACCTATTCTCAGCATCACAGAAGAAACATGACACAGATGTTTATCAGAGTCCCAGGCCTTGAGGGATTTACAATGGAGTAAGATTAGGGGTTAGTCAGCACAGGTACTATCTAAGGAAGGTATTTACAGTGTGCCCTCAGTATCCACCTGTAGATTCAAGCGACTCCGGATCAAAAGTATGTGGAAATGGGCTAGGGCGATGGCTCAGTGGGTAAGACTACTTACTCTGAAAGCATGAGGACATGAGTTCACATACTAAGTGCCCACCCAAAAAGTCAGGCATGGCTGCACATGTCGATAACCCTATGATGTGTGGTGCAAATGGGGGGAATGTTGCAAGTACATTGACCAGCCATCCTAGCCAAAACAGCCAGCACTTGGTTCAGTGAGAGACCCTGTCTCAAGACACTAAGACAGAGAGCAACAGAGGAAGAGACAACAGTACAATGGCCTGCCCTGGCCTCTCCATGCACCAGCACCCTCACATGCTTGCATGTATCACACATGGGTACAAAACACCACACACACACACACACACACACACACACACACACTTTTGACCAAAGACTAGTGTCTGATAGCCCCATAAATTACTCAGATCTCAGAAAGACAAAGCTTTAGAAGTCTTAAAACACCAACACACATATTATCTAGAAAGCTAAAGGAGTGAGCTAGGATGTGTGCTGTCATCTGTGGACCCTATTAACAACGTCCAACAGTCCTGAATCCGTGCTTGCCACAGCATTGTGACTTCTGTGCAGCACTGTTCCCATCCATGTCCAAGCTCCAAGCACACCACTCACACTAAGAAATGTCTCAGAGACACCAATGGCAGAAAGAGTTACAGCCATTCATGCCCCAGATCATAAAAGATCACAAACTCATACCCATCCATAGTCCCTTTCATTCCTCATGGGAAAATAGCAAGTTCTGTATGGCTTTGCACTCCTGAGCACAACAGTGTCTGTGTGTGCAGGGCTGCTATCACACTGTTGGGCATATGAATCAGGCTTAAGAATGTTCTGGTTACTCAAAGACAGAAAGGAAAAGGATAGCCGAAAGCTTGGGAAACCAGAGCTCCTCAGTAGAGAAGGCTTTCAAAGACTGAAACAAATGTGTCTGGATGCAAGCCCCACAATCCCCCTTTGGGAACCTGCTTCCTTCATCCTGCAAGTTCAAGCATCAAAGTAGGCAGGAGCCAGCCAGTTTTATGGCTCATCTGAAGAGAGGAGAAAGGAAAAAAAAAAACTGAAGGAAGTCTGGGGACCAAACAAAGAAGGACAGCTGCAAGGCAAGGCGTCTTAAAGGCACGCCGCTGTTACACAGCAACAAAGACCGGAACTGTAAAAGGACTTCAGGGTACCGTGGAAACTTCAAGAAACCACCTTGCTGTAAGCATAGTTCATTTCCTCAAACCTGCAGAACTGTCCCAAGTTGTACAGGCTTTGGCTACCCAGTGAAGGAATCACAGAGAGAAGGGGCTGAGGAGGGCGATCACAGCTCTATGGATTAAGGGTTAAGTCTCTGCTTCCACAGTTAAGATTTCAACACCTGATTCTCAAGGCAAAAATCCAGGCAGAATGTTCCCCTTCAGCCTGCAGGCTCTGAGCACAGGAACATCCCAAGATTAACACTCAGGGAGCCAGGTGGCTTTTGGTGTCAACTACCACCCCTTGAGGACCAGCTTTATTGGCATATGTCTCTCCCCAGCGATCCAAAGCTGCAGTCAAAAATTCCAAATGTTTTCACTACAGCACAAGGGCAAAGTGAGAGGGAAGGGTCGGCACCCAGGGCATTTCTAGTTGAGGGTTTTTTGTTTGTTTGTTTGTTTGTTTTGTTTTTAGCTGAGGACCGAACCCAGGGCCTTGAGCTTGCTGCTGCTAGGCAAGCGCTCTACCACTGAGCTAAATCCCCAACCCTAGTTAAGGGTATTTTTACATCTTTAAACTTGTGTGCACCCAGATGCATAAAGACAAGCCAACAGACATCTTTAGGGTGGGCAGCAACCATGCTCATGATGAACAGCAAGGAGGCTGGCACCCAACTACACAAGAGGTTTTCAAGTTGGTAGTAACCAGAGAGATGACCAATTGTTACCATACATGAGACAGTCCTACACAACAAACAACTATTCACTCTGAAATGTCACTGGCTCTAAGGCTAAGAAACCCTAGACTAGACTAACCTCATTCCTGGAAGCAGCTATGGGAACCCTCAGAATCCTAATTCAGATAAGCATTTGTTATCCCTCTTGAATGCACAGTTACAGCAACTCAAGAGTCTACTCATTCTGCTGAGCAGTATTCAACAACCTAGCAAATGACATGACCAGCAAATGTTACGTTTTCAAAGTAGTTGGCCACCCTCCCAGTGAAAAGAATAGAGAATTCTTCTTAGCAGTCAAGAGGGTAGATTCTTCACAGCCATTCCAAAGCAGGAAAGGTGAAGTCCTTAAAACACCTCACTGGTTGCTGAGTAGAAAAGAGAGGAAAAAAAGGAAAGAAAACTCAACAGCCAAAAATAGATTTGTCCCTGGAAGTATCCCATAACTAAGACAGCTCCAACACTCTATAGCTTGCCTTTTCATTTTTATAAAATGATAAACACAAATACAGAGCCCAATGAAAAGCACCCTGGGCTGTGGACCACTCGCAATGGAGCCTTGGCTTAGAGCATCTTCCTGTCATGGTTCTCACCCATGTTTCTGGTGGAGGTGAGGTTACTATAACAAACCTACATTTTGACACAAAGATTAGGATCTATTGGAAGTATTCGCCATGAATATTGGTGAGTCCTTTAGAGACAGCTGGTGCCATGTTGAGTAAGTTCAGAGCACTATGAATAAAATGAACAGATCTGAGGAAGTGGAGAGCATTGATGGGCAAACTCTGTGGTGGTGTGTTCAATCACCAAAGTCCCGGGCAGAACAAACACAGTAGCACTGGCCGTGAAGCT
This sequence comes from Onychomys torridus, assembly GCF_903995425.1. Classification (NCBI taxonomy): domain Eukaryota; kingdom Metazoa; phylum Chordata; class Mammalia; order Rodentia; family Cricetidae; genus Onychomys; species Onychomys torridus. The sequence goes on from NC_050446.1 coordinate 76,832,263, forward strand.
GGGAATGGTTGGGTTAGAATTCAGGCTCCAGCCCACATGGTGCCCTGGAGAACCATCAATCCCTTGGGAGCCATAGACTGGCATGCTGCTACTTGCCACCTGAGCACCTTGGAAAAAGTCAAGTTGTTTTCAGTGGCAAGATGAACATTTCATACACTGGACTTGGGCCACGAATCCTGAGGTCCTTTCATCTCCTCATGCAAATGGGCAAGCCTTTTAAACAGTAACACATCCCATAATTTCCCAAACCGGAAATTCTCCCAACTGCTTCAGAACTATCAGACTTAGAATGAGTATCACTCGGTTGCAGGGCCCTTACTTAGCATGGATGAAGCCTCTGTTTTATTCCCAGCACCACATAAACTTGGTGAGGTGGCCCATGCCTGTAATCCCTGTACTTAATGTTCAAGAGGATCCAATGTTCAAGGTTGTCCTCATTTGCATAGTTAGAGGACAGTCTGGGCTACAGAAGACCCTTTATCAGTAAACCAAAACAAGAACAACAAAAAACCACAGTGTTGGCAACACAAGCCCATTACCAACTTATTCTGGCAACTTTGGTTTCTGATAGTGTTTAAGGCCAAGGACTGACCAACCTGCTATCTACTAGCCAAATTACCATCCCCTTCCTCCCTAACAGATGTTAAAATACACATGTAGGAGGCTAACAAGAAAAACAAAACAAAACAATAGCTCCCACTCCAGGAGGGAATCCCAGTGACAACCCTTGGAAGGTGAAAAGCAACAAAGTGTGTTTATTCGTCCAGTCTCATCTACCCAGCAGAACAGGGCGAGGCTAAGTGCAGCTACTCAGCTAGTTAAAACATAAATAAAACCCACCCTCAGGCCGTGAAGCAGAGCCTTCCAGGAGAAACAGTTAATAGGCACACTGCTTCAAGGAGAGGAAATCGAACCTCTTCTCTGACCGGAGGGAGAAGGGGGAGGGGTCTTAGCAAAAGCCAGCCAGGAAAGAAAGGAGACCAACCACCTACCCACTCATCTTCACATCCACCTTTTGAAATACCTAAAAACACACACACTTAAACCCACCATGTGCATCACTCAGGTGCCAGAAACTGTGACATCAGACGAAGTGATGTAGGGCTGAAGCATTCGGAGCTTCTCCAGCAGGATACATTAAAAAACAGTAACAGCCACAATGTTTCACCTCCTTAAGGCAAACAAGACAAAGGAGGACATGCACCAAGGTGCCTCAAAAAGTTCCTGAACAACAAAGTCCTTTGAGTTGTTCTTGGAATTGCAGTGGCCTTCCAGCCTCTTAAAGACCCGAGACTTGGACTTAACACTCAACTCAGACTCCAGGTTCCCTCTATTGACAGGAAAAAATATAGGAGGTGAAAACCCAAAGTCCTGCTTCTATAATCTCTCTGTTATCGACTTTGTAGAAAAGGTTTTGGGTGTAGGAATGTGAGACAAAGGTACCTGGTCCACCTGGGAACAACCCAGCCCTGTTTCCCACAACAATTGGTTCAAAATGCAGTTCATGCTTAAAAGTTGATGCTTAGTGTGACAAGAATATGCTTCAACCCACCTAAAGGCCCCAGAGCTGTCAAGGTAATCCACAAAGCCATAGACAACTTCTACCAAGGAACGTTGGGCTGTCCCTACCCTACCCCAACTACAGCTCACTGTAACTACTTCACTGATTTGAGCCTTGTGTTTACACATTCACAGGCATATGAAATGACCATTGCTGACAGGGAGAAATACATATAATTTTTTTGAACCCAAGACTCAATCCATGCAGCCCACTACCACGGGGAGATGTGATAATGAGTGCCCACTGGTCATTAGCAGTGAACACACACAAGAGCCAGCTTGGGTGTTACCAGGGGACATGCCATTGCTATGTGAATTAAATGTGTGAATCCAGGCAGATCTTCATGTCTGAGATGCCCTGGAACTGAGCCTGCTCTAACTGCCTCCAAATAACTTGCACCTGCTTATAGCTGCCTACTTCATTTCCCCCTCCCTTCCTCCCTCCTTCTCTACTCCCCCTCCCCCATACTTCAAGACAAACAGAACACAGGGCCTCAGACCTGGTTTAAAAAACCACAGTCACCACAGGAGTCTAGCCCTTCACTGGAAGCTGAGCAAACCCAGACATTTAAATGGAGTCTCAGAGAAGTGGGGATGATGTCCTGGGTAGTGAGGGGCAGGGGAGGGGCTTGTCAGTGGTTTGGGAAGATGCTCAGGACCCACGTCTTCTAGGAAGGGAGGGCTCCCTGGCATTTGCAAGGGGTAGTCAGAATGGTCTTGACTTCCTGCGACAAACACTTCTAGAAGCATTTGGGGAAATCCGATATAAATTAGACGTGTGGATGACACAAACACTGAGCAAAAAATCTTCAGTAAAGAAAGTTCACTGAGCATCAGCTGCCCAGAAATAAACATCAGGGGTTAAGGATGGGCAGAGCTGAGGAGGGCCTGCTGACAGCTGTGGCCGGCGGGCAGAGGCAGAGGGGAAGGGCTCCAAGCTGGAATTCGGAGCGTGCCCACATCAGCAGAAAAGTTACTGGGAACAGTACTCTGTCTGGGAGGGACCCTGCGGGTCTCAGGATGCATGCGCTCTGAGATGCAGGGACCGACGGCCGTTAGAGGAAGCCCTGGATCCTCTGTTCCCAGCTGCCAGCAGGTTAAGGCGTCTGCGACGGACGACCGAAGTAAAAGACAGGCTCTCGGGATGAGCGAGTGAGTCCCTTGTCCAGTCCCACGGGATCTCACTACTCCCAAACCAGACACGGTCCCAGGAAGTAAAGAAAGGAAGCTGGGATACAGATGCGGGGGCAGCGTAGACGGGAAATTGAGGCAGGAGAATGCCCGTTAAAAGGCTGAGGGAGTCAGGGACGACCCGAAATCAGGGTAGAGTGCTCTCCTTCCCCTCCTGGGTTCCCAGCACGCTGAGCTACACTCGAGCTACGCCCAATCCGGGCGGCCGCCGGGCTCCAGGGAGCGGGCGCCGCACAAAGCTCCGCCCGCGAACACACGACAACAGCACCCGGCGCGCCGGCCCACACAATAGCACGGCGCGCGCCCCGCCGCGGCCCCTCGCGGGGTCCCGGCCAGCCAGGCGCCCGGGTCCGCCCTCCGCGCACACCCACGCCCGCAGCCCAGGCCCGCGCGCGGAGCACGGACGACCACGACCCGTCCCCGCGCCCCGGGCCCGGTGAAGTGCGTCGCGAGCCCCCCACTCACCCGCGGTGCTGCTCAGCAGCAGGCACAGCGGCCACAGCAGCCACATGGCGCGGCCGCCGCTCCGCTGCCCAGCGACGTCGCTGCCCCGCGGCCTCGGTCAGACCCCGCCCCTCGGCGCCGGCCACGCCCTCTCGCCGACCCGGCCACGCCCCCGCCCTCCCAGGCCCGTGGGCTCAGCCAAGTTCTGCAAGCTCCCGGCTGACAGTCGCCGCCTGCACTCTGCTCTAGAGTCCAGGTTGCGAGGGTCCGGTAGATCCAGTTCTTGCTGCCTCAGGGGTCAGACTAAGAAGACCTCTTAACTGCCCCTGCTTAGCGCTCGGCCCGGTTTTCCTATCCTACACCCAAAGGGATGCGAAAGTCATCATCTTCCCAGAGCCCAGGGGGACTCTTAACTGCAAAAGAAGTGCTTTCAAGGAGAGAAAGTTCTAAGAGCCGATTCTTGGGAGAAAACACATTTTGGGGGAGAGGGGGTGGGGTGAAATACGACATTGCTTCTCAAACTCCAAGATGCGTCAGGTAGGCTTGGGAACCCTGTTAAAAAGCTCACTCCAACTCCAATAGGTCTGCATTTCTATAAGCCCAGTGATTATGAGTAGGGTTCCTGGAGCTGCCGGAGGAGCAGAGAAGAAATTTCATCCTGAGATCTAAGAACACTGAGGAGACCATCCCATGAGCTTCGGAGAGTTTTAAGGCTCTTAAAACTGTACAGTTTCTATTTTGGGGGGGTTATACACCTTGTTGTTGTTGTTGTTGTTAAGGAAAGTATATTATAGGGCTGGAGCAGGGACTCAGCAGTTAAGAGCCGCTCCCGCAGAGGACCTGAGTTGTGTTCCCAGCATCCACCTGGCAGCCTCTAACTCCAGCTGCAAGCAATCCAGTACCTTCTGAGGTCTGGGGACACACACACACACACACACACACACACACACACACACACACGGCATTCACTCACAGCACACAAAGAGATACACATAAATAAAAGTAATGAAAATAAATCTTTTTAAGGAGGAAAAAAAACCATTGTGACCAGGCCTTTGATAATGATACTGAGGAACATAAACAGTCTCCCCTAGGGTTGCTTGTTTGCCTCTGAACTTAAGAACATGGGAAGACAATGGCCCCACCCTAGTGCTGCGGGAGTTCATTTCAACTTTAGGAAAGGGTGGGCAGCTGCTGTTACAAACTTCCCCCAGGACAAAGTCATGTTGCAAAGAATGGGACAGGCCTCCAGGCAAGAGCTGGTGAGGACCTAAGGCCCTCAGCTGAACAGCCCGCAAAGACCTACACCCTACCAGCGGCAACTTAGAAACTGATCTTCCCCAGTCAGCCTTCAAATGAGACCCCAGCCCCAGTGGAAGCCATGACAGCCTCCCTGGAGACCCTAAGTCCATGTGCTCAACTAAGCTGCCTCCAGGTTACTAACCAGAAGACTGCGTGTTCATTGGGTTTTTGTCTCAACCACAAGCCATGTATTACACAGTGACAGGTAACTAATTCATAGCTGTGCAGCAAATACTAACTCAGAACAGCCAGCATGGCTGAATCTCACTGAACAATCCCCAGAAAGCAGCAAGATGTCACTAGGAGGTGTCTGCTGCAGGTCACATGGTCCTTGTACGCTCCAGGTCACATTTAACTTTCATGACAATCTCTGAGACACAGTATTATCTCTGTGACACAAATGATGAATCTGAGGTGCAAAGAAAAATTTCCCCTGGCTCAAAAAAATACAGTATTGAGCCGAGCTTTGGTGGCATATGCTTTTCAATCGAGCACTAGGGAGGCAGAAGCAGGAGGATCTCTGTGAGTTCGAGGCCAGCCTGGTCTACTGAGCAAGTGCCAGGACAGGCACGAAAGCTACACGGAGAAACCCTGTCTCAAAAAAAACAAAAAAAAAAAAAAAAAAAAGAAAAGAAAAAGAAAAATTCAGTATTGAAGCCATGTCTTACTGATTCTCATATTGATATATCAAAACAAGTTACTTACCATAGTAAACAATCCCAATTCATAAAACACAGAATTTATCTGCAGCTTCAAAAATGTGGCCACTGGATTTGAGCTACAATAATGGAAATCAACAACAAAGGTTGATTCAGTGTTTAATAATTCTATTCTCAGGAAGAGTTTTCTGAGTGATTCCAATGGTTGCAGCTCACACTTGCCAAAAATGTTGAGCATGAGAGTTTTCCTTGCTGGAATTTCAGAAGGCCAGGCGGTAGTAGCACAAGCCTTTAATCCCAGCACTCGGAGGCAGAGCCAGGTAGATCTCTGTGAATTTGAGTCCAGCCTGGTCTACAGAGCAAGTTCTAGGACAGCCAGGGCTACACAGAGAAACCCTGTCTCAAAAATTATTTTAAAAATTTTAAAAAGTCATTCTTGAGCTACCATGTGTGGTGTGTGTGTGTGTGTGTGTGTGTGTGTGTGTGTGTGTGTGTGTTTAGTTTAAATTGTCAGGCTAATACTGCTGGGAGCCAACTGACTTCTTGTAATTCACCTTTAATATAGTCAGAAGATTTCAGGGGAGAAATTGGCTGACATTTATTAATGAATATTTTGCACTATCCAAAATGATGAAAATTTTTCCGTTCACATTTTAAGATGTGCAGTTTGTTATTTACTTTTATATTGCCCCTTAAATCAAGTTGTCTGTCCCCTTAAAAGGGTAATTTCCCACCTGTGGCCAGTCCTGAAACCAAGGAACAATTACAGGGAGAAAACTGACCTGCAGTTTATGAAGGGGACCCTCTGGACAGTTTTTGTCACAGATACATTTCTTTTGAAAGATATATTTCTCAGTTGAAAAAATGGATTCATTGTGTGTATATCATAGTTAGGGTTTATATTGCTTAGATAAAACCCTTGACCAAAAGCAACTTAGGGAGAAAAGGATTTACTTCAGCTTACACATCCTGATCGAGGTCCATCTTAAGGAAATCAGGGCAGGAACTGAAGCAGAGGCCATGGAGGATTGCAGCTTACTGACTTTCTCTTTGTGGCTTGCCCAGCCTGCATTGTTACACAACTCAAGACCACTGGCCCGAAGTGGCATACCCCACACTCACTCATACCTCCATTGGGACCACCCACATCAAGTAATCAAAAACAAAAGGGCACTACAGACATGCCTACAGGCAATCGGGTGGGGGCGTTTTCTCAGTAGAGTCCCTCTTCCAAAGGACTCTTGCTTATGTCTAGTTGGCATAAAACTAACCAATGCAAGGGTACAAACCACCCATGGACTATGGACAAGGTGAGAGTATTGTCTTTGAACTTTACAGACCTCCAGTGTCATATATGACAGCCTTAAGCTAAGTTCCATTGGATTGTCCTAAGCCTTTAAAATGTGGCTACTCTAAATGGCGAATGCTTTAAACATAAGATATAAACTAGATGTCAAAGACTGCATACCAAAAAGAACATGAAAAGGACAATAATTTTACTTAGTTGACATGATAAAATATAATATTGAAACTATAGGCCTTTCATCACTTTTTTTAATGTAGCTAAGTTGGCATGATGGCTCAGTCCACCAGTAAAAGCTTCCAAGCCTGATGACCTCAATTCAATCCCCAGGCCCCAGATGCTAGGAGGAGAGAACCAGCTCCTGCATGTTGTCCTCTGATCTCCATGTAAGAATTGTGGTGTGGTGTGTGTATGCACACACCCTTCCCACCCACCCCTACTCCACACCCCCTTCACCCCACACCCCACCCCTTCCACTCCACACCCCACCCCACGTGCATATATACATATATGTAGCAACTAGAAAATTTTAAATCCCACTCTGTGACTTGTATATAGGACTCACAATGCATTTCTCTGGAACAATGATGATGTAACTGACCTTTCATTTCCTGTGTTAGCACATGACCCCTTAGGGTTCCTTATATTGTAGCAGAATGGGTCCTCTTGAAGGTCACTGAATTAAAGGATTTTCCCCATCCTGGTTTCTCCGTTGACTAATTCTGCCTCAAAGACCTCTTGACCTTCTATTACAGACATCAAAGTCCACTGACATGAAAGTGATTTTAATGTCATAATTTCTGTACTGCAACGCCCCCACAAAGTCATGAACGGGGGGGGGGGGGAGATGAAATGAATTGGGAAGAAAGAAACCATCTTTTCAGACAACAGGAACATTTTGCACTTGAATTCAGAAATAAAAACCCACAAAGCTGAATGGCCTCTACATTTTCAGGGAGGCCATTTATGCATTAATTAACTAACAAACCAGAAGTCACAGGAGGCACCCCCCCCCCCCCCCCCACCTCCCCCATTCCCCCACCCCACCCCTGTCAGTGACAAATGACAGGGGGTGTATCCAGCACGCCCAGTACTGGTTCCCTTCTCTAGGTAGCAAACTCATTCAAAAACAGGCAGTCAACCTTAAAAAGAGGGCTCGTAAAAACAATGTGGAAGGTAAATAAACTTACATTCTTAATCTGACATTACTGGAGCATTTCTCCCGCACTATGAAAACCCTGCTTTAATAATTTAAGTTGTTTTTCTCAGCATTCCTCAGCCTACTTCTTTTAAACACCTCTTCATTTTGAGCTAAATTCTTCGGGCTTGATTGATTTTCGTGTTTAAAAGCTTAATTTCAGGTGCTGTTTGATCACTTAATCTGGGACTGATGCTGCGTAGGTGGTAGTTCAATTGTGGAGGAGAGAGGAGGCATGATTTTCTTTTCTTTTCTCTTTTTTTTTTACTGAAATTTTAGCAAATTGCCATGCCTGGCATGGAAGCAGACACTCAAGACGACAGGATGGGAAATTATTTTACAGTGTTTGGGCCTCTTCAAAGCCATGGGTTGAAAAGACAGCAGAACCACATAGCATTGTTGCTTCTGTGAGGCATGTAGAGACTCTGGAAAAGTACCTAGACTTGGTGCCATGGAGGTAGTTCAGTGTTTGAAGAGCACTTGAATTAGGAGCTGAGTTAGTCAGGCAAGCCTGAAATCCAAGCATGAGGGTGGAGGCCACCAGCCCTTAGCCACAATGGTGTTAACAGTTTCCACAGAGATTGAAATAGTCCATCCTGCAGGGAAGCTCTTTAAGCAGGAAGGTTAAAAAACAAACAAACAAAACCTCAAAATAGCTTCAGGAAGTCCCTGAAACTGACCAGATTTACTAGGCCCCTCCCTGCCAGAGTCAACGGTAAAAGTTGAGAGTCCTCTGCAGAAGCTAGAAAGCTGAGCTGGAGAGAAGACATACAGACCAGTCCAGAAGACTTGAAGATCACAACAGCTGCCTGGCAGAAGCCGAAATCAGCCAAGCTGCCTAGAAGTGGTTTAGACCAACTGAGGCACCTGGAAAGGACACTCTCCAATCGGTTGAGCTGCCTACAGGCTGTGCAGTGTGCTTCAGGTTCCCAGATTTGTCAGCTGCCATCCATGCTGAAGTGGGCTTTGGTGATGTAGTGGTCTGCGAGTCATTTCTGCTTCTGTAAGTAACCACAGGAAAATTCATTGGGCTGGGCAGTGGTGGTGCGAGCCTTTAGTCCCAGCACTTAGGAGGCAGAGACAGGCAGATCTCTGAGTTGGAGGCCAGCCTGGTCTACAGGACAGCTAAGACTGTTACACAGAGAAACCCTGTCTCGAAAAATAAACAAACGAAACTGAAAGACCCCAGAGCCCTGGGATACTTTCGTCTGCGAGAGAGCTCCCCCAGAAACCAAGATTCCAAACCAGCAACACGCAAGAGGAATGTATTCAGCACTGGCGCAAGTGGGCTCTCTGTCCTGGTCAGTCAGAGAGCCCAGAGCAGCGGTTACAAGCATTTTTAAAGGCAGAAATTACAAAATTAGCATAAGATACCAGGTGACCCGGGTTTGGTCCAATTTAAAAATCATCATATATTTCAGCAATCATTTTGTTACGTGGGAAATTTTGTAACATTAGTCATAAACTGGTTGGCTCAGGGAGGTCTAGGGGGAGCGGTTACTCTGGAGGGGAGTTCGCATAGTTACAGGCTTGTGATTGGCTGACATTTGACCTAGTTTGCTGGACTCACCAGATGGTCCTTACCTTGGGTCCTCTTTGAGGAATTTTTTTAAACAGGGACTTAATATTATTTTAATCTATAATTACAGACCTTGTCCCAAGGCCGATGGCTGGGCTCTGAAACTTTTTACTTATTTCCAGGGAGAGGATGGGTCAGTGTCTAACGCAAGCAAGTTTACAGAAGCAAAGTCAGCAATTTGCAATTGTAAAATGTATCTCTAATTTTTTTTTTTCGTCATTCCCTCCTTTTTCTTTGGACTAATTTTAATCTTAAAATTTAGGGTGTCTGTATATTATCTTGTGGAGTGTCAATCGTTCTTAATGCTTGGTATTGTTGGGTTAATACCATAGCCTGCGTAATGGACAGTCTTTCTCGGATAAACTGTAGCAGCCCTATTAAGAATGTAGGGGCCAAAAGTGAAAAGCAAAAGTAGGATGATGATGGGCCCTGCTAACGCAGACAACAATGTGGTGAGCCAGGGGGATTTGGACCACCAATTTTCAAACCAACTGGCTCTGGCGGCCTTTTCCCATTTTCGCTCCTCCAGTCGCTTACGAAGCTTGGCCATGGAGTCACGTACTACCCCAGTGTGGTCCGCATAGAAGCAACATTCTTCTTTTAGGGTCGCACATAATCCTCCATCTCTAATGAAAACCAAGTCTAGGCCTCTTCGATTTTGGAGCACAACCTCTGACAGGGAGGTGAGGGAGGTTTCTAATGCAGAGATGGAAGCCTCTAGCCCCCTCAAATCCTCTGCTATAGCGGCCTTTAGCTGTTCCATGTCCTGATACCCTTGCACATAAGCAGCACTCCCCATTCCCGCCCCCACTATGCCCGCTACTGCTCCCAGTCCCATGAGGACAGCTAAGGTCATGGTGACAGGTTCTCTTTTGTATCGGTGGGTCAGGCCTTTCATCTGTTCTTTAAAAGATGGGGAGTCATGGTATATAACCCGAGGGTACAGATGCACTAGAATGCAGAAACCAGTCTGGTTTATCAGCGTTGGTGAGATACAAGGGGTTAAACCGGTGTTACAAGCCCACCATCCCCCGTCTGAGGGTGCTAAGTATTTGCCTGTGATAGCTGTAACCTTTTCTGTGCGGGCACAGAGCTGACTCTTTTCAGGGGTGGTGTACCAAGACATAGTCCCTGTCCTGATACCTCAGATAAAGTTAGTTTGCTGGCACCTTGCCTTCCCCAGGAGCATGAGTCAGTGTTGTTGTAGGTACCGTTGTAAGCTGTTCCCTCATAATAAGGGGGTCCCTGAGAAAGGCAGAGCCAACAGGACCGAGTGAGGTCGCTTTTGGTGGAATTAAGGGCAGAGAAGGCTCCCTTAATCAGGTTGTATAAGGAGGGCATCAAGGACATCTGTATGGTTGTTGATGGAGGGGCAGGGTGGTTTTTTGAAGTCACGGGGGTGTGGGTTGTGGTTATAATCTTGGGTGGCAGGGCTTGGGGTACCCGAGAGCGGGGACGAAGGACAGGGTTTGGTCCTATCATCATTGGATGAGACAGGGGTTTTTGGCGGAGGGTAATCTTAAACCAGAGGCCATCGTCATTTCCCTCCTTGTAGAGGCGTAACCCCCAAGTCTGACCTTTTTGCCACTGGGCTAGATTTTCAACTCGTTTCCCTGGTTCTGTAAAGATGATGGACAAGGGGTTACAAAGAGCCTGTTTTGAGCAGTCTGCCACAGAGCCCTTTTTGACCTGAATCCAATCATGACTGGAAGATGGTCCCCAGTAGGCATCCCCGGTAGTCTCACATCCCCATTTGGCACAGTATAAGGACTCAGGCCCTCCACATTTTAGAACTTGTTTTCTACTTCTCCTATCTCTAGGACAGACATAGAACTCCAAACCACGGAGTTCAGCGTGGGCCTGTGGGTTTGAGCACCCATACCAAGGGGGCGGGACTATTTTTACTCTCCACTGTAAATCGTTTGGGTTTTCTTGTTCTGGGATATCCCAGGTGTCCAGCCCCATGAATAGTTGGCACAGGTCAGGTGTTAGGGTGGGCCACCAGGTTCCGGGGGTGTGGTCGCCTTCAGTTAACCAGACGACCTGTCCAGTAGCAGAGCTGACTTCCCAAACCAGATGTTGGGGGGAGTGTGGATTAGCTGCTGAGCTAGCTCTTAGGTTACAGGGTAAAAGTACTAGTAGGAGAAACAATACCAGCTTGGCGGACTCGAAGTTTAAGGGGATTACTAGTCTTTTCCAATTTCCAGTCTGGTCCCGGCTGGGGTGCTGGCTTAAGATGGGAGGCATGGATCCAGGCAGCGATGCCATCGACCTTTACTGCCGTGGGGGTGGTCAGCAGCACAGTGTATGGGCCCTTCCAACGAGGCTCGAGGGTCCTGGATTGGTGTCTTCTCACGTACACTTCGTCGCCGATCTGGAAGGGGTGTGGGACAGTAGAGCTCCCAGCTGTATAGACGGCGGCCAAGGGCTTCCACACCAGTCTCTGGATGAGTTGTAGGGCTTGCAGCCGCACCTGCAAACTTTGGGTATTTGCAAAGGAATCAATGGCAGGGTCAAGGAAATCTGCTATAGGAGGGGGTTCCCCATATAGGATTTTGTAGGGAGTCAGTCCATGGCTCGCTGGACTGTTTCTAGCTCTAAACAGGGCCATGGGAAGGAGTTGGACCCAGTTGTTAGTGCCAGTTTCTAGGGCTAATTTGGTTAGGGTCTCTTTAATCGTTCTGTTCATTCGCTCTATCTGTCCTGAACTTTGGGGTCTGTAAGTGCAATGTAATTTCCAATTTATCCCCAAAAGCTTGGCCACCATCTGACTTACCTGAGAGACGAAAGCAGGGCCATTATCTGACCCTATTACCTTAGGGAGCCCAAATCCAGGAAAGATCTCTTCTAAAATCTTCTTGACCACCACTTGTGCTGTTTCTTGTTTGGTGGAGAAGGCTTCTGTCCAGCCGGAGAAAGTATCTACAAAGACGTTATGCAGGAAACTGCTCCCATCCGTGTACCAGGTGTGTTCAGCATCTGGCAGAGGTTGGTCAGTTAAGTCTTCACGGGTCCCGTGTACTTCTGCCAGAATTTGGTGACAATCATGTTCGATGGAGAGGTGAGAGTCCGAGTCTAGAAGTAGAGTCGCTGGGTTGAGAGAGACTGCAGCCCCTAACCGAATCCGGTCGGGATTTAATAGCATTGTCTGGTAATGGGTGATCCGGGCATTTGAAAGCCATCGGTCAGGGGGCTGGCGAATAACTGTCTCTATAGCATGGGGGGCCGTCACTGTCAAGGGCTGTCCCAAGGTTAGCTTATCAGAGTCTTTTACCAATATGGCCACAGCTGCAATGATACGGAGACATGGGGGCCATCCGGCCACCACATTGTCCAGTTTCTTTGAAAAGTAGGCCACCGGTCTTTTCCAGGGCCCTAATTTTTGGGTCAAAACTCCTTTTGCAATTCCCTGTCATTTATCCACATATAAAGTGAATGGCCTGGTCACATCTGGGAGGCCCAAAGCTGGAGCTGATAATAAGGCCTTTTTAATTCGATCAAAGGCCTGTTGTTGTTCTTTTTCCCACTGGAATGGGGCATTGGCCTTGGTAAGGGGATACAGAGGGGCTGTCAGCTCAGCAAATCCTGGTATCCATAAGTGACAAAATCCAGCGCTTCCCAAGAACTCCCTCAGGGCCCGTGCACTTGTGGGCAGTGGGATCTGGGTGATGGCTTGTTTACGACCCTCTGTTAGCCACCTCTGTCCTCCTTCCAGCTTATAGCCCAGGTAGGTCACTTGTCTGACACAAATTTGGGCCTTTTTAGCTGAGGCCCTATACCCTAATTCCCCTAGCCTTTTTAAAAAAGGGCTCCGGTACCTTTTTGAAAGTCATCTTGAGTCTCGGCTGCTAGGAGCAAGTCATCTACATACTGCAGAAGAGCGAACTGAGGATGGCTGACTCTGAAATCGGCCAGGTCCTGATGTAGAGCCTCGTCAAACAGGGTCGGGGAGTTTTTGAATCCTTGTGGTAATCTCGTCCATGTGAGCTGTCCTGAAAAACCTGATTCTGGATCTCTCCATTCAAAAGCAAAGATTGGCTGACTCTGAGGGCTTAGTCTCATGCAGAAGAAAGCATCTTTTAAATCTAGCACTGTATACCATGTGTGGCTTGGGGGCAGCGTACTTAGCAAGTTGTAGGGATTGGGCACTGTAGGATGTATGTCCTCTGTCCTCTTGTTTACTTCTCATAAGTCCTGTACCGGACGATAGTCCCCTGTCCCAGGATTTTTGACTGGCAATAAGGGGGTGTTCCATGGGGATTGGCGTGGCTTTAGGATGCCCAATTGTAGCAGTCTTTGTATATGTGGCCTAATTCCATTTTTGGCTTCCCTGCTTAGTGGATACTGACGTATCATCACTGGGGTAGATGAGGGCTTAAGTCTAATGATCACGGGGGGGGGGGGGGGGGGGGGGGCTGGTTTGCAGCCAGTCCCATTCCTGCAGTCTCCGCCCAAGCCTGGGGAAAATCTGATAACCATTGAGGGTCGATCTGGGCTGACTGACGGCTTTCATGTAATCGATGTTCATCCTCCAGGCACAGAGTTAGGACTTGGAGGGGCTGTCCTTGGGGTCCCCTAACGGAGGCCCCTCTTTCTTGGAAGTAAATCTGGGCTCCTACTTTTGAGAGGAGGTCTCTCCCCAACAATGGATAGGGGCAGTCTGGAACTAGGAGGAATGAGTGAGTGACCAACCCCGTCCCAAGGTGTACTTTTCGCTCAGTTGTCCATCGGTACAGCTTTCCTCCCGTGGCACCCTGTACCCAGGACGTCTTAGAACTCAAGGGACCTCTTGATTGAGTTAGGACCAAATGTTGGGCACCAGTGTCAACCAGGAAGGTTACTGGTTGGCCCCCCACTCGAAGGGGTTATCCGGGGCTTGAGGTGGGGGGGGGGCTCCTGGCCCTGACTGTCCTAGTCTTCATCATCCTGTAGGGACAATATTCTGTCAGCTTCTGGGGTCCTCTTGTCTGTCTTTTATTTTTAGGGTAGTCCTTGGCCCAGTGTCCTATTTCCTTATAATATGCACACTGGTTGCGGCTCACTTGAGGTCTCTTTTCGTCTCCCAGGCCCCTACTTAACCTAGCCCCTCTCTCTTCTGGCTGTCGCACTACAGTGGCCAAGATTTTACTTAGCTCCCTAGTATGCCTCTTGTCTTGCTTGTCCTCTCTGTCCTCCTGCTCCCTACACAGTCTTTCTTCCTTTTCTTCCTGTGTCTCTCTTTTATTAAAAATCTTTTTTGCTTCCTTGACTAAATCCTGCAAGGTGTACCCATGAAGCCCCTCTAACTGCTGTAGCTTAGTCCACATGTCTGGGGCTGATTGCCCGATAAAGGACATGATGACATCGGATTGCCTATCTGCAGCAGAGGGGTCAAAGGGCGTATACATACGATATCCTTCCATCAACCTCTCTAGGAATCCTGTGGGTGTTTCCTCAGCCCCCTGTATTATCGCACGTACCTTGGCCAAATTGGTGGGGCGCCTTCCAGCCCCTTTGAGACCCGCCAACAGAACCTGGCGATAAAGACAGAGCCGCTCCCTACCAGCTGCAGTGTTGAAGTCCCAATCAGGGCAGGGTTAACGGGAACACTTCATCGATCTCATTAGGCAACTGCGTCGGTCTGCCATCTTCTCCTGGAACATTTTTGCGAGCCTCTAGGAACACCCGCTGCCGTTCCTCCGTGGTGAGGAGAGTCTGTAAGAGCTGCTGACCATCGTCCCACGTGGCCTGGTGGGTGAACAGAATGGATTCAATCAAGCCTGTCAGGTGCGGCGAGCTCCTCGACCAGCGAGGAAGAACGACCACCATTTGAGGATTCTTCTCAGATCACACTTTATTGGAGCACTTCTTGATTGAGGGAGAGCGGGAGGTGAGGGGCCCCAAGAACCAAAAGGCAGCTGCTTATATAGGGAACCAAGCAAACGGGGTCAATCTGTGATTGGATCCCACCAGAATGCAAGCACGGGGAGCCACGGGATAGGCTGAGGACATAAGGCCAAATTACCATATACGCGCATGCGCAAGCATGGAAGCGCGCAGCCCAGCAAGCACAGCCAAATATGGAGTTGTTTACAGCAAAGCTGTCAGGAAGTCGGTGCCATCTTAGAATGGTGACTCCCTACAGTCAGGGCCTGAGGGTCTTGTGAAAAGGACGGGTTGTGAGTTTTCCAGTTATATAAGTCTGAAGTGGAAAAAGGCCAATACTGAAATTGGCCAGCCACTGCCCAGAGGGGAAGAGCATGGGCTGTCCAGACCCCCTCACTGTCCCCTCCTCAATCACGATCACGGCGGAGGCGCATACGACTACTGGGAGGTGGTAAGGGAGCCAGAGGCTGCAGTAGCACCGCACCTGGGGACCCGCCTCCGGTTCAGTGGAGTCTGGGGAGGGAGCAGGTGGGGAAAGGGAGCCCTCTAGGGGGCCCCTTTGTTCTTTTCTTATCGAGTGAGCGGGTTGGGCATAAGGTGGTGGGGGGTCTAACAGTAGTGAATCTGTCTGATCATCAGATAAAACGGGGAGGTGAGGAAGAAGAGTCCTTAGCTTTTAACCCAGACAATTCTTTTAGGGGATAGAGGGAAGATGAAGGTGGAGGGAGGGGAACAGGGAGTGTGGACAGAGGCTGGGGAAGGAAGGGCTTGATCCACTTTGGGGGGTCTCGGGCAAGATCCTCCCAAGTGACTATGTAGGGGACCTGATCAGGGTGTCCATGAGGGCTGGGCTGAAAAACTCGAGCCTTCACCTGTAAGAGAACATCGAGATTAAAAGAGCCATCCTTTGGCCATCCTACATTAAAAGCAGGCCATTCTGAAGAACAGAAAGCGATCCATTTCTTTTTCCGGACCTCCAGTGACAAGTTGTGGGCCCGGGTCGTAACATCTTTCCAGTGATCTAAAGTGAGGCTTAAGGGGGTCGTTAGTCGTTGTCCCATTTTTCTAGAGGCCACCAGACATATAAAGACAATCAACATTAAACAGAAACAAACAAGACTAGACAAACGCTGCGCGGTGCCGAGTGAGTACAAATGAGGAAGGAAACTTCAAACAGGAGGGGCCGGCCGTGCCTTAACTCCCTAGAACAAAGAGACACTCGGATCCCTTCCTCCGTCCAAATGACCTTAGAGTGGGACTCCAGGGTGGGACCAGGGGTCTGGGCACGTCTGCCTTCCCCACTGGCCTAAATACAAATTCAGATACGAGTCCTGTACAGGCACTTTTGGATCCCAAAACATAGAACAACAACAAAAAAAAAAATGACAAACATTAAAGACATGAAACGTTAGAGCTCTGTCTTACCTCCAACTGGCCTTGGAATTTGGTCTGGGAGCGCCCAAATCCCGGACAAGCCCCCAAATGAAAGACCCCAGAGCCCTGGGATACTTTCGTCTGCGAGAGGGCTCCCCCAGAAACCAAGATTCCAAACCAGCAGGTGCAACACGCAAGAGGAATGTATTCAGCACTGGCGCAAGTGGGCTCTCTGTCCTGGTCAGTCAGAGAGCCCGGAGCAGCGGTTACAAGCATTTTTAAAGGCAGAAATTACAAAATTAGCATAAGATACCAGGTGCCCCGGGTTTGGCCCAATTTAAAAATCATCATATATTTCAGCAATCATTTTGTTACGCGGGAAATTTTGTGACATTAGTCATAAACTGGTTGGCTCGGGGAGGTCTAGGGGGAGCGGTTACTCTAGAGGGGAGTTCGCATAGTTATAGGCTTGTGATTGGCTGACATTTGACCTAGTTTGCTGGACTCACCAGATGGTCCTTATCTTGGGTCCTCTTTGAGGAATTTTTTTAAACAGGGACTTAATATTATTTTAATCTATAATTACAGACCTTGTCCCAAGGCCGATGGCTGGGCTCTGAAACTTTTTACTTATTTCCAGGGAGAGGATGGGTCAGTGTCTAATGCAAGCAAGTTTACAGAAGCAAAGTCAGCAATTTGCAATTGTAAAATGTATCTCTAATTTTTTTTCCTCAGAAACAAAACAAACAAATAAAAAAACAAAACAAACAAATAAAAAAACAAAACAAAACAAAAAAACCTTATTGGTTCACCAAGTTGGACTTTGGTGGTACCTGTACTTTGCTCTGTCATCCCTATCTGGGGTAAACAGATATTGTGTCTCCCCAAGAAAATTTTGTCACGAGGCACTAAGGTTAAGAGCAGCAGTTAGAAGAAGACACTGATGAATGCTCTGGCCTCCAGATGCATGCACACCATACTCAACATGCCCCCCCCCACACATACATATCACAAAATACAAACACACACACACACACACACACACACACACACACACACACGCACACACATTAATAAAGCTAATAATATGTCCTCCATCTTGTGCAAGCTAGAAATCTGACTGGAAGTCTAGTCTGCCTTTGGCTTCCCCCCATCACCGGCCGTGAAGATGTGTCCAACTCGTTCCTTTCTTTCTCCTGCCCCTCCCTTAGTTCAGACTCCAGACATCAATATCCAGGTTGTCTCAAACATCTCTGATCTGAACTTCTGATCCTACTCAATCTGGAAGACTTCCATAGCTCACTACAGCCCCGAGGACAAGTTTGGATAACTTAACTATGTATGTTCATCATGGGCTGCTGCTAAGGATTATGGGAATAGGTATGAGATCAAGGTCAAATGAAAAAGCAGAGTGGTTGTCCAGAGATGTTTGGCCATGTTAAGGGGCTGTAGGCACTATCCTACCAGTGATGGAAAGTCACAGATGGTCAGGTTCAAACAGGGACAGAAGCATGTTTGTATAGTGGTTGAAAGCAAGAGATCTGGAATCACATACAAAGCCTGACCATGCTACCTCAGCCTTGCATCCATCCATCCATCCATCCACCCACCCATCCATCCATTCATCCATCCATCTACCTATCTATCTCTATCTCTGTTCCCCTTTCTACTTTGTGTGTGTGTGTGTGTGTGTGTGTGTGTGTGTGTGTTAAATGTGTATGTGTGCACATGTCTACACGTGTGTGGAGGTTAGAGGTTGATAGCCATTGTCTTCCTCAACCACTTGCCTCCTTATTTTTTTGAGACAGCTTCTCACTGAACCTGGAGCTCTCCTATTCACCACTGTCTGGCCAGCGAGACCCAAGAGCTGGGATAACAGGCAGGTGCCATCACACCCATCTTCTGATCAAGGGGTTGAGGATCCAAATTCAGGTCTTCATGTCTGTGCAACAAGCATTTTACCAACTGAGCCATCTCTGCAGCCCTGGCCTTTATGAACCTATTTTTCTTACACTTAGAAAATGGAGGCTGAGGCCTCCTGCAAGACAGACTTGGCTCTGAGATGGAAATGAGGTCCTTAGCATACCACTTGCTCCATAACACCCACCTCAAAAATTATGGCCGGTAATGACTCCTCCTCCGGGGTTCTCTGAAAAGACTTTCACAAACCCTTAGGACCA
This sequence comes from Onychomys torridus, assembly GCF_903995425.1. NCBI lineage: Eukaryota > Metazoa > Chordata > Mammalia > Rodentia > Cricetidae > Onychomys > Onychomys torridus. The sequence goes on from NC_050446.1 coordinate 76,850,918, forward strand.
AATTCAGTCCCTTCTCATGTACTCTTGTGACAGATCTCTGTGAAACTTAGGAGCCCACCTTGGGTTTCTTTCATAAAGCTTCATGAAATGTTGAAGGAATAAAATAGTACAGCTGGAAAAATAATAAGCAGCCAAAAATGAGCCCAAGTAAGTTCCACCAGAAATAATAATTCCAGGAAACAGAGCTATATACACAAAAGGGAATATACTCCAGGTAACACATAATAAAGCCACCTTGGCAAAGTGTGTGGCCTGATGGCCAAGCCAGGGGAGTGATGGAATTTAAAAGGGAATTGGAAGTCGGGCATTGAATCATGCAAGTCCATCTGGAGAGGTGTGCCAACCCACCCAGCAACAATTGAGTTACTGCCGCATAAACATGAGCCCCATCACTGTGAAAATCCAGAGTAATTGCAATGAAAATTTCCAAGGTGGAAGAGATTGGGCCATGGTAATGCTAGAAGCTATGCGTGTAGGCCAGTTGGCTTAGCGCTCACAGCACAGAGCCAGCAAAGGCAAAGTCAAGGCCGGCGCTGGGCTAAGCCATTGGCTCAAATGTGGGGAAGAGCTCCAGGTTCACAGGATGAGCAGAGGTTTAGTCCCACTCAACCATCCTGCACCTGGTGTTTGAAGGCAAAAACAGATTGTGGAAAAGTTTGGAGGGTAAGATTAATCGCAACAACCAGGCCTGGCATTCATGTAGTGCAGGCCAACAACAACAGTTTATTGTTGAAAGAATAAAGCATTTCTGGACCAGTGGATTCATTGGTCTGAGACCCCAGGAGCTTTCTACCTCACTCCCTGCTCCCCAGCTATGCCATAGGCTCCAGATCCCCACATGATTCAGTGCCTACCAGGAAATAGAGGCCTGGTACACCAGGGGCCACATTCAAATTGGTTGATGCCCTGATGGTTCAGCAAATCTCACATGCACATTGAATTCTTCAAGCCCCTATTTTGCTGGTAGCAGGTAAGCCATGTGGTTTTCAGTATGTAAAGTGTCTTCTCAATCTACAGACTGGTGCTTTGGCTGACTGTAGTTTATCCCTCCAAAGTTCATGTTATCAGAGTTTTATCCCAACTAAGAGTATTAAGATCACAGAAACTTTATCTGACTGTGGTATCTAGTTCGTGTGCATGTGTGTGTGGTATATATGTGTTCATGGAAGTTTTTGCTTGTGGTAATGAGGGAGTAGCTTGTGTATGGGTGTAAGTGCATAGGGAGGCAGAGGTTGACTTCGTGTGTTTTTGTTTGTTTGTTTGTTTGTTGTGTGGTTCCCCCCCCCCCATTGCTCTCCACTTTGTCTTATGAGACAGTGTCTCTGTCTCGGAACCTAGAGTTCACCAATTTGGCTCAGCTGGCTAGCCACTGAGCTCTAGGGATCCAGTTGTCTCTGCTTCCGCAGCACTGGGCTTCCAGACAAGCACCACTGTACCTCGGTTTGTTTGTGAGTTCTGGAAATCCACATTCAGGTCCTTGTGCTTGTGTGGCAGGTGCTTCACAGAGTTAGCTGTCTCTAACCCCAGGGGTGTGGGGTTTTCAGGAGGAGCCTCTGGGAGGTGACTGGGGTTAGGAGAGCTGATCAGGATAGAGCTCTGTGATTGGGTATGGTGGCTTTCAAAGAAGAGAATGAGAAAGCAGAGGGGATACAGTCTGCCTGTTTCTTGCCATTCAAAGCTGTTAGCACTCCCAACTCTGCTGGCAAGAAGGCCGTCACCTCATATGGTCTCCTGCATTACACCCCCAGACAAGTGAGTCAAAATACATTTCTTACGCATGTTTTTTAGCCTTGAATATCTTGTTATGTTAATGCAGAGTGGACTAATGCAGCTGGTAGGCACAAGCCTAGTTCAGGCAGAGGTAACAGCTGCAACCTCTTTGACCTTCATCTTTATTAATGTAGGGCCTTGTACTGAATGAATGCTAAAAGAAGTGTTGGAGATACATCAAATCCTGAACTTTCTCCTTCCCAATGTAAAAATGGCACTGAGATTGAGTCTATCCCTAACAGGGCAAGACATAAGAGCGGGGAGGGGGGAGGGGGTGAGTTAGAGGAGCATATAGAAACCATGAGTTTCCCACTCTAGGGGCAGTCTGATTATATGGGATTTGGTAAATATGTAAGTCAATGTTTTTCTGCTCATATATCTTTAAACTCAAATTTAAAATGTTGAGTTTTGTTCAAACACTAGGAATAAAGAAGTGCTCTCAGAAATAACAATAATTACAAATACTCACTGAGCACTGTTCCATATGAGGTCCCCTGACAGAACTTGGGAGAAGGACTTGGGTGCAGGTAGCTCCATGGAAACAGAAGTGATGGAGTTGAGACAACAAGGGAGAAAAGCCAAGAAAAGATTCCCAGTTCTGAGCTGGATAATACTGTGGGCAGCTGAGACTTGGTGCTGATGTGAACTCTCTGGGAGTTGCGGAAGCCACATCTAAAATCATCCTTTGGGGTGCAGGGGCAGCTTGAGCACATTGTCCATGAAACCCAGTCCTTGTTGACTGAATGTCTAATCTCTACCCTTCTCTGCTTTCCCCATTTATGAAAGTCCCTTAGGGATCAAAACTAAAAGACTAAAAGACATGGTGGGTGCTGAGGTGGGACCCAGAGGCAGTGACGACAGTCTATGTATAATGCCTGTGGCCCACGATCACATAGGCCAGTCAACTAGCTTGTGACAGGCAGGTGGGATACAAACGTCACAGGTTGGTTCTAGAGACTTCTCGTTTTCACTGGGAGCAGCTGAGATGTGGAGAGATTAAATGGTCTATCACAGATCACAGAAGCCAGATATGGCTAAAGGGTCAATCAACATCATCCAAATACTAAAGCCAGCCTTTCAGCATGCTGAAATGTCAGCTCTGCTGGGACTTAAAAAAAATCCATTGTTTGGGGTGAAATGTTATTAAGCAAGTTGATCTAGGCCCTGTTTGAGATAAACAGATAGCCAGTCTGCTCATAGATAAAAAACATTTTTTTGAAAAAATATTTTTAAATGTCTTGAGACAGAATTATAGACACCTGTCTCCTCCTAAACACTCAAATATCCATGTGTCTATTGGGTTTCTATTGGTGTGAAGAGACACCATGACCATGGCAACTCTTAAAAGGAGCTGAGAGTTCTACATTTTGCAGACAACAGGAAGTGAAAGGAAGTGAACTGAGATACTAATGTGACTTGAGTGTGGTGGGTATTGTGTTCCCTGAAATATTGTGTGTTCCCCGAAATAAACATATCTGGGGTCAGAGAACTGACAGCCACTAGAACAGAGCCAGAAATGGTGGCTAGAAAATGGGAAGAGTAAGCCATAATAGAAGTTGGGCGGTGGTGGTGCACGCCTTTAATCCCAGCACTTGGGAGGCAGAACTAGCCAGATCTCTGAGTTCAAGGCCACTTTAGAAACAGCTAAGCATGGTGACCCACGCCTTTAATCCCAGGGAGTGGGGGCAGAAAGAAAAAGGTATATAAGGCTTGAGGACCAGGAACTAGGGAGGAAAAAGCATGTAGTTAGTTAAGCTTTGGAGCAACACAGTTCAGCTGAGATTCATGTGGAGGAGGACTCAGAAGCTTCCAGCCTGAGGAAACAAGACCAGCTGAGGAACTGGTGAGGTGAGAAAACTGTGGCTTGTTCTGCTTCTCTGATCTTCCAGCAATCACCCCAATAACTGGCCTCAGTTTTGATTTCATTAACAAGTACTTTTAAGATTCCTACTACACTTGAGCATATAAGAGACCTCAAAGCCCACCTCCACAGTGACATACTTCCTCCAACAAGGCCATACCTATTCCAACAAAGCCACACCTACCAGTAGTGCCATTCTCTATGAGTTTATGGGGCTGATTACATTCAAACTAATACCATGTGTTTTTTAAGCCACATGGCATCCTGTGATTCTACTGAAAACACAAGGTTCTAAATGCTCTATCATGCCATAGATCCAGTAAACTGTGGACCAAGTATTTAGAGCAGTTCCCACACTATGGTTCTTGGCTTGTATTTTTTTTTCTTTTAAGATTGACTTATTTATTACATATACAGTGTTCTGCCTGAATGTATGCCTGCACGCCAGAAGAGGGCACCAGATCTCACTGCAGATGGTTGTGAGTCAATGTGTGGTTGCTGGGAATTGAACTCAGGTCCTCTGTTAGGGCAGCCAATGCTCTTAACCTCTGAGCCATCTCCCCAGCCCCTTGTATTTTTAAGAAGTTGAGAATGTTGCTTTTTCTGAAACAAGACAAAAGACCTTGGATAATGTCAAAGGCACTTGTCATTTAGAGAGTGATGAGCCGACCTGACAGAGCACTGTTCAACAGGCCTGAGCATTTAAGTGAGTGAGAATAATCAACAAATTCAGGTGGACTTCTTAAAACACATACACACACACGCACACGCATATGCACACGCACACACGCACGCACACACACATCGTACAGGATCCTGAAAAAGAGGGGTGGTGTTATTGGTGGTGGTACACCAGCCATCTGCAGAGCCAAGCGATCTCTGAGATTAGAGATGTCTGTCTCCCATCTGTGTCCCAAACGCCTGGTCTCCAAGGACACTTGGAAGGGATGCTGGCTACATGCAGCATCAAAGTCACTAAAATGGCACATCTCCTCTCATGAGAGCAGCTCTGTCTGACCAGTGCCAATCCCTTCCCTCGCAATCAATTTGTTTTCGCCAGAAGCTTCTATAAGTGAGTTTGGAGTTCATGAGTCATGCTTGGACCCCAGATGGCCGCTCTCTTCTCTGTGGCTGGAACAACAGGTTCTCCTGAACAACTTCTCCCAAACTGGTCTCTTGCACCTCTTTAAATGAGACAGCGGTGGGTTCTCTGACACATTTCCTGTGACGGCTGTGCCGCTGCTTTGCAGAGCACAATTAGGACCTTGCTATTTTAGTGGAAGAAAATTCAATAAAACCATCAGACAATCTTGAAAGGACTAAAACACCCAAACAGGAAGCGCTGTGTGAGGCTGTGGCTGTGGAAGATGCTAGTGTTCCCAGTTATACAGTCGTGTTGAATCAATCCCAAAGGAAATAATATTTACTAGGCTCAAACAGGAGAAAATTTCCAAGGGGTTCTTCAGTGGAGCCCCAGAAATGAAGAAAACACACACCCCTCAAACACATCTCAAAAACTGTCTTAGTACACAGCCCTATCAGGGGCAGGGGAGGCCCATTATAATCTTTTGTTCAACAAATATCTACTCCTCCCCCACATTGTAGGAGAGTCCTCAGGTAATATTGGACTGTGTCGTGTGACTTATTTGGGCCAGTAGATTATTAACATAGGTGAAAGTGCATGGGCTATAAATTTGCTCATGGTTTTGACCTGACCCCACAGACGAGAGTGGAACCACCCAGCTGAGCCCAGCCACCACCAATCTAGTTGTCTCTGAAGGCAGCCCTGTGGTGCTGTTAGTCATTGGGTTGAGTGGTCTGTTCCTTGGCCAATGTGTCTCTTTGTCTTTCTCCTCTTTTGAAGTAAAGTCTGTGTTTTCTTGAACCACAGAAGAAAAGGCCACACTGGAAAGTTGCCCTGTAAATAAGACCATACCTGTGCATATAAGAGCAACTCTAAACCCAGTGGGTTCAAACCAAACCAAACCAAACCAGGAGGGAGACATGCTGGGAAGAAATATTCCAGAGGGAATGGAAGGACACAAGAGAGAGGGGAATGGGGCGATTCTGACCAAAGTATATTGTATACATATTATGAAATTGTTGAAAAACAAATGCATTATATTTATTTATTTGTTTGTTTGTTTAATTTTTGGTTTTTCGAGACAAGGTTTCTCTGTGTTGTCTTGGCTGTCCTGGAATTCACTTTGTAGTCCAGGCTGGCCTCGAACTCAACAGAGATCCACCTGCCTCTGCCTCTCAAGTGCTGGGAATGAATTATTTTTAAATGCTGAAGTTACTCATGTGTGGATGAGTTTTGAATTGTCACACCCATAATCATAGCTACCATTCATCCTATGACAGGTGAAGTGTTGAATAATAAGTGTTCCTAAATTTAAATGTATTTAACCCTCTCAATAACCCAAGAAATAAGAATAAATGTCACCATTAGACAGAAAGGAAAACTGAGGTATACGGCAGTGACATATTTTGTTAGAACACTTCCTTCTAAGCCAGGATTAGATTATTCAGGTTTAAGCAAAGCCTGATAGTTACTAGGTAGTGAACCAATCTCAAAATGAAATACCCTTCTTCAATAGAACACATGGGCAAACCTTAGATGCACTCTCCTATTGAATACTGGCAAGAATACATCCCACAGAATGCAGGTGAAGCTGTAAATTGGTGCTGATGTTCTGGAAAGCAATCTGGTAATATTTATCTTGAACTTGAACATATGCAGACTCTGTGAACAGAGGATCCCATTTCTCTGATTATACTATAAGGGTCTAATGGGGGATGCAGTTGAACAGTCCTGTGCAAAGCTGCTCCTCAAGATACTCCTTATCACAGGACAAACGGGTTAACTGAAATGTAAAGTATCTCCAGAATGCTTAAGAAACTGATATTGAAGCTGGGCAGCAGTGGCACATGCCTTTAATCTCAGCACTCAAGAGACAGAGGCAGGCAGATCTCTGTGAGTTAGAGACCAGCCTGGTCTACGGAGTGAGTTTCAGGACAGCCAGGGCTACACAGAGAAACCCTATCTTGAAAAATAGAAAGAAAGAAAAAAAACAAGAAACTGATATTGCTACAGACTGGAGCAATATGAAGCCATTAAAAGTCACGTGTTGGGGACATGAGAAAATGTTAGCAGCAACTCTAAATGAAGGAAATCAGGAAAGAGAAAAACTGTGACGTTCTAACACAATTATAGCAGTAATGTATTATTTCAGCACAATGACTATTATTTTCTATGGGTTTTCTTGTTTTAAGCACTTGTTCTATTTCTCAAATTTTATTGAGTAATCAAATATTTTTACAACCAGGAAAATATCCTTGAAATTATTTTTAGAACAACATTTTTAACATTTGTTCTTTTATTTTTGAGATTGTCATTATTTCATTTCTCTCCTGCCTTTCCTCCCTCCAAGTCCTCCCATAACCTCTCCTCGTTCTCTTCTAAACTCATGGCCTCTTTTTTCATTAATTGTTGTTACATGCATGTATGTATATGTATACAATGTGTATTCCTAAATAGAACCTAAAGCAGAAATCTTAAATAATCTTTTAAAAATTAGTTTTTCTTACTAATCTGGGTATCTCTGTGTGTGAATGCTGGTTTGCTCTAGGCAGAGTATGCTTGTGAAAATCAGGGAGTTGGGTTTTTTGTTTGTTGGTTTGGTTGGTTGGTTGGTTTGGTTTTGAGACAGGGTTTCTCTGTGTAGCCCTGACTGTCCTGGAACTCACTCGGTAGACTAGACTGGCCTCTAACTCACAGAGGTCCACCTGCTTCTGCCTCCTGAGTGCTGGGATTAAAGGCACGCACCACCACAGTCCAGTTCTCCCTGATAAGGCAAGGTCTCTCTTGTTTCTGCCATGCTGTGTACTCCAGGCTAATTAGACTGCAAGCTTCCCATCTCTGTTTTCCATCTCACTATAGGAGCTCACATTGTACTTGAGCTCTGGGGATCGAACTCAGGTCATTGGGCTTGCACAGCAAGCATTTTAGCCATGGAGCCATCCCACCAGCCTTAAGACAGCACCTTTTTATCACTGTAGAACACAACATGATGAGGGCAAAGTCATCATCTGTTTTGTTCATAGAGAGATGCCAGAAAGGTACCTAGCTCCTAATATGTGCTCAGTAAAGCTTTACAGAACGGATGAAGTCATACTCTGTTACCCTGCCTCTCCTGTGCGTATTAGCCTCCATCCACAGAGAAATGCCAGAAACAACTACTGCCAAGAAGGAAGGAGCTACTAGGCCTCCCAGTCTTCATTTTAGTTCATAATAAACCTGCAGAGTAGCAAATCTACTCATCTCATTACAGGAAGCAAAACTGAGGAAGAAAGGTGTTTGGTCTCACCATTCCCTTTGAGGGCACACTACTGCCGACCTAAAGACTTACTGTGCGCTTCTTCCTAAAGGTACCATCATGCCAGATAGTGTAGACTGGCCAAGACTCTGTGGCAGTGGGTTTAGGTTATTGGTGTTTTCTCAAACAACCACCCATTACAACAGGCTCATGCATTCCACGTGCCAGGACAGTGGAATGGTTTCTCTGGCTCATGATGTCTAGATGCCACTGCTGGGGAAATGCGTGTGTGTGTGCCTGTTTCCACCTACCACAACAAGACACTACAGCCTGCACAATTTGAACATCAGAGCTTTCTTTGTTCACTCTTCTGGAGGCTGAGAAGTCCATGATCAAAGTGGTGGCTGGTCCAGCTCCAGGTGAGGTCTCTCCTGGTTTGTAGATGGCCACCTTTTTGTTGAGTTCTCAGAGAATGGAGACGAGCAAGAAGACTCTCTGCTGACTCTCCTTATAGATATCACTCCACCAGAACAGGATACTCATAACCTCATTTGACCCAGAGCCCTTCTCTAAAGTCTCACCTCTACGGTCACTTTGGAGATGAGGGCTTCAGTGTGAACGTGGGGACGACACACAATTCAGAGTTTGGCAACACAATCAGCTGGAAGTGCCTTAAGGAGCAAGCATGGCCTGGAGGTTTCTTCCTTCCTCTGCTTATTCTGGGTTGTGTGGCTGGGGCCACTCCATCTGGCTTGGGCTTCCACACCGGATTCATCTTGAGTGGAAGAGAGACCTTTCCTGTGCAAAGACACTGATACTTTAGAGACTTAATTGCAGCATATCCTGCCTCATCCTGGATGGATGCAGGGATTTTTGAGACATATAATTAATATTTTTAGCTATATCTTAACTTACCCTATGTTCTTGTCTCTGGTAGGCTGAAGGCAGGATCTTTCTCTTCCATCAGAGCCCATCTATAAAGCTGTATTTCTGCTCCGAGGAGTATGAGAAACATTTCCCTCCCTATCAAAGGTAGTTAGCCTGACAATGGCTGTATTTCTTGACCTTCCCCATTTCCTGGAACTTTATACCGATTCTCCAGTATCATCAGATTGTAAAATCAAGCTCTCACAACTGGGATGAGAAGTGAGTGGGCAGAGCTTCTCAGGAATGCAGTGTAGCGGCCATTTTTGTTGAGTGGGTTCTGGCACATTCATTTTGAAGGAGGAGAAAAGTCTTACTGACTTTCTTGCATCACCTTCTCTTTCTGTGTGTCCCTTTGTAAGGTAGCAGGATTGCTCTTTTCCTACCATGAGGACTGTGAGACACACAGGCAGAGGCAAGGCACAGTGTAATCATCCACTCATATGCCAGTGGCTGTGCTCGATCTGTTCTTACACAATTTCTAATCTGTTGATCTGAAGGTTAGGATGGTATCATGTGTGTACAAATAAAAAGAAAAAACCTGGGTCAGGACATCCAGAGGGAATTTGGTTATGAACGATTCCCCTGAGCACTAAAGTGCAGAAGAGGATCTGGAGCATCTAACACAGGAATGTTAGATGAAAGAAAATGCCCCTCTGTGGTACTAAATACCACCTCATTTGGAATACTTGGCTCAGTCTGAGAAGAGAGAAGAGGGAGGGTTTCTGGCCAGGCTGTGGCATCATTTGGAGGAGGAGAAGGAGGAGGAGGAGGAGGAGGAGGAGGAGGAGGAGGAGGAGGAGGAAGAGGAAGAGGAAGAGGAGGAGAAGGAGAAGAGGGGTGGAGTTGAGAACAGAAACAAAGAGTAGTTCAAAAGCACCCACAGCATGGGAACCTTGCCCCGCACTTTGGGTTCACTGAGCTTCCTGGGAAAGTGTGCCAGAAGGGCAACTAAGCTATTACACAACCACAACATTGCTCAATGAATGCTCTTCACACGGGGCCACACCATGCCCGAGGTGCCGTCCCAAGGGAAGGGCTGGGTGGGAAGCCCTGGCAAAAGTGACTTTTAGAAGTGCTGGAGCTATACCTGGCACTGAAAGCCTGGGCTGAGTCACCCCTACCAGGCCCCAGTGGAAGGGAGCAGGAGCGCGGGCACAGGGAAAAGAAAGAATCCTGTTTTTCTCTCTGGTGCCATCACTCGCGTTCAGATGCACGTCAGGCAAACATTCTCCCTGGCTTGCACTTTTGAGGCCGTTTAATTTTTTATAGTTGAGTATGAACAATGAAAGGGAGCAGTTTCCTGTTTCTCAACCTCATCCCCCTCCAACCACTGAGGAATTTGGGCTTAAACTGCCAGAAAGTAACATTTAAATCCTATAAATTAGCTTCCCTAAAGATGCTTAAGCATTTATGAAAACATTCACATTTTATATTCTTCGCAATAAAATTTTAAATAAAAAAGAAGGAAAACTACCCCAAATGCCCTGTGAGCTAAGCTGGCAGACAGCAAACAACTTAGAGCCAGGATGCCTACAGGATGCCCACAGCTTCACAAATGAAGAAGCTGGAACCAGGATGAACGCTGCCACGTGTCAGAGATAAAGTGAATATTCTTAGCCTTTGTGGGCAGAGTCCCTGGAGACTCCCTCAGGCTAAATCCCTTGGTCTGGGAAACAACCTACAGTATTAACCCAGTTATATCCAGGTTGATGCCAACCTACAGTGTTAACCCATTTATACCCCAGTTGATGGCAGTGTACAGTGTTAACCCATTTATACCCTAGTTGATGGTAGTCTACAGTATAACCCTGTTATACCCCAGTTGGTGGTAGTCTACAGTATAACCCTGTTATACCCCAGTTGGTGGTAGTCTACAGTATAACCCTGTTATACCCCAGTTGGTGGTAGTCTACAGTATAACCCTGTTATACCCCAGTTGGTGGTAGTCTACAGTATAACCCTGTTATACCCCAGTTGGTGGTAGTCTACAGTATAACCCTGTTATACCCCAGTTGGTGGTAGTCTACAGTATAACCCTGTTATACCCTAGTTGATGGTAGTCTACAGTATAACCCTGTTATACCCCAGTTGGTGGTAGTCTACAGTATAACCCTGTTATACCCCAGTTGGTGGTAGTCTACAGTATAACCCTGTTATACCTCAGTTGATGGCAAGGGCAGGGAATCCTTCTGGCTCCAGCCCAGTTGCTCTGGAGAGCCACTGTGAGACAAATCAGAACTGAGCGTCCATCTCAATTAAACTATTAATCTGCTAGTGAGTTTGAGCGACAGATAGCTCCGTTCCTAGCCTCAGTTTGTTTCTCTGAAAAATGACAATATAGTATCATACAGATCTTCAGTGAGGGCTAACACTTGAACTTTTGTAGTTCTATCATGAATATGTTCAAATAAATGTGTTTGAGGACACACACACACACACACACACACACACACACAGTTACAAAGGGGAATTTCCTATATTCTTTATTAAAATTTTTCCTGCTTGATTTTCTTATTTATTCAGCAAAATTAGAAGGTTACCCTAAGTGTCACCCATGTAGCTGTGTTCTCAGCAACACTTGGAGATTACAGCTTCCAAGGACAAAACCCCAGCCGAATAAGGTCTCCACTTGTCACATGTCACTGCCTGCCCAGCTTTACCGCTGATGGACTTTAGTCTCAGGCCATTTCATCAGGGACAAAGGCGACTGTCCTCAGTCCTAGAGCTTCCTGGTGATGTGCACAGCTGGCACTTCTGAGAAGAACTTCCCATGGTAATGGGCTGTCCCTCTTGCAGGGTCTGGTGGCTACTACTACCCAGGTATCACTGCAGGCTAGATAGCCACAATATGTGGGATCACAAGTGTTTGGAATGAATTTTCCATATATTGGAATATTTTCATATCTACACTGGGATATACTGGGGATGGAACAAGCCTGAACATAAAATTCATCCATGAACTCCATACATCCCACACATAGACCTTGATTGTAGCAATCATTTTCGTGCTCCTGTGTTTTTGATTATGACACATCGTATGAGGTCAAGTGTGGAATTTTCCATTTGGTTTAGGTTTTGGAGTATTTTAGGTATCAGCTTTTTCAAATAGTCATATCCAAACTATTTCACTTGAAATGTAACTAGTGTAACTGAGGAACTAAGTTTTCTGTTGCATTTAATGTTCTCTTTTAATGATGTGTATATATGTGTGGGCATGTGTATATGTGAGTGTAGGTACCCCTAGAATCCAGAAAATATGCTGAATCCCCTGGAGATGGACTTACAAGTTGGTTGTGATGCATCTGACACGTGTACTGGAAACCACTTCATCTCCACTGCAAGAGCACTACATAGTCTTAACCACCAAGCCATCTCTCTAGCCCCTTGCATATGACTTTAAGTAATTTCTATTTCAACATATATGGCTAGTTGCTCTCATTGACAATAGGCTAGTTGTCTGTTGACATGTGAGACACAATGCCCTTAGGATTTGAGTGAAGTCAATGCTCGTACTATAGAAACACAATGTGAACTATATGCAATAGTATAGACCTCTAATGTGAATTCCATGTGTAATTTAAGTTTCCCTAGTCATCCACATTGAGGTAAAAAGAAAGAGGTAAAATAATTCAATAATGTATTTATTTAATTATTGATTAGTCAAAGTTTTGCTTCAACATGTAATCAATTAAAACATTGATATTTTACATTCTTTTTTTCCTATCAGCTCTCCCAAATGTGATGTGCACTATATAGTAACAGCATATTCATTTCATTTGGACTAGCACCACTTTAAGCCTTAATGGCCACAGGTGGCTTGTGGCTAACAATGCATGGCAACACACGGATTGGATCAGCCTGGGGCTACCTTTTCTACCTGCTGCCCAGCTTTTTACAGCACTAAATGAAAACACCACTGTGTTTAACTGAAGTTTCTAAGCAGTATTCAATGGAAACTGTTAAACACAAAGCTCACTACATCCATTTTTACCAAAGTATACATAGTTATGCAAAAAATATTTTGTGTTTCCTTCCTGGAGATGTTTCTGGTTCTTTCTCTTTGATTTACATCAATTAACTAATTTCATCAACATGTCAATATTTACTGCTCATTATTCAGGAGCATCTACATCTTGAAGAAAGGCAGTGTGATTGTGTATCTTGGAATTCCTGAGCTCAGTGCCTGGCAATTTCCATGTCAATAATTCCATTAGTGTAATGGGGCGCAATCGAAGCTGCTCCTGGAATAAGAACGTGTAAGGAAAAAAGCAATCATCGAGAATCATTTAGCAGCAAAGTGGATAACCAATAAGCCAATGATCTGGTCAATGGGTGCGTGATACACTAAGAGCAGAAGTTGGTCCTCAAATATCCATTAGCAGAAACACTAACAAATAAATTACCTGATCATAACCAATAGAGCTGGCTGCAGATGACCACGAAGGATTCAGAAGCAATGTGGAAGATTTGCATCCCTCCATTTGATTGCCTTTTAGAGTTTGCAAAACCCACCTCTGACCCCCACTCCCACACCAGTCCCTCCTTAACACCTTTTCTACATCAGCTTGGTAGTAATGAGAAACAGAGAAAGGCCTGTAGATCTCCTGTCTCTCCCGGGCACACCTTGCAGAAACATGCTCAATATTTGCTAATGGCTTTGGAGAAAGCTGTGAAGGTGCAGCCTGTGCTTTTCCCAGGAAATCTGAGAAGGAGGCGTGGGACAGGGTGGGAGGTGAGGTGGGGGAACAGGTATAAGGATCAGATGCTCGCCTTTAAACTTGGACAGGAAAGGGTGTTGTTCAGTCTGTTAGTCTGGCTCCTAAATGAAAAGGGGTGTGTGTGTGTGTGTGTGTGTGTGTGTGCAGAAGGCAGTTTCTGTGGTCTGTGTGCTATAGGCAGGCTGTCTGATCAGATCTGTTCCTTCCCCCTTTCGAGCAGTTTATGTCCTTTGATTTCCTACACCCCATAAGCATTTACACATTACGAAGTTAGCCGACTGGGAGAAGACAGAATAACGATCTTACTATTATGTATTATTTAACTGGTATTAAGCTTTCATTTGCTTCTCTGGAAGGAGCAAGATTTTCCTTTGCTTAGGAAAGCGGTCACGAGTGGGCTGCACATGAGCTGCCTTCACTGTAGAAATCTAGCCCTGCCTTCAAATGAAGAGCTTGGCTGAGAATGGAGGCTGAGACGCTGTGAACGCCTTTACTGCCCCTTTCCCTTCCCTTCCTGCTTCACTCTGTGGCTGCGGAGGAGACAGAAACATTGACTAAAGACCAGAGGGTGCCAGGCACTGTGCCCAGCACAGGTTAACAACACCTAATTTTATTGACACTTGTTTCTACAAAGGCACTGTTAGTGCCCCCCCAAAGGGCATTATTTAGAACGTGGAAAGTAGAAAAACTCCATACCCATTCCAGTTACAACATCCTATAATGCCAGCATTCTAAGAGAAAACGTCAGCAGGAACCTTTGATGCTTTTTGTTTGTAACAGAGAAAATTAGTCTAGGGCTGGCGAGGCAGCCTATTGTTTAAGGCGCTCTAACTAGAAGACTGTAGTGTGTGTGTTCCTGGGTGTCAGCATCGAGCTATCGAAGAGGAGAATGGAAACAGCATCCTCACTGCTTCCAAGCAGCAGAAAGCATGAGGTCTCCAGAGCTACAAGCAAAATTCTTCTTTGGAGCAATTTATGGGAAAGCCCTTAGCTGTGCACATCAAAAAGTAAGCAGCAGATCCATTCTTTGTAAGACAAATTATGAGATAAAAATTCATATAAAAGTTGATGTTGCCAGGTGGGGTGCAAGCCCAATGTTCTGAAAGTTCAAGGTGAATTCAGAGAGTAAATATGTACACAGGCAAGCTAACAAGAACATGGACATCACCTTTCTCTAATACATGCAAAGCCTTTCAGAGGAGATTGGGGGTGGGGGTTCCCAAAGTTCATTTAAATGTGATGCAGATTCTTCTCCCAGTGTACAGCTCTACAGAGTTCCTCCCCTGGAATGTGCCCCCACTATGGAGACAATGGATTTCATTGCCATGATTAGGTGACAGTAGAGGACACAGGTGAAGGGATTTAGCCACTGTAATTAAATCTTTGGGACAGAGTAATCAAAAAAGGAGCTTATCTCAAATAGGTCCGAGCTAATCAAGCAAACCCTTAAAGGGAGAGATTTGGAATAGAAAAGCTGCCCCTGGCCTCTGAGGAACAGGCTGTTAAAAGTGGAGGGGGAAGGGAACTGAGGAAAGAGCTGGTTCAGTGGCTGCTCTTGCAGAGGACCTGGAGTTCCGTTCCTAGTACCCACCTCAGGTGACTCACAACTGCCTGTAACCTCCAGGGGATCTGACACCCTCTTCTGGATGCTCTGGGCTCCCACACTCATACATACATATATCTCCCACCACACACACACATTTAAAAGAGAAGATTGGAGGGGAATACAAGCCAAAGCTAGAACAACTAACAGCCAAAGCCAGCAAGAAAGCAGGGACCTCAATCCTACAGCTACAATGTGCAGTCTACCCACGGCTGTGAACTTGAATAAGGAACTGTTACTGGTGGTCAAAATCTAGGCTGGGGGTTTCCAGGTTCTAGGTGCACACCAACAGCAAAGTAGCCAGACCCGAACAATCAAAGCTGCAGTGCAGATGAAGAAGAAATGCATTATCACGCATGACTGGGGAACATGTGAGTGATGGTGCTCAAGGGTCCCAACATTGTTCGGGGTTTCATTTTACAGGATTCAAGAGTACACCTAGTTTTATTGCTGAAGAGTATCAAATAGGTGGTTCTCTGTTTTGATTGACAGGCTTGGATTATGTAAGCCTTTAGTCACTGGTAATGTCCCTTCCCATGATGCACCTTATTTTAATCATGTGCATGCTCAATTATGCGTAGGAATAGGGGTTTCCCTTAAAAGTTTTCTCAAGTTTTCCTTGCTGAATAGGCACCCCAAATCAGTCTAGGTGGTGTCAGCCCCCTCCTTCTGTATCTGGTGATGTTCTGAAGTATATTTGAATAAAAACTATCTAGAAGAGGGTGTTTTTTGTTTGGTTGGTTTTTTTTAATCATTTTCAAAGGCAGGGCAAACTTATTCCATTGTTTCAAGTAGGGCGTACCTGTAGACCCCTGCAAGTGGGGGGCGAGTCACAGTTTGCCATCAGGTTTCTAGGTACACTATTAGAAAAGATGTGTATATAGCCAAAGCCAAGTAGAGTCTCACAGGATGTTTGGCTGCCTCAGAATCTCAGTCCAGAGAAGACAGAGGTGAGGGGCAGCCATTCACCCCCAGCTAACACTTCGAAGAAGATTCAGTTAATGCACACCCAAGTGCCTGGCCCACAACAGTACAAGGTAATGCATTTACATTCTCTCAAGATGGTCAATTTGTAGTAGTTTGCTAGGCAACAGTAGAAAGTGAAAGCATATGCTTTTATTTAGTCTCATTTGCACTGGTACACATCCGTTAGCCACAACTAACAAACTTGTGCAGTAGCTCAGGGCCATGAAAACTGCAGACCCCACACTCACATGGGTCCAGATAATCTCTCAGTTTCATTCAATGTGAACAACTTATTTGGTCCATTTCAAAGACCATCCATATGCTGAAAATGTTTCATTTAGAAAACTCCCTGTTTCATAAATAATAGTGGTTTTGTGGGGTTTTGTTTGTTTGTTTGTTTGTTTGTTTGTTTTTGTTTTGGTTTTGGTTTGGTTTGGTTTGGTTTTTCTAGGCAGGGTTTCTCTGTATAACAGCCTTGGCTGTCCTGGAACTCACTTGGTAGCCCAAGCTGGCCTTGAACTGGCAGAGATCCACCTGCCTCTGCCTCCTGAATGCTGGAATTAAAGGCATTCACCATCAAGCCCAGCATGTTTTACTTTCTAATAGAGGAGATATATATATATATATATATACACACATATGGTGTACATGGTGTGTGTGTGTGTGTGTGTGTGTGTGTGTGTGTGTGTGTGTGTGTAAGAGAGATATGTTCTGGTTCTCTCAGAGGCCAGAAGAGGGCATCAGATCCCCTTGAACTGGAGTTGTAGGCAATTGGAAGTTGCAGGACGTTGGTCCCAGAAACCCAACTTCAGCTCCCAGAAAGAGCCACAAGTGCTCATACCTGCTGAGCCATCATCTCCCCAGCTACCGTCTTATTATTTAAAGAAACCTTTAGTTTCTTCTCCACCAAACTGATTTAGACTACAGCCATGTTTTCACAGCCATGCGAGTAGGGGCGGCTGACTTCCAGGAGTTCCAGAATGGAGACCCAAGAAAGCTGCAGGAAGGAACCCCAATCTGAGCTTCCCTGTGGATCTTCCCTGAGGGCCAGGCTGGACCGTGAGGCTGGAGTTCTCTCTGCAGTTTAAGCTAAGGCTGGTTTGACCTGTTTATCCATTTGTTCACTCAGCAAACAGATCTCTGCATCCCGGGTCTAGACAGAGACACAGTAAAGAACAGAGACTATGAAGTCTCCAGCCTTGTAGGGTGTAAATCTAATGGAAGAAGAACTCAGGTTTTGAGAGCTCACCATTGTGTCCAGCCGTGGAGAACCTTCTGAAGTTGGACATTGAGACTACACCATGGGACACCTCAGAGATGATATAGGTGTTCATCTTCTTGTTGACAGACAGATCCAGGTAAGGCCCTAGGCTTGGCTGAAAGGTTTATATAGATGACTACTGTAACGATTGGGTCCAGATCCTGAAAAAAAATTCAGACTTAATAAGACACTTTGATCAGTCTTTGCCTGCCATGTGGAGGCTGTCCTGTACCCCAGAGAGGAGTTATTCTTTGGTAATAATAATGGCAATTGGCACATACACTTACCATGTATTAGTCATTGTTCTATTACCTTACATAATCTAAACACTAACTGGATGAGGTGGTTACTATTATTATCCATATGTTACAGATGGGGAACTGAGGCAGAGAAAGATTCAGTGACTTCCCCAAGGCCCAAGACAGTGAGTGTCAGAGCTGAGATTGACAAGGCAGTCAGGTCCTAATGTTTAACCCTCAGGTGATGTCATCTTTATAATACTTGATTCCTTGAGCTTGGAACCTGCTGTATTAGGGGGTCTTTCTGAAATGGGTCTTTTCTTGTGTTTGACTCTGGTATTAGTAACAATAATCTGTCTTTAGTTACATTGTGTAGCCAATCTACCACATACTGAAAAGTGGCAGTGAGCTCATCTGTGAGCCTCTTTTCTGCCCTCTCCTTTGGGGGAAATGTACTTTGTCTCCAGGGTGCTCTGCCTTAGAAATGGGCATTGCTCATTTCTCCGTGAGGATGCAGTCCTGGGCACAGGCTGTGAGCAAACATCCCCCCAGCTGCCCACAGACAATAAACAACAAAGGGTGAATGAGTGCTTCAAGTTTCCTGTTCACAACGTCCATCCAATGGGACCTCTCCCAGGGAAGTAGATGAACAAGGGCTTGGTTATTTCATACGGGAGAACAATGGATGTTCTGACCACCACTTTTGCTTCATTCCATCTCTGGCTTTCATGGAGCATCATGGGAAGATCTATGTGCTCACCCATAGAGTTGAGTGAGAGATGCAGCCTGGGGCACATGGAGGAAGTATCTGCATGAGCAATGAGTTTTGTTTGAAAGCGAGTTCTGTACCAACACTCCAGATCCAGTTCCTGTGTGGGTGGACTGCTCTGGGAGGGTGAATGGTGACAGTCCTCATTCCATCTCTCTGTCTCTGTCTCTGTCTCTGTGTGTGTGTGTGTGTGTGTGTGTGTGTGTGTGTGTGTGTGTGTGTGTGGTGTGTAGGTTGTGTCTACAGGTATGCATGCACATGTGGGTTAGAGTAGAGCTGCCATAGCTCAACCTCCCATGCCTTCCCCTAATGACGCTCAACCTCCATGTCATCCTTAATCATGCTTTACCTTGTTCTCTGAGGCTGTCTCCCACTTCTCCCTGATTGGGCTATCTGCCTGAGCAGCGAGTGCAGGGATCCGCCTGTCTCCACACATACACCCAGCATTAGGATTACAGACGTGGGACGCCATACCTGGCATTTGTTCATGGGTTGTTCTGGGAGTTGAACTCAGGCACTCCTGCTTGTCACACCGAGCACTTACTGCTGATGACGTCATCCCCCAGCTCTCTGCTCCCATTTGTTTTCCCTCCTTAGAGATCACTACCCTGAGTCCATCCCCTCACCAGGCTCATTATTATTTCATTTCCATTTATTATGGCAGAGTGTACAGCCTGTGTACATGTACAATCAGACTGCTTGCTGAGTTGTCTCTCAAGGTAACAGGGAAGAACTTTCTGGGGCTGGAAATTAGTGGTACAGTTAGAGTAGCCCTTACCCAATACTTGGAACCAGAAATGCTCTGGTTTTTAGACTTGAGAATCACTGGGGTATTTTGGCAATGGAATCCAAGAATAAACATGAAACTCGTTTATTTCATATATTCTTTATACTCATTGTCTGAAGGCAATTTTATGCAGTCATTTTAAAAGTTATATACACAACACAAAATATACATTGAACCATCATACTTGTGATATCAAGTTGGTACCCAAAAAGTCTT
Organism: Onychomys torridus; assembly: GCF_903995425.1. Lineage (NCBI taxonomy): Eukaryota > Metazoa > Chordata > Mammalia > Rodentia > Cricetidae > Onychomys > Onychomys torridus. The sequence goes on from NC_050446.1 coordinate 76,870,354, forward strand.
GATTTTTGGATTTTAGTGTTTTGAATCAGGGTGGGGAAAACATGGATTGTGCTGGACACCCATTGTTACTGACTACCCAGAATCCAATCTCCCTTCTTTTGATAATCCCACCAAGTCTTCTCTCTCAGCCATCTGATTCTAGCTGAATCACACTCTTGGCTCAGGAGTATTGCATGTCATTTAGTCTCAAGCCAACCAGGACACTGCAGTCCCCTGGGCTGTAATGGTTGACTTAGAATAATTATGTGACAAGCTGAGCCGACCTGAGGAGAAAGGACACTTTCACGGGGATTCTGGGAAGGAGACTCAGGCTTACCTGCTGGACTTTAGAGGTGAGAGGTTAGCACTATTCTAACCTAACAGGAAACAGAGATAAGTGGAGGCAGTCAAGTCCCGGAGGGGACAAGATAGACGGTGGACATGAGGGACAAGGCTTTGCTGTATAAATCACTTTCCAAGACACCAGTTCCATGACTTAATATATTTTCTCAGAGCACTGACTTGGGTTGGATTTCTATTACCTCACATGGGGAAAAGCTATTTCCCATCAGGGAAAACTGAGAAAAAACTCCAAAAGTAAGAGCAGAAGCCCATCAGCCGGGCAGGCCATCCTCACCTGAGATTGTTCAATCCTCTCTGTTTATCAAGAGAGCAGAACTTCAGCGCCCGCTTTTAAAGCCGTTAGCTTTTCCCTTCCCTTCCATCTAGAAATGACATTTTCATGGCATAGGAGAATTGGTCCAATTTACTATTCACATGTTGGCTGGGACTGTCTTATGGGGAACACAAATACAGGTTGATTCCTCAATAAAAGTCATCCATATCTGGTTGTGGTGACCATGCTTTTTAAATGCATACCATATCATCTCAATGACACCATATTTTTAGCTGAGGTTCAGTGCATGAAGACACCTGACCTGTCTCCCAGCAGATGCTACTAGGGAGCAATAACCATAGCACAAATTCCGGTTAGAGTGGGCCTGGTACTCTTATCTCTCACTGTTCAAAACCAGTTCTCAGGGATAAATGACCCAGCCTGGCCTTTTAGAGCCACATGCTTATAGCCCTGGCTAGCATTTATTGGATCAGGGTTTTTATTGTTGTTTGGTTTCGTTCTGATTTGTGGTCTTTAACACATACCAGTGTGATATTAATAATGGTTATTAACTGGATGGGACCTAGAATCACTTAGAAAACAAGGTTCTGAGCACACCTGTGAAGGATTATCTAGATTAGGTTAGCCTCTGAAGCACTGTCTGGTTTAGGCAGGCTGAAACAGGAAGATCCATCCTCAAGGTACGCAGCATCCTTCTCTGGGCTTAGACCTTGGACTGAAGGAATAAAAAGCTACCTGAGCACTGACATTTCTTGTTTTATCCTCCCTGACTGTGGCTGCAATATGACAAGCTGCCTTGGGCTCTTGCCACCAAGACTTCCCCATCATGATGGACTGTGCCTTCACACTGAAAGTCAAAATATCCCTTCCTCCTTTAAATTGCCTTTGTTCAGGGCACTCTGTCTCAGCAACAAGACAACTAGGGAAGGAAAAAGAGGCATTTTGCTACCTTTGTCTAGGATATTTGCCACGTGATTAGTTACTCTTATCATCTCAAACAGGCCATCTGTGGGAGACATACCTACTTAAGATGCATTGAGCTAGGAGCAACCTACCCTTACTAAAAGCATCCTTCCTGGTCAGAAGCAGTTTGGCTCAGGCTTGCTCTTCCAGTGAGTAAGTGGTGAGATTTCTTGATTTCTAACTGTCTTTATGTTCTTTAAAGTTTCTGTCTACCTGGCTTTGGTAATAATGGTCTGGCCCAGCAAGCTAAGAACTAGCCTGCATAGCAGGAGACTTATGCAGTTACATGTCAGAGTGATTCAACTAGCCAGTGGGATAGAGCAAAGAGAACCCATCTTGGTCAAAGTTCTATTGCTGTGAAGAGACACCATGACGATGGCAGCTCTTACAAGAGAAAACATTTGATTCAGGTTTGCTTACAGTTTCAAAGGTTTAGTCTGTTATCATCATGGTAAGGAGCATGGCAACACGCAGACAGATATGGTACTGGAGAAGCAGGTGAGAGTTCTACATCTGGAACTGTAGGCAGCAGAAAGAGAGAGTGATGATGGGTTTGGTTTGGGCTTTTGAAACCTTTAATCCCACCCTCAGAGATGCACTTCCTCCGACAAGGCCACACCTACTTCAATAAGGCCACAACTCCTAATCCTTCTCAAACAGTGCCACTCTGTGATAAGTAAGCATTCAAATATATGAGCCTATGGAGGCCATTCTTACTCAAACAATCACAGGACCTATAAGTACTTTTTCCATTTGAAGGCAAAGACAACCTTAGCTATTTGAACACTCAAAACACGTTTCCAGTTTCTTGGAAGTTAAAGACTAATTTGAATTCCTTGATTCTTTAGGTGGGGAGAATGGCAGAGAGAGTCTGGAAAGGGGTTAAAACTGAGCAATCACTAACATTTAGAACATATCCCAATAAATTAGCTTTACAGGCTTTTTACAGTCTAGACATAAGAGTCAGTTCAGAACCTACAACCATACTGTGACTTTTAATTTCTTGAACCTTTTCAAATAGTAGAAAGGTGAGTCCTTCCCACATCCTGGGTGTGCATAAATGGTCATATTTATTTATTTTGATCATTTGGTATTATAGAATTCACATCCACTGCAAGATACCAGTCATGTATGTGGTGGTCAGACTACACCACTCTATTTGTTCAGGTCATTAGGCCTGAATTTAAATGCTGTGTTTTTCTGCCCAGTGTTGCCTAGATCTAAGACTTGGCAAGTAAGTCTTGCTGCTGTTTGCATTGTGGTTGGGATGGGATGAGTGTCACAGAATTCACATGAAAGGAAACCCACTTGTCCTGTCTTGCAATCTGACCTTAACTGTACAAGGATGTGTAATTGAGTCTCTGGATATTGTACAAAGAATGTCACATGTCATTAACACAGTTCAATTTCGCAACCTAACTGATTGAAAAACCTAATTCAATTGCAAATGTGGCTTTTGGCATCTGCATGAGCATTGTCTAAAAATATATTAGAGTTGCCATTGACAGATGGTCCTAGATGTGTCCAAGGAGGCTGTTGACAGATATCTCACAGTAGATCTGATTACATTGACATATCTGAGGAATGTCCTATGGGAAATGTCTCCACTGGCCTGAAGACTGACATAACAAGATGGAAACCCTTCAGAAGAATTGACAATAAAAACTTAAAATGGGAAGGAACAACCTTCCTGATGTCATCTGGCAGTGTGTATTAATTAGCCTTAGAAATTCATGCCCTTTGACCTTGTACCTCTTTTCTGCTCAGACATGTGTGAAATGTTTATTTCTAAAGACCTTCATTGCAGCATTAGATAGAGAATACAGAAGAATTGGATTATCACCCACAGTCCCACAGTGCAGGACAGTTTGCCCATACAGAAAACAGTCAGGCCTCCTCAGCCATGAGCTCATGCATTCAGCCAATTTCACATGGAAGGTATAATCAGGTTTGTGATGGTTGCTTTTGTACTGAACATATACAGACCTTGTTTTTTTTAACTTTTCATTACTCACTAAGCTATACAGAATAAATACTCAGATAGTTTTTATATTGTATTAGGTATTATAAGCCATCTAAAGACAATATAAGATCATCTAAAGAATATAAGTACTTTAAACAAGGAGGCCCACAAGCTATGCTGAATGCTACTACAGGACTGGAGAGATAGCTCAGAAGGTAAGAGCACTTGCTGCTCTTCCAGAAGACCAGAGTTTGCTTCCTAGCATCTACGTCAGGCAGCTTACCACCACTCCAGCTCCAGGGGATTTGACACCCCTCTTCTGGCTTGTGAAGGGACCCTCAGTGACATGAGTGGACATACCCACATACACATATCCTGAGGAGTACTGGAATTAATTGCCCATAGATGACAATGGGTGGCTACATATTTATAGTCACACTTCCCATGACTAAAAGAAAACATAGGTGTGGTGTTTGAATGAGAATGGCCTCCATAGGTTCATATATTTGAAGGCTTGGTCCCCTGTTGGTTGAAGGATTAGGACGGTCTTGTTGGAGGAGATGTGTCCCTGGGAGTGCCTACTGAGGTTTCAAAAGCCCTTGGCATTCCTAGTTAGAGCACTTCTCTCTCTCTCTCTCTCTCTCTCTCTCTCTCTCTCTCTCTCCCTCTCTCCCTCCCTCCCTCCCTCCCTCCCTCCCCCTTTCCCTCTCTCCTCTCAGATACTGCTTCAGCACCATGCCAGCCTACCTGCTGCCTTTCTTCCCACCAAGATAGTCATGGACTCACCCTCTGAAACTCTATAAGCTCCCAATAAACTCTTTCTTCTTGAAGTTACCTTGGTTATGGTGTTTTGTCTTGGCACTAGAAAAATATCTAAGACAATGGGCATGAAGAACTAGTCGGGGCAATCTCACTTCATTTCCTCAGTGTTCACAGGGATCACCTCTGGTTGGTGATATCAAAGTGATGGCTCATCTATTGCTGTCAACTTCCTGTGAACATGCTCATTTTTAGGTCTGAAAACTGTTCGCTAAAATGTTACAGTGAAGTCCACTGTTGTATGCTAGCATAAAAATTAATAAATAACTTTAAAAGAAAAATATGGCTCTTGTAAATGTATATGAATAACAACCTACTAAAATGTTTCAATACAGAAACAATCTGGTGGAATTAATACACTAATATTAACTTTTGCAGTCTCGACTTCATCTGTAACCATGGAAGTTTTTAGTATTTATTTATTTATATGTGCTGGAAGTGAAACCCAGGGCCTCTTAGCCTCACAGATGTTAGGCAAGGGCTCTGCCACTAAGTCACATCCCAGCCTGCATGAGCTTATGGTCAAAGATTACCTTTAGTTTTAGGTGGGGTTTTTTGTTTTGTTTCATTTTATAACCTAAGTAAAATAAACTTACAAGCTGAAGCAACTGGCAAAATACAATACAAAATCAGCAAGACATGAATAATTAATTCGTGTTTGTCAGCCTAGTTCCCAAGGCAAGTACTTACAGAGAGAAAAGGCTTCTTTTGGCTCTCAATTTGGAGTTTAGTCCGTGTGAGTTGACTTCTCTGCTTCTAAGCCTGTGGTAGGGATTTGTGTCACAGTGGGAAGGTGTGCTGGGGAAGAAGTGCTCACTGCATGGCATCTGAATAGTGAAAGAGAAGTGGGGATTCTAGACTCACAGTGGGCCTTTCAAAGTCCTGTTCCCAATGACCTCACTTCTTCCCACCGAGCCTTACCTTTCAAAACTCCCCCATCTCACAAGAGCACTGCTCAGAGCACCAAATCTTTAATACACGAGCCCTAGATAGAAACCATAATATATTTAATTGTTGATCCCTAAAAATATTTATTTATTTATTTATTTATTTATTATTTTTCTAGACAGGGTTTCTTTTTATAGCCCTGGCTGTTCTAGAACTCGCTCTGTAGACCAGGCTGGCCTTGAACTCATAGAGATCCGACTGCCTCTGCCTCCCAAGTGCTGGGATTAAAGGCCTGAGCCACCACTGCCTGGCTGCAATTTTTTTTTTTTATTTTGAAAATTTTTTTTTAAACATAGTATTTTACTGATTGATTGGGAGTTTCCCATCATTCACTCCAATCCCTCTCATTTCCCAGTCCTTCCATATCTGCCCTCAACCCTTGCCAAAAAGAAAATAAAAATCTCACCAACCCCTGTGGGCAACAACCTGCTCCTCTCTGCAGCACATCCTTCCTTCATACCAGTCACAGCTGTTGCATCTCCAGCTGCATCATACTTGTACCACACCCCTCCTCCATCCTTCCTGCCTCTCCATCACATACTCATTAGTCACAGTGGCATTGGAAGCTGCAATGTCTTGCAGTCTACCCTTTTACCCAAAGAGCTTTCTTTGCAAATGTTCATTGCAATGAGTCGTTGGTCTGGCTCAAGGCCCCTGTGCTCTGCTACACCATCAATAACTGGACTCTCCCTGAGACTCCTCTTAGATATCCTGCCGTTGTCCCAAGTAATGGAGCTCCTGTGACTGTGATTCCCAGGACTGGCCCCTTCATGTGCTCCAGCAGCTCATAGATGGGGTAGATGCTGGAGTGAGCCAATTCAAGGTCTAGATCTGGGCCTGGCTAGTAGCTGAGTTGGTCAACCCAGGCCTCTGTTGGACCTCCCCTCCCCCAGGTGAGGGGCAGGGCCAGCTCTCTCTGCCTACACCAACACTGTAATTGTTGAAATTTAATAATTATGTATATGGGTAAGTCTTCTAATCATAAAAGCTGCTTATCCCAAACCAATTTCATGACCGCCACTTTCTTTGGCAGAAAAAAATGATTATAGATATAAAATCAGACATCAATAACATCCAAATTTAACGATTCAGGAAACTTTTTAAGTTTACAAAATATTTTTCAACAACATAAACTCTAACCTTAATTTAGTGGGGAAAAAAGGAATAATGGGTGTAAGAAACATGGATAAGAGGACACACTAGGGTAAATAGTCCTGACACAGATGGAAAAAGTCAAATTGAGAGAGAGACAGAGACCGTAAAAAACTGAAAATTGAGTAATTGTAACACAAATCAGAAGCAGTGTTGAAAACAGATTTACTATCTTCTACAACCAAAGCCGATCCCCTGACTGTGCTTTCACAGGGCTCTCACATAACACTCAAGTCAAAATATCCCTTTCATCGGAGAATTATTGTGATTTTTTTTTCAATAAACAACTCTAGAAACATGTTATGAAATTACCTGTCAAGGTCAAAAAAACTCATAATCTTGACAAGGGGAAGAGGGAGGATATGTGTGCCCATGTCTAGACTAGTAATTCTCAACGTGGGGTAATTTTGCCCATCAGGGGACATTTGGTAATGTCTGGAGACTTTCTGTTGTCTCGTCTAAGGTGGTAGGGAGTGATGCTGACATCTGGTGGGTAGAGGGCAGAAATGTTGCTAATGTCCAGAGCTCCAAAGGGTGGAGGCAGGAGGATCATTAGAGCTTGTGGCCTCCATCCTAGCTTCAAGTCCAGCAGGAGACCCTATCTCAAGAGAAGAATGTAGAAAGTGATAAAGCAGGTCACTCAATGTTCTCCTTTGACCTCCCATGTGCACACATGCACTCATACACACACACACACACACACACACACACACACACACACCCGAGTGATGCTGAGTGAAAATGTCTCCCATAGTTCACATATTTGAAGACTTGGTGCCCAGTTGATGGTGCTGTTTGGAGGAGGTTATGGGACGGTGTGTCCTCGTTGGAGAAAGCTTGGCACTGGGGATGGGCTTCGAGAGTCCACAGCTGCCTCACTTCCAGTTTGCTCTCTCTGCTTTGTGTTCGTGGTGAAACTGCTTCCTGCTCCTGCCATCATGTCTGCTGCTGTGTGTGCTTCCCCGCCATGATGGACTCTTACCTCTCTGGGACCATAAGCCAAAACAAACTCTTCCTTTCTGTAAGTTGCCTTGGTCGTGGTATTTTTGCACAGCAACAGAACAGTAACACACACACACACACACACACACACACAGACAGAGAGAGAGAGAGAGAGAGAGAGAGAGAGAGAGAGAGAGAGAGAGCGAGCACAATTTTGCCAGTCTGCTCTCTGGCAATGAAGGGGAAGGAAGGAGAGGGTGAGGGCAGATGGAAGTCCAGGTGGAGAAGGACAGACTCCTAAGCCCTAAGTTGTTGTTATTGTTGTTGTTGTTGTTTTTAAATAAAAACTGAATGGAAACATTTAAATACACTAAATGAAATCTTGCTATACAGGTTGGGTTGGTCTTGAACTCATGACCCTCTGCCTCAGCCTCTTGAGAAACTCGCATTCCATGAATACTCTACTTTGTCTGGCTTAGAATCCTGACTTGACTGGAGTTTATATAGAAAAGCATCCGATCTGGCAGACTCCTTTTCCTCCTTGATGGACAGTGAGGAAGGAACAAGATGCTGAGAGGAAAAGACTCAGTTCAGAAACTTCAGTCGGGTCGGAGGGCCAAGTACAACATCTACCTGAGTCCCATTTTTGTTTTGCTTTCTTCTTCTCTAGACAATAGAAATTGGGGTCCAGCCTGACTGACCTGCCGCTATCAGAAAGGCTTTTGATTGTATTTGGGGTAAACTGTGCTTCTCAAGGCAGGAAACTTGACACATTCTTTTCACCAAGATTTCCAGTATCAAAGGTTGGTGGGAAAAGGATTTTCTAGTTAGCGTTGAGATAACCTGGAATCTCCCATTCCCTGGGACATTTTGACTAATTGACATTTTCCTGTAGTCTGCATTCTCGGAGACAGTCTCGACCTTGGCAAGGCTTATAGGAAGTGCCACTGACAGTGTTTAAAACTCCAATCCAAATTTCTTCTCTCTGCGCTTTCCATCTGTAATTCTGGAATGCATTAAAACAAGCATGCAACATCTCTTTGTAACAAACGGAAACAATTCAACCGTGTGAGGCTTTTAAAAATCTAAATAACATTCAATAGGCAGAAAAGAGTTCATTGCGGCAAAAGAAGATAAAATTTTTGATTCAGACTTGCTACGTGTTCTGGATGGAGATGGGAAGCTTTATGACGTTGGATGGGTTTCAAGAGTTGAGGGAGTTTGATTTGAACTGTGCGTGGCCAGGGATGAGCCACATGGAAGGAACCATTCCCCCTCATCTCCCTGCTCCCATCCTGACAGGTTCCCCTCCGGGCTGTTTTGTATGCAGCCCTCTCACTAACTGGCAACATCAGACTGCAAACCCGGTACTCGAGAGATGGGAGAAGACAAAAAACAAAGCCAAAACTCTGATCACTTTTAATTAGTCAAGAGAAATCAATGCTTCCGAATGTTCGCTGCTGAGAGAGGCAGAGCCAGATGGTGGCATTGCATTTCCAGTCCATCTGGACATCTGGGCCCCTCACCTTCTCAGGCTTTTTTTTTTTTTTCCACCTTTATAAATAAGGTGTTAGAGACTGCTGCCCCCTGTTCTTACCGGATGTAGCAGTGCTTAGTTTAGAAGTGCAGAAGTGTTAGCAGGTCACTCTCCCAGCCCTGAGGATGTCGTGCATTGCACAAATCTCATGCCTGAGTTAGACATCGGTGTGGTATTGTGTTCCCCTGAAATATTGTATGTTCCCTGAAATAAATTTATCTGGGGTCATAGAACAGACAGCCACTAGAACAAAGCCAGAAATAGTGACTAGAAAACAGGTCAGAGCAAGCCATAACAGAAGTTGGATGGTAGTGGGGCACGCCTTTAATCCCAGAAAGCCAACCTTTAATCCCAGGGAGCGGGGGCAGAAAGAGAAAGGTATATAAGGCGTGAGAACCAGGAACTAAGTGAGTAAAGAATGTAGTTAGTTAAGCATTTGCTTGGTTAATCGTTCAGGCTTTGGAGCAACACAGTTCAGCTGAGATTCATGTGGAGGAGGACTCAGAAGCTTCCAGCCTGAGGAACTAGCAAGGTGAGATAGCTGTGGCTTGTTCTGCTTCTCTGATCTTCCAGCATTCATCCCAATAACTAGCCTCAGGTTTGTTTTTATTAACAAGAACGCTTTAAGATTCATACTACACATCGGTCATCCACACTGTATTTAACAGGTTGCTTGTAGTTAAACTCATTGTAAACCTGACTGGACTTGAAATTACCTGAGAAACACACTTCTGGGAGTATCTGTGAGAGTGTTTCTAGAGATGTTTAGTTGAGGAGAGAAAACCCACCCCGAATGCAGGTGGCATCATCCAGTGTACTGCCATCCTAAACCTGTGAGTAAGAAAGAAACAAGAACCAATGTCATTCATATCTTTCTGATTCAGTTGCAATATGGCCAGACTGTCCCATGCGCCTGCCACTGCACCTCCCCACCATGATAGACTGTCTCCCCTCACACTGTGAGCCAGAGAATCCTCGTTTTCATCAGACATTTTGTCAGAACAATGAGAAAAGTAACTACATACCACCCTGTCAAAGCATCTTGTCTCCCCGAAATAACAGCAGGAAGACGTGACATCGTCAGATGTTGGGACAACCAAACGTGGGTGTGCAACCTTCCTTCATGTCTTCCTAGCCATGTGACTTTACCCAAATCAATGTGCTCGCTGAGGCTCTGCTGCCTTGCTGATAGAATGGTTTTATAATGATTACTACCCAGTATGGGGTGAGATTTTAAGTCAACAACACATGAAAAGCAAACGGTTGGAACTCAATACACACGAATCCCACCCCCACCCTTCCAGGACACAACACAACGTGCACAGCAGCTTATTGTTACTGCTGAGTGTTTTGTGGAGTGCTGTTTAGGGGAAAGAACTAAAGCGTTGGAAACTGAGAAAGGGGGAGTTTTCAGGTGAGCAGAGGCAACTTTTGTCGCCGGGTGGTAAATTTTTGACAGGTGTGACTCTCCTTGGTTTTCATACATGGAGTTCTGTAAAATGAAATCTGGAAGTCTTTAATGAGGACCCTAACATTTTGCCAGACCCTTGATCATCTTTGATAAAGGACATTTGTGCCCTCATGTGGCATGTAGGGATCTTTTTGTTGCATGGTGCATAAACTATTCCAAAACTCATGTGCGTGTGCACACACATGCGTGCGTGTATGTGCGTGCGTGCGTGCGTGCGTGCGTGCGTGTGTGTGTGTGTGTGTGCGCGTGCGTGCAGGCATAGGGGCTTTCTTCTGGAGACAAAACTCATTCTAGTTTTCTCTTTGTATTGCTCCATGGTTATTTCTTCAGACGTCAGCTTTTTCTTCCCATCCCGAATGGCAGAAAACAAGCACCAGCTCTTCTAGGATTGCTACAGCCCCATCACCTAGAACAAAGAATGGGAGGTCGCTGGGTGCTGCCCTCTTACCAAATTTCTCAAGAAGAGAAGCTGATTGGCCCAGCCACACTCCACTGTCCATCTTAGCCAGGAAGCTGATCACACTGCACACACGGCTGTGGGAGTTGGCTTGGAAGATTCTGGGGGTTGACATAAAAGAGGAGTTTTCTAAGGGCATGAGGCAGGGCATGTCCTTAGATACCGGAGATGCCATTTCACTCTGCATAATAGTAGAGATGGGAAATTAATAAGTGTCAGAGTAACTTTTAACCACCAGGGTTGAAATCTGGGAGAAATTTTGCATACTCCACGGTAAAGCCAAAGGTTCCATTTACCCAGACTTGTTTTAGCCTGTATCCTGTTGTAGAAGACAGAAATGGCTATTTGCAAAACAGCACCGCTCTCCTTTATTAGCTGACAACATTCACACTTGGGTGTCCTTTCCTTCTCCATCATAGAAAGAGGAGCTCATCACAAGGTTTAGACATGAATTACTCAGGGCTGAGGATGTGGCTTGGGAGTAGAGCACTTACCTAGCATGTACATGCCCATAGGTTCAACACACGCGCGCACACATGCACACACACACACACACACACACACACACACACACACACGAAGAAAAAAGAATGAGTTCCTTCAGTGTTTGCTATGTGACCTTCTTTGCCTTTCCAGTGACTGCCATAGACACAGGCATATGACTCACTTCTGATCATGATGGGGATCAGTCTGCTGAGAGATCCTCTGCAAATAGATTTTCCTTCCGAATGAGAAGATGCTCCCAGGACAGTTCTGAGTTCTAGGCTCTTTTTCAGCTGGAAGTGATGTCGGATGTCATCATCACTAAAGAACTTTGGATGAGGACCCAGTAGCAGAAAGGACCTGAGCTTTTGGCAGCATCATCTGACTGTTAAGTTCAATGTCCTTGTTGTTTAAAGTCGCTGGGTTGATTTGTAACTTTTAGACACTGGCATCCCCAAACTGACCACTTGTACCTTTGCAGGCATTCTTCCTACCCAATACATACCATCAAGCCACAAAGAGGACAGACAGGTTTGATGATAGCTGACTTACTAGCAGGGAAACGAATCCTGCAGATGCCAAGGAGAAGATGTCCTGGAGGCAGTGACAGTACTGGTAGCCAAAAGGTCATAGACAACTTCTAAGGCTCCTCCCCCCACCAACCTTATCAATACACAGCATTTTGCAAGCCTAGGAACAGTATAATTTATGTTTATCAAAGGCCCCTCAAAGAATGATGCGTTGGGTAGCCTCTGTATGCTTCAAAGACTTTGCTTCTTTTGATGGGGAGTTGGATGAGTTTAACGTGACTGCATTGTGTGTCTTGCTAGCTTGAGTTTGATAGGAAGTGCTCTCCTGACAGCCTTGTCCCTGCGGTGGGTGCTGGGGATGTTTTGATGTGGGCTGCATTCGGACAGCCTAATACTCGGGGAAAATGTACTGAAATTGAACAAGATTGCTTTCTGCCCAGCTGCTCTCCAAAGGCTAGACATTTTTAGCACTGAGCAAAGAAGCTTGTATTTGTTTTGACAGTCCTGGCAGGGAGAACAATGGTTGATTATCCCAGCACTTTACTAACAAATAAGACTGCCTCCAGCAGAGATAAAATATGGGTCTTGACTTGATTGCATTTCATGTCCAAGGGAGTTCTCTTCTATTCACTGGCATGCCCTTTCATTATGCCGTCATCTTTTCTGCCCCTCATTCTTGCCCCTCAAAGCAACCCGTGGCTTTCTTTCTGAAAAGGCCCCTTCTGCAGTCACTGTGGCCACAGTGCTTTGATTATCTTATAAAACACCCATTTTCACCTTCCCAGTTTGATTTCTTGGGAACTCAATTTTTGTTTTGCTTTTGGTTCCGCATACTGTGAGGCTGGTTTCCTCCCTGATTTTGTGTCTGTTTACTTTTGGTACTGGCTTAGGTTATCCTCACTGTTGCCCCAAAGAGGAGCTTTGGAATTTCCCATCATACCCAATTTTAAAAAGGCTATTCTAGGGTTGGAGAGACACTTGGTTCTTAAGGAGGATCTGAGTTTAGTTCCCATCACCCACGTCCTTTGACCCACAACTGACTATAATTGCAGGACCAGAGGCTCCCAAACCCTCTGCTTGCTTCCTGCAGTGCCTGGTACTCATGCATATATCCCCACATGTACCCACAGGTAACTGAAAAAATAAAACTTACAAAAGGACTGCCCAACACACATATACAGAAGTTCTTTGCATAGACTGTGTTAAAACCAAGGGGTTTTATATAATATGAAAATACTTTTATTTCTGCTTTCCATCTTCCAAAGACTTTAGAAATTGAGCATTTTTTTTTTTTTATAAATGTAGCATGTATGAGAAAGAGCCATATCGCGATGCATTTTCAGAACCCACCTAATATAGGTGCTGTTGGCTTGGTCCCTTCCCTGTCGTCTGCCCCTTCAGGGCTCTTGACTCTTCAGTTTCTGTCATCGAAATGAGTTCTGCTCGCTGCTGTGTTTCAGCTCAGCAGGGCTGTCATGTCCTGTATAGTGGTGGTTTCTCCATTTTCACTATTCCATAATATTATATCACAAACGTGGACCACAGTTTATGGTTCGTTGATTTGTGGACATTTGGGACTATCACCAATGACACTGCCATCACACTTCTGTACATATCTCTTGGTAAATATGTCTTCTTCTTTCTTAGTCATATATACCCAGGATCAGAATTGCTAGGGAACATGGTATATGCATTTTCAGTGTTGGCAGAACTTTCTGGTATACACTTCCACAGAAGAGTAGGAGAGCCCTGTATCAACTTGGGTCCTTAACAGAACTTGGTATTGCTGTTTAATAATTATATTCTTTTAGGTCTCTGGCAGCATCTCATTGTGCTCCTGTTGTGCGTACTCCTGATAACTAGCAAAACTGCATACTTCGCGTGTCCGTGTACATTCTGTGAGGTGTCTCCAAGAGTTTTTATTCTTTTTATGCTGAGTTATTCAGAGATGTGCACGTGTGTATATATAATGTACATGTGTTCCTCCATATAGATTTCTTATTAATCTGTGAATCTTTACATATTATAGAAATAAGTTTTTTATTATGTTTGTGTGTGGAAGGGTGGTGCATGTGCCTTGGAGCACCTTGGAGACTAGGGGACAGTTTCAAGAGTTGGCCATCAGGCTGTCAGCAAGCATCTTTATATGCTGAGCCATTTTGCTGGCCTTGGGAATAAGTTTTCTATTGGGTATATGTATAGAAAATATTGTATCCTATTCTTATGAATTTTTTTTTTGTTTTTTCAAGACAGAGTTTCTCTGTGTAGCTTTGGAGCCTGGAACTCAATCTGTAGACCAGGCTGTCTCGAACTCACAGAAATCTACCTGGTTCTGTCTCCCGAGTGCTGGGATTAAAGTCGTGTGCTGCTGCCACCACCACCCAGCTCTATGGATTTTTAAAAATTGCCTTTTGATAAATAGAAAAATTGATATAATTTTCAGTTTTAAAAATCTTTAGACCTGCTGGGCGGTTGTGGCGCATACCTTTACTCCTAGCACTTGGGAGGCAGAGGCAGGAGGATCCCTGTGAGTTTAAGGGCATCCAGATCTACAAAGGGAGTTGCAGGACAGCCAGAGCTGTTACATGGAGAAACCCTATCTTGAAAAACAAAAACAATAAAACAAAAAAAAAAATCTTTAGACTTACAAAAGCCTAAAGAAACCATTCTATGCCCATCACCCAGCTTGTAACATAATATATAACCATATTCCTTGGCTAATTCCTATCATTAATTTCAAGATCATAATATGATCAAAATCTTGATCATAATATCAAGATTTTCTCCGATAATAATTTTTGTATAAATAGAATCACATTCCTTTTTTTTTTTTTTTTTTTAAAAAAAACAAAGGCCCTGCGAGAGAAACACACTTCAGTAGAGCTCCATTTTCCTCCACAGGTCTTTTAGTTTTTTTTTTTCTTTTTAATCTTACAGCCAAAGTCCCACTTTCCAAATGACAACGCCAGTCCTCTTCTCAACCCCCCAGCTGTGCCATCCCAGCAGCTGCCTATAGCAAAGCAGTCTTGTTTCTCACCCAGCCGGGCTTTTTCTAATACACATAAAGAGAAACGTATAAATTGTAAGTGTGTTTTCACACACTGGACACCTGGATACTAGCACCCAGAAGCCCTTTTCGGCATCCTCCCATGCCCATCACAGCCAGAAGTTTCAGCTGGGTCCGCACGGGCGGTCAGGCATAGGATGGGGATGCTTTCTGGACTCTGGAGAGCCACTCACACAGAGAGCTTCTTCAGTGGCATGGAGTCCAATGCACACAACAGTTGGACACCAGGCGGGTCAGGAGACAGCGTGGAACTGCCTAGATTTCTAACTCACTCTCCAGGTAATCCCTAACCTTTCAAGGTCTGAACCACACAGCTCTCTTCTTCTCCCTGGATTATGGCCACGTTTGCTCATCTCACGGGCTGAATTGTTTCCGTAGAGAACTATCGTGAGAGCTAAGTGTTCCTGGCTCACAAGAAGCCATCTTGACGTCCGTGTGTCATATGCTGGGGAAAGGAAAGCATGGAGAGAGGCTGTACCATGGCTTCGTGGAGCACATGGACATGGTAGGAAGCAGGTAATTCCTCTCATTTAAGCCTGTTCTGGGACTTGCCTGACTTCCTCTGGAGTGATCCTTTCTCTACCAACAGTCAGATGAGACTTCCCTTCAGGATCTCTGAATCCTGAGACATCCCAGGTCTAAGGGCAGATGTGTCCTCAAGAAGGGTTCAGAGACAAGTGCTTTTGGGTTCACAGTGGCTGGCTACATTGCCCCAGCACCCTCTGCCCAGAATCCCCCCCACACACTCACCTCCCAGCCTGCTTTGCCCTCTCTCAAGCTAAGGCTGCAGGGAAGCACATGGACTTGGGTGCAGGAAACTGCTGTCAGGTGTCTGGGGACGTGTGAATCAAGGCTGTCACCTCAGTTTTCATTTAGGCAGCTGGCCAGCGCCCTGTGGATTTTCTGGATTTGGCAAACACACACAGGAAGCTGAGAGTTGCAAGAGGCTGGTGGGAACAGGAGGGAGCTGGGTGCTGTGAAATCCACACCAGCCACTTCCTGTGAGACCCAAGCAAATCATGCAACCTCCTCGGGCCTCGCTTTTGTTATCTTTAAAAGAGAAGGCCATGACCTGTTCTTCTCTGGGTAGTATTTGTGATTAAGTGAAATAATGTCTGCTTCAATCACATCACACAGTGAGCCTTTGTCTGTGCCCAGGGCCTTTTTTCCTTTAGGAAAGTGTCTTCCTGAAGAGTTGCTGAACCACTCAATGCCTTGGTTTCTTCACTCACAGAGCTGGGATAATATGAGTATCTTACAGGGTCGTTGTGAGGATTAAACAAATTAATCTGAGGCTACTTAAAGCTGGGCTGGACAACCGTGTCCACAATTCTTCTAGGACAGCCTCAAGGGTAAAGGTACCACATGACAAACACCTGCTCTACAGCCAGGTGTTTCTCTTTGGGAAAGTCGTGGAGCCTCAGGGAAGTGGGCCACCCAGGACAGGGCTTGACATTTTGTATCTCAGCCCTACTTCTTCTTCAGGCTCTGCTTCCTGAGTGTGGATGCAATGTGATGAGCCAGCCTTCGAGGCTGCCACCACGCCTTCCCTGCCTGCTGTCCCATTTTCCCCTTCGCGATGGGGGATGGTCCCTCCGGAACTGTGACCCAAGCAAGGCCATCCTCAAGATGCTTTGGTCATTACTTTATCACAGCAAGGAGAAGCAGCGATGACAAGGTCCAGAACAGGTAGGGCCCTCCTCTGGGATGCAGGCTGTCCACTTCTTTCCTCCTCTAGAGGACTAGAGAGCTCTTCTGGGTTCCTTTTGTAAGTGCACTGATCCTGTTCATTGCGCTCCACCCTAAGGACCTGCAACCCCCTAAGCCTCCATCTCCTGGTACAACTACATCAGAAACTAGGTTCAAATGTACCCATCTGGGCACACACACATGCACAGCACCCCCATTGGGGAGCCAAGCTCTCCTTCTGAGTCTTTTCTTGGGAGAACTGTCCCACTTTTTCCTTTTCTATATACATTCAAGAGTGCTAATCATATAGTTAGCTATTAGTGCATGGTAATTTAGCCTCAAAAGCTAGTGGTTTAAGACAGACATTTATTAGCTAGATTTTGTGGCTTGGGACTCTGGGAGTAGCTGAGCTGAGAGGCTGTGGCTGGAGATCTCTCCCAAGACCACAAAGTTTTGGCTCTGATTGTGGTCATCTGAAAGCTTAGTATCTTGTTCCAAGATGGTCACTCATTGCCTGTGGGCAGGGATTCTCTGTGCCTGGGTGGGTCTCTCCAGGAGTTGATGGAAAAACCCCATCGCATAACAGAAACATCTATGTCTTTTATGGCCTCAAAATTAACGTATCATTTCTGTAACATCCTCTTCATTGGAAACTATCATTAAGACCAACCTATGCTCAAGAGGAGAAGAATTAGGCTATATCTTCTTCTTAAATGTGTGTCTGAGTTATTTCCTGCATAAATGTACGTGTACCATGTATGTGCTTGATGTCTCTGGAGATCAGAAGAGGGCATAGGATGCTCTGGAAATGGAGTTACATCATGTGAGTGCTGGGAGCTAAACCTGGGTCCTCTGCAAGAGCAGCAAGTGGCCTTAACCACAGAGAAGAGCCATCTCTCCAGCCCCTAGGGTACATCTTTTGAGAAGTGTTGTCAAAGAAGTTAAGAATCTGTTCTACAGTCTTTACCCCAGCATACCTACATAATGACAGAGGCAGGAAAGACCTGGCAGGAAGATGGTTCCCAAATGTGCCAGTGTCTCTGTTCTCTGAGAACAAGTATTACAGCGTCATTGAAAATAAGCCCAGAAATGTGGGGCAGAGACTAGTCCAAGTCCCAGCCCCAGTTCTTAGCAAATGCCTGTCTCTGTACGTCCTATGAGGGATACTGGAAGTAAAGGGGGGCTAATTAAAAAGCTGTACTCCAGAGGAGCTTGTGTGTGTTACATCCATGGAGAGATAGCTAAAGAAGCTGGGCCTGGGATCTGGCTGTGGTATTAGAGTGCTTGCCTAGCATGCTCAAAACCGAGGGTTCAAGTCTCAGAGCCACACAAACTGGGCATAGTGGCACATGCCTGGAATCTTAGCACTTGGGATAGAGGCATGGAGATCAAGAATTCAAGGTCGTTCTCTGCTACATAGAGCTACATAGTACAGCCTGAGATACACGAAAGCGTCAAAGCAGAGGAGGAAAGAGGGTGGGAGGAGGTGGGGGAGGAGGCGGGTATGATAAAAGTAGATAAGGTGGCCCTTACACCCCCTTTTCATCTCCGTACCCTCCCCTTTCCACTTACCCCTATTTGTGAGCAAAACCTGAGGAGGAACACTGTGAATGAGGTAGCCAGGAGGGAAGGCTTCCTGCAGGAAGAATCCTGTGTTGAGGCTTTAAGGATAAAGAAGAGGTAGTCAGGTAGGGATCAGCCATTAATACCTCATCTCCAGGAGCCACATTCCAACCTAAAGGGAAGCCCAGGACAGTCCAGAGGCTGTGAGCACCTCTGCTGCTGCCAGAGAGCGGGCGGGCGGGAGCGTGGGGAGGGTGCTGAGGCGAGGAGAAGGCCGCAGAAGGAGGGACGCTGGAGGAGGGTGGCCATGCTGCAGACTCAGCCTGTGAAGAGCTTACCTTGAGAGAGGGTCCGAGGTAAAGACAAGGGAGGAAGAGCTAAAGGCTGGGAATGAGCCTTGGTGGTCCTAACAAGGACAGGAAAAGCCACCCCAGGAGCCCTGTCCAGGGTCTGAGAGAGAGGGCTGCAGCTGGCTCAGGACCCAGAATCCAGACGGCAGCAGCTCAGCAGGCACCAGGGGACCATCTTTCTGCAAAGTGCACAGCCCCCACCCTCCCGCTCCGTGTGAGGCAGACGCTTCTTTCCGCACAGAAGCAGCTGCTCAACTCTGCTTAGAAGCAGGGGTGAGGGGCAGCAGCTGCCTGAGGCCATGAGGCAAGGTCTCTCTGGACTCTTCCCAGAAGCCCTCAGAGCTGGGAGAAGCAACCCTCTGCTCCCCTCCACACTCTGGCTCCCTTGCAGGCAGGGAGCTGGAATGGGCTCTGCAGCCTCAATTACTACAGCTCAGAGATCAGCCTGAGTCAGAAAACACATTTCCCCCCTGCAAGAGAAGGCAACTCACTGCTCCTAGGATCTCCCCGCTGGAGTTGACTGAGGAATGTGCAGAATCACAGGGAAGCAGTTTGCTCTTGGAGACATATGGAAAACAGTTTGTTTGTTAGGAAGAAAATCATAACTTGTTGTCTTTTCTCCCCCAGAGGAAAATGAAAACACTCGCACATTAAGTCTTTTCAATCCCTTGTTTGTCCTCGGCGCTTTTGAACTAAAATGCAGGCATGGAGTGAACAGTGTCTGTGGAAGGAGAGGAAATGCTAGTTTGAAGGAAATAAGAATCTGAACTATAAAAATTGTCCCTAAGGCAAGAAGAGGGTGACTGCCCCAAAGTCAGATGACACATCTCAAATGGGGCACGGGAGCGTTTGTGACGTTAGGTATGGTGTGTGTGCGCACGTGCGTGTGCGTGCACGTGCGTGTGCGCGTGCGCGTGTGCGTGTGTGCGTGTGTGTGTGTGTGTGTGTGTGTGTGTGTGTGTAGGGGGGGAGTGGTGAATCTCTGAAGCAAGCTTGCTCTTCCCAGTGGAAATGAAGACAAGAGGAAATGCCTGGATTTTCATTTGGTTCACTGCTCCAGAAAAACAGCCCCAGGATGAGGAGCCTGGGCAGATTGTTCAAGGCAAATGCAAGGAGGCAGGAGGCCTGGGCGGGAGAGGGGGGGTTCTTCTGTCTGTAGTGACCGACATGGGTTCTCCCCACTGAGACCTCCTGCACTGCTTTTTTCCTCTGCTCTGAAGAGCCCTTGGAACCCTTTTCTTGGTAACATGCAATCTCTATGCAGGGCTTCCAGGATCTATCTGAATGATGATTTAGACCAAGTTGTTCCTGGCCTCCCTTCCCCGCCAAGAATTCTTCCAGAGAGCATTTAGCTGCTTTGGAAAAAGTCTATCAAGTCCCCCAGAGGACAGTGTGCATCTTGACTGCGGTGAATGTGGTTCTGCTCCTGCCCTCCACACTCCAAGTCTCACAAACGGAGTCACTCAAATGTGCAGAAAATGCTTGCCAGCTTCAGAAGGGAAAATTGGTTACTGCTGAGGGAAGCCGGGTGTGGGCAAAGGAGATCAGAGTGTGTCTCTGGGTGGGTCATGTCAACGGTTTTCTGGGTATTTCCAGAACTGGGACTTCAGTGAGCCAGACTCATCCTGCATTCCTCCTGTGGAAACACCTGACTAAGCACCTAATATGTGCCAAGGGCTTTGTTCAGGGCTTATAAAGACTTAAGAAAACAGTCGGTGAGCCCTGAGCAAAGAAACACATGAGCTAGGCTGCACAGGCAAACCCGCTTTCTGCCCAGGACACATCTAAGTGGCAGCGCAAGTTATAGACCCCACAGACAGCAGTGGGCTCCCCTAGTGGGATGAAGGGGGCTTGGTGGGGATGCTGAGGGGCTGGAATTTGGGGAACAGGGTTTTAGAGAAGAGCAGATCAGGAAAGATAACCCAGACATCTGCATGCAGGTCCCCTTTAGCCTTTGGCCACATAGAAAACTGCACATGCCATAAGACTTGGCGCAGGGGCCAGGAAGGGGGTTCAATAGGTAAATGTGCTTGTTCTGCAAGGGAAAGACTTGAGTTCGATCCCCAGAACCCCACATAAAAACCTGGGCATAGAAGTATGCCTGTAAGCTCAGCTCTGGGAAGGCAGAGATAGGGGGATTCCCGGAGTTTGAGGCCAGTTTCAGCGAGACCCTGCCTCAAAAAAATGAGGCAGAAAGCCATTGAGAAAACACCTGACATCAACCTCTGCTCCCCCCACCCCACCCCTGACACACACATTCAAAATACATGTGTTTTGCACAGTCTGACCAAGAACAGCTGCTAAGGGAGGTGAGCTGGTGAGACTCTGAGGTTACACGAGGATGGCAGATGGTACATTGCTGGCCTGTCAACTCTGTCACTAAACACTTCGAATTGAGCGGAGGTTCCAGAAATGCCCATCTTAAGAACAGGACTACACCAACCCTAGCACAGGGGCCACTTGTGACCCACATTATCAAAGCTTAAAAATAAGCCTCAAAAGAATGCAATAAAGCAGTTACTTCTCAACCTTCCTAACAATGCGACCCTTTAATACAATTCCTCATGTTGTGGTGACCCCAACCATAAAATTATTTTTGTTGCTATTTCATAACTCTAATTTTGCCACTCTTGTGAATTGTAATGTAAACATCTATGTTTTCTGATGGTCTCAGGTGATCCCTGTGAAAGGGTCATTCCATCCCAAAGAGGTTGTGACCCACAGGTTGAGAACCACTGAAGTAGCAACATGAAGAAATTAAATGTCCACCAGAGCAACACACAACAGTCTAGACTCAATGTTGTACCGTCCAATAATGTCTAGCATACAGTAAGAAAATCAGTAGGCAGCTGAAGTAGGAAAATAGAAAGATGAGCCAGGGAACAAGGTCAGAAGGAACAGAGTAGAGATGATACAGACATGGCCAGTAGCAAAGACTTTAAGATAGCCATCATGCTGGGCGGCGGTGGCACACACCTTTAATTCCAGCACTCGGGAGGCAGAGGCAGGAGGATCTCTGTGAGTTTGAAGCCAGCCTGGTCTACAGAGTAAGTTCCAGGACAGACTCCAAAGAAGTCTGAGAATTAAAAGGAAAGAATGGACATCTCAATGTAAATATCTTCACAGAGAAAGTTTTTTAAAAAGACCAATGGAACTTACAGAATCAAAAAAATAAATAAATAAAACACACACAAATGGAGTCTCAAAAAGAGAGGATGAAAAATAATCAGAGGGTTGGAGAGAGAGCTCAGAGTTTAAGAGCACTGATTATTCCAGAGGTCCTGAGTTCAATTCCCAGCAACCGCATGGTGGCTCACAAACATCTGTAATGAGAACTTGCGTCCTCTTCTGGCCTGCAGGCGCACATGCAGACAGAACACTATAATAAATAAAATAAATCTTTTAAAAATGTTTTTAAAGAAAGAAGAAGAAAAGAATCAGACAGAGGGGGGAAGGGGAAGAAGTAATGACCGAAGTTTTCCCCAAAGATCCATACGTTAGATCCATAAATTTGGGTCCCAACAAGGTGATATCGGGAGAGGGTAAAAGCTGCTACATGCACATGATGAGTTATTTCGAGATAGACCCCAAATACATCTTTAACAAGAGTCTGGCAAGATAGCTCAGTGGGTAAGGGTGCTTGCTCCAAGTCTGACAACTTGAATTTGATCCCCGGAGCCCATATAATGGAAGGGAAGAACCCACTCCAGTAAGCTGTTTCAACTCCTAATCAATCATGGACTTAAATGACTGAAATTGTGTGCTAAAGCAACCCTTTTCTGTTCATAAGTTAACTAGCTTATAAATTAGTGTTTGCTATCGTGACGGAAAACTGACTAACCTAACAACCAACTGCAAGTCATGGCTGAAAGACAGGACCAACTACTTCTCAAACAAAGACACAGCAGTCAGTGCACACATGGAAAAGCTCTCGCCATGGTTAGTCACGGAGAAAAGGCAATTAAAATCCCAGTGCCATCCAACTTCCCAGCCAGCATTGTGAGTAAAGGTAAAGAAGGTGGATGATCCCGAGGATTTATGAAACCGTGGGTTAGATAGAACTGTCACCCATTGTTGACAGATGCGTGAAACAAGCTCTTTGGAAAATCAGCACCCAAGGAGAGTGATTTCTCCATACTCTCACTCCTTTCTTCACATTACTTCCCTTCTGTTAGTGAATAGACTGCCCCTTGCAGGCTAACAAGGGTGTCTTCAACCTTCCTCCACCCAGGGTCCAACCAGATCACCCACTCCAAGTGCCAGCTGTCTCTGCTTGCTGTTTGTACTTCTGGCCAACTGGGTATAAAAAGAGGTTTGTACAACCCAACTCTTTCCTCAGATTCAGTAATTTGCTGGAATCATTTGGAGCTTGGGGGATACACTTACTGGTTTGTTGTAAAGGGTAGAGTAACGGATTCAGGCTGGGCAGTGGTGGTGCATGCCTTTAATCCCAGCACTTGGGAGGCAGAGGCAGATGGATCTCTGTGAGTTCGAGGCCAGTCTGGGCTACAGAGCAAGATCCAGGACAGGCTCCAAAGCTACACAGAGAAACCCTGTCTTGGGGAGGGGGGAGGATTCAGATGAAGAAATACATAGGACTAGTCCCAGAGGGTCCCAAGAATAGCCACATTCATCTCCAAAGAGTTAGCGATCACCACATTTTTGGGGGCTTTGTGAACTCCATCTTTAGATATATTTATCTGGATGTCATATTATAATCACAGCCAATTATTAACTTGATATCCCATCATCCCAGCATGATGATGAGAGTCTGAAGGTCCCTAGCTTCTAGTTGTGGCTCTCATACTGGTGACGAGCCCTGACCCTGAAGCTAGCCAGGAGCCCACTACAAGTCACCTCATCAAAACAAGAGAAGTTCCTGTCACTCCAGAAACCCCAAAGGATTTAGCAGCTTTGTGCCAGGAGGGATGGAAAAGATCCAATGGTAGAACAAGAGTGACTATAGCATCTCTGTCCCTCAGGAAGCTGCAAGGGTTCAAGGTGCCAAGTGCCAGACTCTGAAGGGGTTCATCCTTGAGTACTGATCTCAGAATATCAGCCAAATAGTCTTCATCGTTGGTTTCTTATGAAATTAAATACATCTTTACTCTAAAACCAAGCATTTCCATTCTTAAGTATTCACCTAACAGCAATAAAAGATGCATATGGACCAAAGATTTCAGTGGTATTTACAGTAGTATTATTCATTATAGCCCTAAAGTCAAGACAATTAAAATGCTCATTAACAAGAAAACAAACGGACACATCTCAGCATCCTCCGACAGATAGAGTATTATTCAACATGCAATGCTCAAAATATGCTGAATGAAAGAAGATGGAACCAATTGTGCATTTCATGAGATTGGGTGATCTCAGGGTGGGATGGCTACAGATAGTGCATTTTCTGTATCATATAGATAACTCACAACTTGGTGGTTAATTAAGGCCAAGGGTAGACAGGGAAGAAAGAATTTTAGGTGATCATGAAAATGCTGTCTATCTTATTAGGGATGCGAAACAATTTTAAATGTGGCTAAAGAGATAGTTCAGTGGTTAAGAGCACTTGGTTTAGTTCCTAGGACTCACATGGTGGCTCGCACCTGTAACTCCAGTTCCAGGGGATCAGGTGCCTCTTTGGACTTGCTTAAGCTCCAGGCATACCTGTGGTGCATGTATGTGCATGAAGGCAAAACATCTATACACAGAAAAAAAAAAAATCAATTGTGGTGATAGTGTGTCCCCCAATGTATTGTGCACCCTAAAAACTTATCTGAGATCAGAGAACAGAACAGCCACTAGATAGACATAGAGGCCAGAAAATGGTGGCACACACACCTTCAATTCTAGCTTTCTAGAGGCAGAGAACTATCTGTACCTCTGTGAGTTCAAAGGCACACTGGAAACAGCCAGGCATGGTGACACACGCCTTTAATCCCAGGAAGTGATGGCAGGAAGCAGAAAGGTATATAAGGCATGAGGACCAGGAACTAGAGTCTTTTTAAGCTTTTAGCTTTTAGCAGCTGTTCAGCTGAGATCCATTAGGATGAGCATTTAGAGGCTTTCAGTGTGAGGAAACAAGATCAACTGAGGAATTGGCAAAGTGAGTTTGGATGTGTCTTGTTCTGTTTCTCTGATCATTCAGTGTTCACCCCCAATACCTGGCTCCGGGTTTGTTTTTATTAATAAGACCTTTAAGATTCTTGCTACAATCAATCAATAAAAATTATCAGGAGTGTGGGTTAGAGAGATACATACTCCTACTGAACTTTGTCAAGCTGCACACTTAAAGATGTGAGCAGCTCTCAAGAAACAAACCAACAAACACATGCTTTGTCATGAGAGAGATGTCATGAGAAAGATGTGGGTTTGACATCTGATTTTGTCATGTATTATTTGCCAGCCTTGGTAAAATCAGGTCTTCTCAAAATTCAAACTCCTCAGTCATCAGGAGGAGAGTGAGAATGAGATAGAATAATGTGTGAAGTCAGCAGGGGTCCAGTGATGGTGAAATTATTTTATGTTATATCATAATAAAATGGCATGTGCTGTTGTAAAAAAAAAAAAAAACTTATGTAAAGAAATGAAATAATCAATTTTAATGCCACCCAAAATACCTCCTGTAAACTTGAAGGTGGAATTCTTTTCTGTTCATGTATGTGTTTATGTTTATATATATTATGTATGTATGTATGTATATATATATATATATATATATATATATATATATATATATATATATATATATATGTTCATGTTCGTGTATATTCCTCTGTATATCTGACAGTGTCAGGCATACACAATGTTGATTTTTCAATTATGTAACAAGAGAGTGCTTTTAATAGACATGTTTATAAAATATCAAGGAAGCAAGGCTGGTAACTTCTGAAAATCTGTGTCCTATAGAATATCTTCAGTGAGCGTGTACGCGTGTGTGTGGAGGGAGGTTACACACACACACACACACACACACACACACACACACACGTACATGTGCAGGTGTTGTTTCTCAGGAGCAATCCACATTGTTTTTGTTTGTTTGTTTGTTTTTGTTTTTGTTGTTGTTTTTCTTTTTTGAGACAGAGTCTGCCATGTAACTCTGGCTGTCCTGGAACTCACTGTCGACCAGGTTGGTCTGGAACTCATAGAAATCTACCTGCCTCTGCCTCCTGAGTGCTGGGACTACCACTCCTGGCAATCCCCGTTGTTTTTTTAGGGAAGGTCTTTCACTGGGATTTGGGGCTCACCATTTCAACTGGCCTGGTTGGCCAGCAAGCTCCAAGAATCCTCCTGTCTGCCTCCCCAGTACTGAGATTACAAGTGCATGCCACGATACATTTTCACCTGGGTTGGTGCGGGGGTGGGGGGGGGTGTTGAAGTTGGGTCCTCATGCATGGGCTGCAAGCACTTTATTAATTGAGCCCCCTCCTCAGCCCCACCAAGGGAACTTTTAAAAAGGTAAATTAGGGCCAGCCACATGCTGAGTGTGTAAAAATGCTTGCAACAAAGCCTGAGGGCCTGAGTTTGGTCCCTGGAACCTACATGGTAGAAGAAAAGAGCCAGTTTCTACAAGCTGTCCTTTGTCAATGATCATGCTGTGGCATGGATGCCTAAACAAATGTCTGAAAAAAAATCAGATGTGGCTTCCCAGACTCCATAACAGCCTTCAATGTCCTCAAGATGAAGTTCAACAGGTGTTCAGAACCTTCACGCTTGGGGGAGATCTAGAATGTGTAACTCTGAGGGTTGATGAAGGCTCTTCTCCACATCTCTCATCCTCCTTGGACCGCAGGCTGGGTAGAACGTGTTTTTCTCTTGGAAACGGGTCTTGGCTGCATATGGATCTTCCAATGCCTATGACCTAGGCTTCTTTGGATTGGCACACTGACATATCTACCAGGCATCGTGGCCAAGACAAAGTCATCAGGGAGAGCAGTCCCCTCCACTCTGATTCAAGCAAAATAACGGTGAACAGATGGTAACAGACGAGGACCAGAGTGCTACCTCATCCAGCCCTTTGAGTTCCTGGCCAATGGGACCATAAACAGCTCTCAATGGCATCACATCCTCCTGCCTTCAGATATCACAGTCTTTCCTTGCAGACTCCAATTTCTCATCAGTCCTTGAAGCCTTCCTGATTCACCCAGGTCCGGTGAGTCATCCCCGCTCTGCGGTACCTGCCACAGGCCCTGCAGGCCACAGCTCTGTTTCTCGCCGGTCTGTGCCTCTACCCTTTTCTCTTTGAAGGTTTGGTGTGTTGTCCGTGCTATGGAAGGTGAAGAGGGGAAATTGCGTTCTGATGTACAAGTGTAGCATCATTACTTTCTGAGGAGATCCTCTTGGTGAGAAGCCCTTGGAAGGACCCGTGAGGAATACCGCTTTCTTAGAGTTGCAGTCAGAAACGAAAGAGCAGTGATACCTGTGCTCCCTGCTCACCCACTTCTCCTAGGTGTTTTTTTTTTCCTCCTTGGTAATAACAGCTGGTCTTCAGGGAACCTGTGCCACCACATACAAGTTTCCATCCTCTGGGTTCTGTGCCCTCCTACCTATGTTCCATATCTCCTGCCTGGGCTAAGTTCAAGCTAATTAGCTGCCTCACCAGAAAGTGAACAAAGAGAGACAGTTTTCCTTCTGTGACTCGGTGGAGCAGGCTGATAGGAAAAGCATTGTCAGGGTCACTTCTTCATCCAACTCCCAATAGGAATCACTGTTACTTAGGTCACTGGAGCTGCTAAGATTCCTTACATGTGATAACATTCCTGGGGTTGGCTGTCCCTGGACTTCTCTAGGCACCGGCAGTGGCATATCCTACAAACACATCTTTGCACTTTGTTTTCATCAAGATAGCCAGAATCAACATTTCTATTGCTTATTAAGTGAGTGAACAAACTCCTGGCAATACCGGCAGCTGGCTACTGGGTCCACCCACGCAATCTCTCCTGATCAATTGGGCAGGGAAGGAAGTGTGCCAGCTTGCACATTGGGGTTAACTGGCCTATGAGCCTATGGTCCTAGTAAGGTTCATTTTTAAGAGAAAACTCCCTGGATACTGAATGAGGTAGGCAGCTGAGTGTCTCTGCATGTGTGTATCTTGTCTCTGCTGAGGAGAGAAACTTCCTGTGGCAGCTGGAATATCAAGTGGCTGTTCACCACCAAGTCCTGCAGGTTAAAAACTTACCTTCATAATTATACTTGCAGAGTAGGTCTTTCGAGTAGTTTGAGTACTCTGGGGACAGTCTGTGGAAATTACCAGGATTGATGGGCTAGCAGGCAGCCTGAGAAACACCAAATAAATCCCTCTGCTGTCTATCACCCTGTCTATAGCCCTCTGCCTATCTCTTATCTATCTATCTATCTATCCATCCATCCATCCATCCATCCATCTATCTATCTATCTATCTATCCATCTATCCATCCATCTATCTATCTCTATCTTCATCATCTATTCCTCATTAGCCTATGTAACTATCATCTAGCTCTCTATCCATCTATTATCTATCACTTATCCATCCATTATCGACTTATCATCTATCTATCCATCCATTACCTATCAATTATCTGTACATTGATTATCTCATCTATCCCTTTCTCATTAACTTGTCTACCCATCATCGATCACTCTCTTTATATATCTAGCCATCATTATTTATCATATATCATCTATTCTCTCTATCATTTATCCATCCATTATCTATCATGTATTCATTCATAATCTATCAGTCATCTCTTCATTTATTTTCTATCTCTCCATCATCTGCCATCATCTACTTTCTGCTTGCTCTATCTATCTATCTATCATCTATCTATCTATCTATCTATCATCACCATTAGATCTGACTGCATTTTCAAAGGCCCTGGCATTTTTGCACTTTATGGGAGGAAGCTAGCTCACTGCTAGTAATTTGGTTGTTAGTCTGGCTTGCTGAGAAGGCCTGAGGCGCAGTGCACTGTGGGCTGATCCTCACTTTGTGCTGAAGCTCCCACTTGCTGGGTGACGCTAGAGAACAGAGCATACACTCATTAGTTCCTGCTTGTCAGAACTTAGCACATCCATAAAAAAGCCGATCATGACGGCCCATCCAGGTTTGGAGCAAGTGACACCGCTAGCTTACTCTTAATTGTCCTTCTATGCAAATTTTCTTTCCCTTTCTAATTTGTTGTGTGAGAAAATATTAAATTAGTCTGAACATGTAGGAACAGTCTCCCAGTTTTGAGCTTTTCACTTCTTCCCTCAGGCGTTTAATCAGGTTTTTTTTTCTTTCTAGATTTGTTTGGCAAGTTGAAGAGAAAAGATAACAGGATTGGGGGCTGGGGGAGGCAGCTTTTTAAAGACAGAAGTACAAAAGGAGCTGCCATCTGAGGTCTCAAATTAGGATGGGAAGCACATTCTCTATAGCTGTATCTTACTATAATTGAATGTTTAAAACAGAGGCTCTGACGTGACTCAAGAGCCTGCAATTAAATTTATTTTTCTAAGAAGTGCCCTCTTAGTATATAATATAGCCTAATGGCTGCCCTTCACAACTAACTTGGAAAAAGAGTGTATTTCATTGTGAATATATTTCATTTTAAAGAGCATATTTCATCTTAATAGACGGATTTTTGAGAAATGATAAGATGTTAGGATTTCTGAAGACCTGGATGCTTACTTCTCTCCCCATTACTTATGTGTTGGGATGACCCTGACCAAGCTGAGCCACAATTTCCATTCCCAAGAGCTTGCAACCTCTTCCATGACCCAGCCACGTGACCACTAAGCTCCATAAGAGGCAAGGTGCTTTGTAAATGGGAGCAAATGTTAGGATTCACAGGACATGCCAGTTAGGAGTAAGGCATACACAATCCCCAGCCATCCTGAGCTGGATGGATTCATGGCCTAGACTGGGCCTTGATGAAATTAATACCAGAGCCTCAGAGCCATTTGAGTAGACTTCCTGACTCCATGCTCTGGTCTAGGTTACAGTGTGGAGGGCAAGGTAGTACAGCTTTCTGCAGGGCTTTTGGAATTTCCCAGCAGAATAAACCCAGAATGCTCCTGTGACCCAAGGTTGACATGTGCAGGAACCGGTCCTGCTGAGATGTCTGCTCAAGTTCATAAGATGTAAACTGAGGCCTGGGGAGACGGCTCTGTCAGTAAAGTGTTTGCTGTTCAAGCATGAGGATTTGAGTCTGATATCACCCAAGTCAAAAGCTGGACATGGCAGTGTGAGCCTATAATCCCAGCTCTGGGGATGCAGAGGCAGGAGAATTGCTGTGACTTGCTGGCCAGGTGGCTAGCTGAATCAGGCAACTCCAGGTTCAGTGAGAGTCTGAAATAATAAAAATGGAGAGTGATTTATGAAGATACCTAATGTGATTGCTGACCTCCACGTGTACAGATGTGAACATATACACAGCATAAACACACACAGTACACATACACACACAGCAAGTACACACACAGCTTATATATACACACAGCTTACACACATATACACACAGCACACACACATATGGTGTACAGACAGACACACAGCATATACACACACAGCTCACAGACACAACATACACATACATCTTACACACACACACAGCATATACACACATAGCCTACACACACACACACACACACACACACACACACACACACACACACACAAATTCTTTAAAAATAAATACCTGCCATTGACTGCTCCTGATGACTAGGTTCTTGGTTCTTGCTTCATTCCATCCTCACATCTCTTAGTTTTCCTGTTGCTGCAATAAAATACTTGACAATGTAAGGGAGAAGAGGATTATTCTGTCTGGGGCAGTTCACCATGGTGGGGCAGTTCATCATGGTAGGGCAGTTCAATGGTGGAGCAGTTCATCATGGTAGGGCAGTTCAATGGTGGGGCAGTTCATCATGGTGGAGCAGTTCAATAGTGGGGCAGTTCATCATGGTGGGGCAGTTCAAGCGTGGGGCAGTTCATCAAGGTGGGGAAGTCAGGTAGAAACTTGAAGTAGCTGGTTGCATTGTATCTACAACCAAGAAACACACCAATGAGTATTTCTTCATGCTCACTTTCTCCATTTGAAACAGTCCATGATCCCTTTTGAGGGAGTCGTCCTGCCCACAGCCAGGATGGGTCTGCCCACATCTACGGACACCTCCTCACCCCAAGAAACCATCTCCTAGGTGTTCGCAGCTTCTGTCAAGTGGAGAGTTGAACCAAACCATCCCTGTAGCCCTCTGAAGCTCCTATTACCACGTCAGAGAAGTGGAAACTGAGGCCCAAAGAGGCACAGTCACCTGTCCAACATCACAGAAGGGGAAACGCCCAGCTGCGACGCCCAGCTGTGCAGTTTGGCAGCAGATCCTGAATGTTCAGCTACTACACAGGCGCGGAACCAAGTACAACTTTAAAGCGCTTCCCCCCAAACACAAAGCTGCAGACACAAGCCAGGCATGAAGATGAATATCAACTTCTAGGGAGGAAAGAAACGACAAAAACCGCACAATTTTAAATAGCTGACAAAAATACCACAAGATTCACAAAATTCGGAAAAATGACTTTTTAAAATTAATTTACTGTCTTTATGTTTTGCTGCCCCTTTATTTTTTTGGCTGCACACTCTGCTCACTTCTTATGGTTTTGAAATCTCTCTCTCTCTCTCTCTAAAGAGATCAGGAAGTTAGCTGGGATTTTCCCACAGCTCAGTAAATCTGATCACCCACCCCGCTCCGCATTATAGTAGCTGCAGCTCACAAAGCAAGTCACCTTGGATGGACATTTACCTACCGTTTGAGATGCCCATACAGATGTGACTGCACAGCAATGGAGATCCTGATAATCCTCGGTTATGCTCCCTAGACACAAAGCTTTTATTTGCAGTCATTGTTAAGAGTGAGCCGAGTTAAGAGCGTTTTGGGTTGCATCTGATAGGCATCCGAACCTGTTTGTGTCCCTGATGATGAGAACAGTGTTCTATCCTTAGCAAGTGGCTCTATACTTTCTGAATCATTTCTCCACTCCTGCAGAATCCTGCACCCATTTTCCTTGGCCGTGATTGTACTGAAGAGCTTGACCGGTAGCCCTCTAACTTTATAGGAGTGTTTTGGGAGTTCCCACTTATAGCTGGTGCTATATAACAGCACTCCACAAAGGCATTCTGAATGTGTCCTCTGGAAAGTGCCTACTCGATAAAGGATGAGAAGTATAAACTATCTGTATATTTGCTGCCAAAAGTTGGAAAAGAAAGATACTTATGGCAACCTGGCTGTGCTTTTCTGTGTGTTTGTGCGTGTGCGTGTGTGGTGCATGTGTGTGCAGGTGTGTGTGCCCAGGAGCACATACCAAGGCCAGAGGAGGATGTCAGATGCTCTGCTCTGCCATTCTCAGCCTTACTCTCTTGAGAAAGGGTCTCTCACTGACCCTGGAGCTGGGTTCGATACCACAAACCCCAGTGATCTTCCTGTATCTGTGTCCCACAGCACAGGAGTTACTGACACACACACATAACCACTCTTGGCTTTATATATGAGCTCTGGGGATTTGAATTCAGAACCTTGTGCTTATGTAGTAAGCACTGTGACTCACTGAGCCTTATCCCTATCCGGTAACTCAGTTTAAAAGGTCTTAAAGGACTTGGTAAGGCCAAATGAACATCAGTACATGACTGGATAGATAGTGGGCAGTCAATGCGGTAGATCCGTTTTAGGTTTCAGGGGGAATGAAGTATGCATCTAGACACAAGTAAGGAAAGGTAGCCTTTATTTAATGTTAAATCTTGTGAGACAAGAAGTTAGAGGACCATGTAGACTCCTGGTTATCTATGTGTAAATTTTGGCATAGTTGAAAGCGTACGGGGATACTTTGGATGCACGTTTAGGAAACTGAGAGGTGCTTGTGTCTGAATTTTGACTGAGAACTGGGGAATGAGAAGGGAAGGTTTTGATTTTGACTTTACACCTTTTGGCACTGCTGGACTGAATTGATGCTGCATACACGTGAGTAGCATATAACTCAAGGCAGTTTAAGAAGAAAAGGAAGTGCCCTGGTTCCCATAACCGTGTTGTTCTAGGCAGGATCCAGATGTTATGGGGCTTTCTGCTTCTCTCACCTCTTCACTCCTCCCCTCCTTGAGCTTACCCACAGCTAGGCTCTCCCTCTGAAGTGACAAATGGCCACCAGTCCCTTCAGACTTAAGCTTCTCTCAGCTCAGTGGTCACTGGGGGGCGGGATTGGGGGGGAGCAAATCAGCTTGACCACACAGCTGCCATAACAGGCTTAGACGCCCAGACACAGCTTCTGGCAGGCAACACCTGGACCCAGAAAAAAACATAAACTGACCCCACCCAGGGAGGGCCTGCATCTAAGGGGAAACACCTGACATTCCAATCATTCCCTATACCCCTAGACAAATGTCAACCATTCAGGGTCCTGAACCCTGGAAATCCCCTCACCCCAACCTCTGCTGTGATTAAAAAAAAAAAAAACAAAAAAAGAACACCCTGCCT
The DNA here is from genome assembly GCF_903995425.1 of Onychomys torridus. Taxonomy (NCBI): domain Eukaryota; kingdom Metazoa; phylum Chordata; class Mammalia; order Rodentia; family Cricetidae; genus Onychomys; species Onychomys torridus. The sequence goes on from NC_050446.1 coordinate 76,903,380, forward strand.
GGGCTCCAGGCTCTCTGATCTCACCGCTGCATAGGACAGAGTCCAAGCTTCGAACTTGAAAATAAAGGCTCTTTGCTTTTACATGCAGGATTCGGTCTCTGTGGTGATCTTTTGGGGGTCCCCACGATCTGGGCATAACAGTCACAGGACAAAGAAGAGAAATCACTTTCCCAAGTTTCCAGTGAGAGTCATGGGGTCGAGTCTCCTTGGATCAGTCCTACAGTTTGACTTTCACTAAAGCTACAAAGATGCTATAGGCCAGACCACCTGAGTTATGTGGGAGAGCATTGATGGAGAGTGGGAAGGGACTCCAACAAGGGAAAGGGAGGCCTTTTCTCAAAGATGAGGGAAGCTCTCATCAAGTGAGAACAGCCACTTGCCATACACATGCCATTCCAACCTTAAACGTCAGGGGAATCTTTATAAAGATAGTAAGTCTTCAGGGGAAGCAGCCAGAGAGGGCACAATAGAAACCATCAACTACCACAATTGAACTCAGGGGAGAGAAATCTCCCCTTTGCTGGCTTTTCAAAAGAACCTCAAGTTGCAGTGTGCTGGAGGAATTAGGCCAACAGAATAATTAGTGGTAAGTGTTGGGTTGAATTCAACAAATTATAGTATATCTATACAATGGGGAGTCTGCAGACATTGAAGCCAGGTGGTAGATGAATATTGATACAGAACACACCACAATATTTTCAATGTAGACTGAAGAGCAATATTCACAGCACGAGCTCATCTTTATTTTTCAAATGTGCATGCCTATGTACAAAACAGAAAGACAAAACCACTGCACCAACGCTTCATGGATAGCTGTTCTGGGTTTATACATTGTAAATTGGACTACTTTACTTTGGTTCCATATCTGAATTTCCTAAGCTTTCTCTAATGAATATTTATCACCTGAACATGAGCAAGGCACAATGATACACATGTATGAGAATGTCATAATGAAATCCTTTATTGTGTATGCTAACTTAAAAAGTCATAAAAAAATAGTTATTACTGACTGAAAAGCCAGACAGTCCCATGAAATCCAATGTTCATTTCCGGAGACAAAAACGCCTAGTGCTTTTAGCTGTTTTTCTAGACTTTATCCCAATTTCATGAGATTGTGTATTTATGTTGATATTGATGCTGTTTAGGGGTTTATGTAGTACATATATATTGGCTTTCTGTTTGTTACCATTTCTCACCACTTGCCAGCTACAAGACCGAGCATGCACTGTCCAGCAGCCAGGCAAAATGCTTAGTCACTCCAGGGCCTCATGTCCTACGTAATCCATGTGCCTTGGGGTCGTGTAATCTGCATGCAGTGTGATCATGTAATCTATGTGCATGCATGGCGTAGCTACGTAAGCCCATATGCATATATGTGAAGTCACCTATAAAAGTAGGCTCCAGGGATTGAAGATTTAGCTCAGTGGTAGAGTGCTTGCCTAGCAAACTCAAGGCCCTGGGTTTGGCCCTCAGCTGGGGCGGGCGGTGTGTGGGGGGGGGAGCAGGCTCTCTGCACTTTTGTTTCTGGTGGGCCTATCTGCATGTCCCCCCTTTCCCTCCCCTAATACAACTCTTAGAGTGAGTTCCATTGTACCTCGAGTTTTCTCTCTCGCCTGGTAAATAGAGCTGCAAATAACACCATTGTGTTGAGAATTTTCCTGGGAAGGTAGGTCACACATACATCTGCTCACTGCAGATAGCAAACTGAAGACAGACCAAGAGTAACAATTCAGCCAAAGTCGGGCGTGCTGAGCCAATGAGTTTATGGGATTAACTTACAGTGGTGTGGCTGACAAGTTACAGAAACAGGGAGGACCCAAATGCAGCTGCATCTCTGAGGAGCCTACCCCAACATGGGTGAAGAGTCTCAAAAAACCGCAACCCTGGAGCTCTCTACATAATTTATAGTCAGACTCAGCTCACGCTGTCCACAACTGTGCCGGTTAAAGTCTCCTCCTCCAGCCATGTCTACTGCTTTCATAACCTTTGGAAGGGGTCCTCACGAATCCCAGATATGTGAAGTTTACTTCCAAGATCTCATGAGCCTCCTCCCTTCTTCCTGGAGGGAATGTTTGCATTGGGAGAAAACTCATATGGTGCGTGTTCTCATAAAGAAGATGGAGGCATATCATGGGTAGACCAACCCCCCTTGCCATTCTCCTACCACACGTGCTTGCCTGAGCTAAACAAACTGTATCTTTCAATCCAATGATATTCATTGTTTTCATGGTTAGAGCACATGTGAATATCAACCACCGCTGAGCCATCTGCTGTATGTTGCTTTCTGTAAATACCCATTCTTCTTAAGGATTTTGACCCCAGAAAATCTGCCACTGACTGAAAAATCTGTTAAATGTAAATAAAAAATTCTATTAAATTAAGTGGGTGAACATATTGAGGCATTCCATGTCAAGTCAACCCCCAAATACCCAAATGACTTTCTCAGACAGAAAAATATATGACATGAATATCATCAATGTATGTTCAAATACACAATTCAGGATGAGCTGGAAGTAACTAGTTTACACTCAATTCCTTATAAGCAAGACTTAGCTCATTCACCAGAGCTGGCCAAGCAGAATCCAGGACGTGATGGCTGAAGGGAGCTGTACATGAGGTCTTCTTACAGCATCGTTTTCTTCAGCAACTCCTTAGTCTGATCCTTGCCCTTCATTTAACTGAACTTAGACACATTGAGTGCGGAAACACAATTTAGGGGTAATTAAAAGCCAACTAAAAGGGGAAAAAAGTCAAGCTGGTGGAGACAGTACATGCCTGAGGCTTTCTGAGATGGTCTTTCTTGCTTAGTGTTCTTACCTTGGGAGCTCTTCCTAACACACGGAGGGACTAATATATCTAATGTGCTAGCTACTGTCTGGAAACTTAAACCAGTCGAGATTATGTGCTTTGCTACTGTGTGAAACAGTAATGTCAAATGATCCTTCTTATAGGAATTATGTTGCATGTGCTTCTTGGGTAAAACTTTATCTCCACAATAAAAATAAGTTAAAGGACAGATAAATGTTATCTGGAATGTGGCATAATTTTAAAGCAGATATTGTGAATAGAACATTTGAACAGTCCTTGTATAAAATCATTATATAGAGTTTTGTTTTTCTTATACATAATTGCTTTTCCTGTCTACTTTGGAGGCAGCATCTTGCTATCTAGCCTAGGTTGCCCAGGCTGCCCTCAACTTCCAATCCTCCTCCCTTAGCTTCCCAAACTGTGGGCCTAGAGAATTTTCCATCATGCCCAGACCCCACTGCTTTATTAAAAAAAACTGCATTTTGAATTTTTTTTTCATACAATATATTTTGATAAATGTTTTTCTCCTTCTCCAACTCCTCCCAGATCCTCCCATGCCCCTACTCACCCAACTTTATTTTTTCTCTAAAATAAACAACAAAACAAAAACAAAAAAACAAAACACATAGTCAGACCAAAAAAAAAAAAAAAAAAAAAAGCCCAAAATGACACAAAAAGTCTACAAAAGCACCATCAGCTTTGCTCATGTGGCCGACTCTGCCTGGGCAGGGGGCCTGCCCTGAAGTGGCATTGAGAGAACCGTGAGACTCCACTGGAGCAAAGCGACTTTCCCTTTGCCAGCGGCCATCAGCTGCAGACAGCTTTTTGGTTAGGGGTGGGCCTGGTCTCCACTTCCACTCTCGGTGCCGGGAATCCTGTCTGGTTTGGACCTGTGCAGGCCTTGTGCATGCTGCCGTGGAAGACACTATTTCCTTGGTGTCGCCTATCACCTCTGGCTCTTACAACCTTTCTTCCTCCTGGTCCACATGGATCCCTGAGCCCTGGGGAGAGATATTTGATGCAGACATCCCATTGAGGACCGAGTGCTCCAAAGTTTCTCACTTCCTGCATGTTGTCCAGTCATGGGTCTCTGTATCAGCTCCCATCTACTGCAGGAAGAAGCTTGTCCCACGAGAAAAGATGGAGGCCCTGATTGGAGACTTAGCCCAGTGTCTCCATTGTTGTTGTTTTTTTTTTCATTTTGTTTTCTTTATTCAAAAACAAACAAATAAACAAAACAAAATATTTGATGTTCTTCAAATTTCTAGTAAATCTCTTTTGTAATGTTACAGAATGACAGAGTCAAACATGTCATGGCTATCATGTTCAATTTTGATCCCTAAAAACGCTCGCCTAACTGACATGTCAGACAGCATTCTCTTGGCCTTTTCCCATCCCCCTGCAGATTCTGTCTCTTCTCTCCTGTGCTAGACTGCAGGCTGAGCCCATTTCTCTCCTGTGCTTTCCCCTTCATTTTAATGGAGCATCTCCCTCAATGCCTTTCTTAGAAAGGTACTCAGAGGTAAAAATTTTAAGACCTTTTTTTTTTTTTTTCCCTAGAAATGTCCCTATTTAATGCTCATTTTCAACTAATGTTTTGGCATAGTATATTTTAAATTAGAAGCTCTTCCCTTCCGAATTTTAACACACTGTTCTGTTCTCTTCTAGTTCGGTGACAGTCTGACCTCTATCTCTCGCTGACAGCCTTTATGATATTTGTTTCTGATGATCTGAAGTTTGGGGATGGCAGGCTTTGATGTGAGGATTTCTTTGTAGGGGCTTCTCATGCACACATTCACCTTACACATCTCTGCTCCGTTACTCTCCATTTTCTGTTAGGGAAACCAGGCTGGGAGTGGCGTGGCTCTACCTAGTGTCCTCAACTCACTACCTTTGTAGCCGGAACACAGAGGTCCTGAAGGGACAAGCCCATTTAAAAAGAGAAGGGACAGTCTGAGGGTCAGGAGGGTGGGCAAGAGAGACACAGAACTGTATGAAGACCAGAAACTGTGCCTGCTAAAGCATACCTGTGCAACCATGTCCAGTGGGCCAAGTTTCTTACCCAGTCTATTAGGCAAAGAATAATGAAATAGCAGTCAAGCCTCAGAGGTTCCCCCTAGGGATGAGGAAAAGCTTGGGAGCTTTTGTACGCATGCTCTAGTGTGGACATACAAGAGTGGATATGTGTTCATGTGCTCGTGTGCATGTTCATGCATGTGTGTATGAGTGCAAGTGTGTATGTTGATGTGATCACATGCCTGTGTATACACATGTGTGTATTTATATGGATGCCTCTGTGTATGTGTGTGGTGTGTTGTTCACAATACTGTTCAGAGCGGGTAAAATGGGGTGAAAAGCCACAAAGCCTGACTTTGTATGAATGAGATGAGCGTGGGTCTACATACCCACTCTCACAGATTTGTACTCTCAGTTCTCTTTGAACATGAGGTTTCTCTGACCTCTATCCTCAAGCCAGACAGAGTTTCAGGATTTTTTTCATCTTTATTATTATTTTTTATGACAATCTCTTTTAATTATTGAAATAAAAAAAAAACTTTAGTGAAAGTATGTCTGTGTGTTGGGGGAGGTATGTGCATGTGAGTGTAATGTTGTTGGAGTCCAGAAGAGGGCATCTGATGTCCTGGAGCTGGAGTTGTGAGCCACCTGACACAGGCGCTGGGAACTAAGCTCAGGTTCTCTTAACTGCTGAGCCATCTCCCAGCCCCCAATTCCTGTGATTTATAGTAAAATACCCGCTTGTTTCCTTGCCAGACACTGTGCTCAGTCCTTTATGTCATCTTGTTAATGTTTCCTGGATCCCTGTGGAATAGATATTATACATCATTTCCAGGTAAGAAAACAGAGACCCTGAGAGGGGAAGTAATGTACCTGCATCTTTATAAACTGCAGAGCATTCAATCTGAACCTAGATCTGATTCTGGGTGCAGTGTGGCCAATGGAGCAAATATTTATTGGGAAGCTACTCCTGGGCACCCTCCTGACTGCTGGGAAGTCATATTAAACAGGCAAGAGCACCAGGCTTCATGGAACTTGCATTCCACCAGTGGAAACAGAGTGTGCAAATTAAACAGCAGAGTGTGTCAGACATAAATAGTGCTCAGAGCTAAGAGGGGAACAGAAAAGAGGGATGGGGAGAGCAACAGTCTGGAGCGCTGAAGCTTAGGATGCTTCTGGAGCTTGGGCTGATTCTGGGACATGGGTGATGATGGGGTCTGGGTGGTGCTGGGATGTGGGTGATGCTGGGGTGTGCATGATGCTGGGATGTGGGCGATGTTGGGGTGTGGGTGGTGCTGAGGTGTGGATGGTGCTGAGATGTGGGTGATGCTGGGATGTGGATGGTACTGGGATGTGGGTGATGCTGGGGTCTGGGGTCTGAGTGGTGCTGGGGTCTCGATGGTACCAAGGTTGGATGGTGCTGGGTTTTGGGCAGTGCTGGCTTTTGGTAGTACTGGAATTTGGAGTATGGTGATATGAGAGGAGGTGGATTTGTACTAAGAGGTATATTAATATCTAAGAGGCAAATTCTTACAGGAGGTACTTGATTAAGGACACATTGGGTGTACTCTTAAAACTGAATATGGCCTTTCTCCGGAATCATTGGGCTAATTATTGAGAGCAGGCTAATATAGGAGTGAGTCTTTCCTGGCTTCCAGCGCTGCAGTGATGTCTCACTCTGTGATTACTGCTGCCATGATACCTTCTGCTATGGTATAATGCAACCATAGCTCCTTGCAGAGCTTATGTCCTGATGCTGGGACAGTTTGCCACCAAATCTTTAGCAAATGAATCTCTTTTGTTTACTAGTCCTCAGATTTGTGCGTTTCGTCATAGTAACAGAGAACAGACTGACAGAGTGGCCGTGAAGAACCTCTCAGGGGCTTTGTATGAAGACCCCAAGGAAGAGAGTGAGCAGGCCATACTGTGATCTAGGCGGAAAGCGTTCTAGCAGGACAAACAGCCATACAAAGGTTCTGAGGTGTAGTGGGGATGTCAGGTGTATCCAGAGAGTGGAGGAGGGAATGCCATATTCCTCTGGCCATGAAATCTGTACATCACCACGCCAGGCACGCATGGGTGAGTCCCCTCCAGTAGAGCAGGCTCACATCCACATCTCTCTAAAGCCTGCAGAGAGTAGAGGCTGGGTTTATTAGTAGGGAGGAACCTGTCTACACAAGCTGAAAGAGCCTGGGAGGTTCCTGGGCATGAATGGTGAGTGAGACCCTTCACATTGCATCAGAACGGCCACGACGCAGCCCTGAAGTCCCTTGTGCCACCATGTTCATTGTCTTTTCTCTCCTTGCTGGAACCAAGAGAGAAGCTGTCTAACTCTGAAAGCTGTGGATTGGAGGAATCTGCTCCTCCCTAAGCACTGCCTTGTGAGGAGTTCATCCAACAGCTGCTCATCTTTCGCACCTGACAGGTGACTGTGTAGACCTCTCTGTTGAACCCAGGTCTGGGCTGGAGAAAAGGCTCCTGTGTAGCCTTAGTTCCAGACATTCCTAGTCAGGAGTTTTGGAGGTCTTAAGGAAATCAGGCTCAACCCAAAGGGAGTCAGATGCAGAGAACAAAACAAATTGGATTCTTGGAGGAAATTGCTTTTTGCCTCTTCGGTCTAGCGCCTTTTTATTCAATTCTTGGGAGTGCATGTAAGTTAGTTATAAACAATCAACTTGATATTTTCCACCTGTTAATCAATAAATATTAAATATTAAAGAAGCCAATTTGGGAGTGTCTGGTGGGCCTGGGTGACATGATTTCAGAAGGTTAGCTATGTCTCAGCTGCCTTCTTGGGTTTCCTCTCCTAAACTGCCCTGGTGACCCCTTAGGACTTCCACTCCCTGAACTTGAGTGTTGGGTCTCTTCCAAATGACAGCCATTCCCATGATGCTCAGCAGCCTATAAGGTACCCCTGGGCATCAGCTGGGTGGAACTGGGACAATGGTAACTATTTATTTGGGCTTTTAACTTTCTTCATGTGAAGAATTTGACCTCGAAGTTGGGCTTGGTGACAGGAGCTCAAGATGAAGGCTCAATAACAGAGGAGAGACAGAGAGTAAGTAGCTAAAGCATGACAAGAAGAGGCTGAAAGGGGCTGAGGAGATAGCTCAGTTGGTAAAGTGCTTGCCTTATAAGTATGGAGACAGGGCTGGAGAGATGGCTCAGAGGTTAAGAGCACTGACTGCTCTTCCAGAGGTTCTGAGTTCAATTCCCAGCAACCACATGGTGGCTCATAAGCATGGAGACAGAGGACACAAGTTCAACCCCCAGAACCCACAAAAAAAATAGCCAGGCATTGTGGCATGCGTGCTGGTAATCCCAGCATCGCAGAGATAAAGGACAGGCAGATTCCTGGTGTTCTAACCAATGATAGATTCCCACCCCCCATCTCAAAGAGAAGGTGTCTTCTGATACACATTCACATAAATGTGCAGATACACAAAGAAGAGGAAGAGAAGACACTGACCACATAATCCTCCTTGTAATTTTTTTTCTCTTCCCACCCCATAGCTCTTATCTCACAATGTGTGACTTCATATAATAAGAACAGGAGAGGAAGAAGAGGAAAAGGAAGGGGGGGGAGAAAGAGAAAGAGGAGGGGGAGGAGATGGAGGTAAGAAGGAGAGGGACTCAGGGTCAAGCTGAATAAGGCCATATCACTCCAGTTGAAAACTCCTTCTTGATGGGGTGGCACAGTGTACTCCTGGGAGAGACAGTCATATAAGCTGGCTCATTGTCAAGTGGTGGGTAAAGAGGAGAGAGGGCATGTCCCTCAGCCTGCAGAGTGGAATGTGGAGGAGGTTTTGAGAAGGACGTGGGGCTGAGCTAAGGCTTAAAGGATGTAATATTCTCCAGACAGACCCAAAGAAGCAGCACGGTCACAGAACTGCTGGCCTGTACCATGCCCTGCCTGAGGGAAAGCCAGTTCATATCTCATTTGCTGGGGATGAAGTCTGGTTATACTTGAATAGCTATATGGAAACTTGGGTCCTGGAGTGCTTTAAATATCTTGCTAAGAGGCTAATGCTTCAAGCTGAAGAGACATGCAGGGATTCAGAGACCTGATTCCGTGCTACCCAGAGAAACCTCCATCTCTAGCTTCTAAGTCTTGGTCTGTGACAGTGCAAGTAACCCAGAGGGTTTGCCTATACATCCACTTGTTCACATACCCAAATTGTGTAGCTGCCGACTTACCTATATACTCACCCATACATTCATCTGCTCAGCTACCCACCCACCGTCACACATCCATCTGCCTTTCTATCCACATCTCTTCCACACCTAAGATACACACTCTCTCAAATGATGGGAGGTGTTTATTTTGTTCTGTCTTCTTTCTCTGCCCTCAGCCACTGGAAGCCTTAATTCTGTCCAAGTTCAAGCAGATTATAAATTTGTAAAATGGAACATATGTGCATAATCTGTGTCCTCCTCTCTTGCTGGGAAAGTTCTGTTTTTCTGTCTAGTTCTTTGCTGTGCTGTTGAAGTAGGAGTGTATTTTTTTTCCTCCCCTTGGACTTGAGCCTTCACAAGTGTTCCAGAAGAAAATTAAACCAAATAGAGAATTAGATTCCCCTCCCTTTTCTTGGAAATATCTTGCCACTGGGCCACGCTCCCTGGGAATTAAATAACTCTTCAAAAGGAGATCAGAAATAGATTTCTCAGTGGGGTTTCTAGACGTCAGTAAATGAATTTATGGAAAATGGGTTAGGTTTGGCAAATTTTAAATTGCGATCCGGTGAATGTGTAATCTCTCTGTACAAATAATTCTTTTTTACCTTCTCCTTCTCCATATTCAACTGGAACAATTGCTCTTTAGTTCAATTGTCCAGTCTTGAATATCCCCTCCAGCTTGACACTAATGGGTAGGAAAGAGGATGCAGTGGATAACTGATACATGCTGTGATCAATTCCTGACATATGCAGCATCAGCCATTGTTTGGAGTTCAGGGGAAGAAGTCCAATGTGATCTAAACTGGAGGGTTGTCAGATGCATACACTTTGTAACTCTGTTTTCCCATTGTTCAGTGGGAGAAAGCTTCACAGGCCACCACCAAACCCCCCAGCAAACTGAAAATTTGCCTATGAGAATTAAACACACCCTGCAGTACTTCTTCTAGTTCAATTGGAGCCAGTCATGTGTGAATATATTTGAGATGGAGAATCCAGAGGGAGACATATAGAGAAGCAAGATGGAGGAGCCATGGACAGAGGGAGCAGGATGGAGGAGCCATGGACAGAGGGAGGAGCCATGGATAGAGGAAGCAATATTGAGAAGCAGGGTGGAGGAGCCTAATTATGCATGGCAGTTGCACTAGGGAGTTTGAAGCTACCTGGGTATTGCAGGAGCAGAGTGTGTTTTCTCTCTCGCCTCTACACCAGTTGCCTTGCTGCTTGCTCACCAAGCTACCCTTGCTACGCATAGACCTGGTGATCAGTCAGAATATGAGAGTGTCACAGACAGGCTGAGGCTTCTCACTCATGACCCTCGTTCTTCATGTCTGCCGAGCAAGCAGATCACCCTGGGGAAGAAACAGGAAAGATGAAGCTAACGTCCATGTGTCTGCTTTCTTCTTGAAGAAGCTGCTTCTTCTCAGGTCAGGCAGAGGGAGGGCTTTGCAGCCAGGCTAAAGCGAGAGGTCAGGTCAGGAGCCCCCACTCCACCCCCACTCACCTGTAGGGCCTGGGGAGAGGAAAGCACAGCAGCAGTGGCAGCCATCCTGTTAACACGGGCCAGACACTTTGCAGATGTTACTTCCTGTAACACCGCCAGCAATCCCCGGAAGCCAGGACTCTGTTCCCATTTAATAACCGAGGAACTAGAGGCACTGGGGGAGATTGAAAAAATGTCTCTTGGGTCCTAATAAGTGGGACAAGGTTGAAGCAAAAGAGACCCTAAGGCCTACACAGGCTAAATGTCACCTCAATGTCCCATTACAGAAAGAGTGTGCCAAGGTAGACTAGCGCGGCTGGCGGAGAGCAATGCTGTAAGGCGGGAGGAGGCCGGGCACCCTGAGCATCCCTTCACCACACCGCTTCCTCCTCCACCTCTCCCCCGCTCTTCCTTCTTCTCTTTCTCCACTTCCTGTTGCCTGCCACTGAGGAACTGAGGTCGGGCTCCAGACTCTGCCCGCCACAGTCTCCTTGCGTTGCTTCTTTGGTGGTTTCTGATGAGATAGGAATTTCCGGAAGACACAAAACTCCACAGCAGTAAAGCGTCGTCGGGGAGCTCGGAAGGATTCAAATCCTGACTTACCAAGTGTGTAAACTCATGGGGTCTCTCATCTTCTCAGGTCTCAGTTTTCCTGTCTTGACAAAGGAGCCGGTGCCCACATCCTTCTAAGCAAGCTGCCATGAAGCCAGAGGGGCACTGTCGCATAGGGCTTGAGCAGCACTGAGGATTACAGAAAACTGACTGGCCTTTCTCGCCTGCATGGTCTCCCACATGTGACCCCTCTGACCTCCTAACCTCCCATCTCCCCACCCCAGCTCCCTTTCTCTTTCTGAGCCTCCTGCCTACTTCATGCTAAGGATGAAGTATATACTCACATTTAAGTATGTTTACATGTAGACATACTCAGTCTTTCTGTGCTATCGTCAAGGGACAAATCTAGGAGCCCTGGAGATCACCAAATCCATGGATGCTCAAGTCTCCCAGACAGGATGGTGTAGTGTTTGCTTATAATCTATGTGGCTCCGTGGTATATATACTTCAAGTCCTGCCTAGGGGACCCACAACAGCCAGCGTACTGCAAATGTGGCGGTAATGGGTGTTTTGTATCTTATTCAGGGAACAGCTGAAGGAGGAAGTCTGTGCATGTTCACTAAGCACGACTTCCCTTCTCTGTTCAGCGCATGGACCTTGATCCCATGGCTACAGAGTCCAAGCTATGGCTACATGTATGTGCACAGCTGTGTGGATCCACACACAAACCAGAGTTCATTTCTCTAGCTCCTGCTCTATTGTACTCATTGCTACAGCGCCAGCGCTGTAAAAACCCACCTGCTCTCGTTAGGCATTTAATAAATGAACAAACGCTGTTTGAGTGGATGAATGAAACTGTGTGATTTTTAAAAATTTATTCTGCGCACCCCTGCTCCCCGAGTGCTGAGCCAGGACAGTGGTCCCCACAGCCTCACTCTTCTGGGTGAGTTGAGGCAGGTTGGATGCGAGCCTACCAGCAGATTCTTAAGTGGAAATACTCAGTAGCAGGGGTCACGGAAGATGGAAAGACAGGGCGTCCTCTGGCCCAGTGCCTCACCTGGATTCCTTCCCTTCCTGTGAACTCATCTTCTTCGCTTCCTCCTCCCCGTGAGGCCTCAGCTGGCAGGTGAACCGGCAACAGCTGTGCTGCAGGCAAAGCAACAAAGCAGGAAATATGTGCAATTTCCTGAGCAGAGGACTAGGAGAGCAGGGTTCATAAGGAAGAGGAAAGCGCGGAGCTGAGCCCTGGCTGGAGCCTGCTAACCTCATTTCCTGGGGATCCCAGGAGCCTGCGAAGAGCCATGGGGTCCGGGAGGAGGGCATGATGGGTCAGTGCACAACCTGGCTCCAGGGCGGGCGGCCGTGTCACAGAGCCATCTTAATCTCCGGTAGAAAGAATGCAGGACTCTGTGCCCTCAGAGCTACCTCAACAGCATGTTGTGTTGGAAATTTGTGAACTGGTTTCAGCCCTTCAAACTCAGGCTCCCATATCTAAGTGCTTAACAGGACAGTCCAAGACAGCTTCAGAGTTCCCAAGTTTCTTTGGAGCATGCAGAGAAATGTGGTTTCTTGCTTTGTCTATTACAGATCTCATTTTCCACAGCAGTTCCAAGCTACTGGATAAAATGCAACCCAGCCTCACATCTGTGGGTTTGAATCCACAGATTCAATTAATTGTGGGTTTTAAAAAATGTTTTTTTGTTTTTTTGAAACAGAGTTTTGCTATGTAGATTTGGCTTGGAACTCATGGCAATTCTCCTGCCTTAGTCTTCAGAATGCTGAGCCAACACTATTTTTCAAAATTTGTGTCTGGCTTGGCTGAAATCGCTCAGCAGTTAAAGGAGCCTGCTTGTGGCTTGGCTTGGTGATGCACAGCTTTAATCCCAGCAGTCAGGGGGCAGAGGCAAGGGGATCTCTGAGTTTGAGGTCAGCCTGGTCTACAAAGTGAGTTCCAGGACAGCCAGGGCTACACAGAGAAACACCGTCTCAAAAAAAAAAAAAAAAAAAATGAACCCACTTGTAAACCTGATAACTTAAGTTTGAGCCCTAGTCTTCATGTGATGGAAGGAGAGAACCAACTTCTGAAAGTGGTCCTCTGACTTCTATACACATGCCTTTACCATGCGCATAACATGAACACATAATAAATACATAAAATGTAATAAAATATTAAATTAAAAACTTGCACAAGTACTGAACTCATTGGGGTTCTTTCCTTGTCAATCATACACAGCACAGCCTAGCAATTATTTGTGGAGCAGTTACTTAGTAGCAAGGACTATAAGTAGTCTGGAGATGATGTAATGGATGCAGGATGCTGTGCAAATTCAATGCCATTTTATGTGAGGGATTTTATAATGATATCCAAGCAAAATCCTGGAACCATCTCTGAGGACAGCAAAGGGTGGCCGTATGCTTCAGTCCAATCCCATAAGCACAGTTTGATGCAAGTCTTTAGAAGTCATAGTCAGCTTCTTTAGGTAAAATGAAACCTTCCCAGTCTCTCATAGTTCTTTTCTGGTGTCTCAGAGTCTGGCAGTGGCACAGATTGTGGCAGTAGAGGAAGCAGATGACCTACCTCTGGATCCTTGTTGGAAACTGATGAAGAGTAGCTAGCTGCTCTGGGCTACTTCTTGGCCTGGGCCTGCTTGGGCGTGACAGGTCCAAGTCTGGTCTGGCCGTTGAACCCTATGGCTAGTGAACTGTGCTACCTGGGCTCACTCTCGTCAGGCCCTAGGCATGCTCCTGTTTGCCTCCTCAGCCCCATCTTGGTTCTTTCTGGTAGGCACCTGTCATGTCTTCCATGGAGACACCATGAAAAGCCAGTCATGTCAAGGCTACTTTCCAAATCTATACTTTTCTTTCATTATGGCACTTTTGTGGGAAATATCAAATATATAGCACTATTCTAAACATACAGCTTCAAATATACATTTTCAGTTGGTGGTTATCTTGAAAGATGCCACACACTCAAGAGGAAATTGAGTGAGGATAACAAAGTATCACTGGACAGAGGATTAACAGAACAAAGAGAGAACAAGGACACCAGGGGACCAGCAACAGTGGGAAGCTGTGACCACCCTTTGTCCTTAAGGGGAGAGACACTGAGTGAGAAGTGAGTGCATGGGAAAGTAGCAAGGCAAGATGAACATCAGGCACAAAAGTTGATAAACTATGGCCCATGGCCTGTCACTCATTTTGTAAATAAAGTTCTATTAGAATGTAGTCAAACTCATTTACTTACACACCGTACTATCTGTACCTACTTTATGATTCAGCTAAGGGGTAACAGTGACAGAAACTGTATTGTCTACAGTATTTAAGTTATTTACCGTTTAGTCCTGTGTAGAGAAAGTTTGCTGATCGCTGCTTTTACATGCTGACGTATTTCCTATACCATTCATTTACCGAATTCCAAACTGCTCACTTCCTCAGAATGTAACTATGTTTAGAGATGAGGTCATTTTTGTTTGCTTGCTTTTGTGTTTGTAGGCAGATTTCTATGTATCCCAGGCTAGCCTGAAATGACCCATGTAACTGAGGCTGGCCTTGAACTCCCGACTTTCCTGCTCCCATCTGCTGAGGTAAGGTTTAACAATGAGGTCATTAGAGTGGCCCTAGTCCAATCTGACTGTTGTTTTTACAATAAGAAGTGAGGACACCAACGTGTCCATAGGGGAGATTTTAGGGGGCTGAGGAAGATAGTCACCTACAAGTTGAGGAGAGACACCCAGGAGAAACCAGGCTTGCTGACACTTCAGTCACAAAGTCTTCACCTCAGAACTATGAGGAAAGAAATGCACGTTGTTTAAGGCCCTCCATGTTTGTCATGGTAGCCCTGGAAATGAAGGTACATCTGGAGGTAGGGAGGGACTAGGTGGAGTGAGCCCTCACCATTCTCTCCCACTCCTGAACAGCTGTGGAAACACCACTGGCTAAGCCCAGCCAGAAACTCGTCTAAAGGTTCACCTCCCAGGGCACAGAGCCAGGCCCAAACTACAGAGAACGTAGGTAAGAGCAGAAAGTAGACAGGCCAGTATGTAGGCAGGAAGGGGGAGAATGGCGGCTGCCAGGCTTCTCCATCTCACGGCACCCATAGTCTCTCTCCCACTGGCTCTTACTCTCTTGCGCATCTGTCACCTCCATTTTTCTGGTAAGGAAAATCACAGACACAGTAACATGTCACCCAAGAAGTGTTGAGTAGGTGTCTCTAATAGATAAAAACTTAAAAGAAACGGGACCACAATGCCTTTATCACACCCAAAGGAAATTAACAAAAATTGCTTGATTACACCTGGTCCTATCCCTGCTCAAAGTTCTCTATTGCCTCAAAAGTATGTAAGCCAGTTCTTTCTCACAGGGCTTGAAGGCCATGCATCATATTTATTCATTGCAAAACCTTTATTTGTCCTCTTTAAAATGTCTTGCTTATCACACCCTCTTATGGGCTTGTTCCTCTGTCCCCAGAATTTCCTGTAAAGTGCCAGATAGATTTAAAGTCTTGTTACGTTCAAGGGTGGTGACTTGGATTGCATCATTTTACAGGAATGGAGTTTCTGCTTCTCCTATATTCTGTAATGGTGAGAAGACAGTGGATTTGGTGGAGTTAGCTAATCTTCCTGTTACCAAACTCTGTTAACTATTAGCTGTCTAACGGAATAGTCTGGACTGATGACCACTACCCATTGTTATTTCACATGCCCATTATTTCAATCAGCTTATAAAGTGCTGACTTTTCTTTCTCTCTTCTTTCTTTTTTTTATTTTTTTATTTTTTGTTTGTTTGAGACAGTTTCTCTGTGTAGCCCTGGCTGTCCTGGAACTCACTCTGTAGACCAGGCTAACCTCAAACTCACAGAGATCTGCCTGCCTCTGAGTGCTGGGATTAAAGGCGTGTGCCACCATCGCCCAGCAACTTTTCAAATCTAGTACTTCCTCTATATTTATTGACAGAATTATTCTATAAGGAAAAACTTCCCCTCATCAATTAGTGACCCTGAAATATAATCTTAATAAAAAGGCAAAAGTTATGTTCTTTATTGCTTTCAGGACACTGAGTTGGTAGGATAGATATCTATGACTTTTTTTCTTGGTTGTTATTAAGAACTCTGAGTTTGGGGGCTGGGGCGATGACTCCATTAGTATTGAGCTTGCTGAGCAGATATGAGGACATAATCAACCACTGACACTTGAGTAAGAAGGCAAGTGTGACCACTTGTAATCCCAGTGCTGGGGAGGCAGAGGCAAATGCATCCCTAGAGCTCAGCAGCCATCTAACTTGGCTTAAACAGTGAGCCCTAGGTTCTAGGATGAGATTCTGTCTCAAAAAATAAGGTGGACAGCTCCTGAATGACAGCAGCCAAGTTTGACTTCTACACCCTGCCCCAAACATACAAGTCAGAGTTTAAGTATATATTTTATATATATATTTTTTCAGGGCTGAGGACTGAACCCAGGGCCTTGTGCTTGCTAGGTAAGTGCTTTACCACTGAGCTAAATCCCCAACCCCTATATTTTATATTTTTAAATCCACTAATGTCAATATTTACTTTTAGCCAAACTGCTCCATTTTTAGCCAGTGGCTGATTTTTTTCAAATTGGTTCTTGTGTCCTTTTGACTCAACACCACTAGCATTTGATGATGCCCTTGCTCCCTGGCACAGTAAGGAGCCCACACTCATCTGGTGTAGCTCTTTCTCCAGTAATGAGGCCCAAGGCTGCGCCCAGTTTCTCTAGAAACCAAAGGCTGTTTTCAGACTTCATGTATTCAGACTTCACTGGGAAGAGTTTGGGGAAGCAAGAGAGGAAAAACTCAAATGAAATCGAAGACAGGGCAAAGATGTTTACATGGAGCAACGTGCCCAGGTTGCCTCCTCTTCTCAAGAACCCCAGAACAATGGGAGGCACTGTCTTGCCTGCTCTTTCCTCCTGTGTCCCTGAGCTGTGCTTCTCGGCTTGCCTCTCATCACAGCATGAGGGGAGGCCAGAGTACCCACATGGCCAGTCCAGCCAATGTGCAGTCGAGATGGTCTCTCTAGACACTCACTACTGTTTGTGGGGAGTCCTTAGTGAGTGTTGGTAACCGTGATCATGGATTTTGCAGCTGGTAGAACAATGTGTCGTTGTTGGTACTGTGCGGATCAGGAACATGGCAATAAAACCAAGACCACTGATGTAAGGAGGCCATGGAGGACTAATTGGCCCTTTGGTGTGTCCATCCCTTCTGCTGCTCAGAGTCATGTGTGTGTTTAAATCCTCCTACAGTGTTCAGATTTAATAAGAAGCAGATTATCTGCACTTCTTTCCTTAGAGGGGAGGGCAAATCCAGTTATTTGAGGTAATGGCCTATTGCAATCTCAAAAGACTTAATAGTAAAGCTACGGTTCAATGGTCAAAATCCATATTCATTACCTCA
Organism: Onychomys torridus; assembly: GCF_903995425.1. Lineage (NCBI taxonomy): Eukaryota > Metazoa > Chordata > Mammalia > Rodentia > Cricetidae > Onychomys > Onychomys torridus. The sequence continues at coordinate 76,920,826 of NC_050446.1, forward strand.
CCCCTCAGCTGCCTATTTTAGTCCTGCAACATCTGTTTCAATGGAACCTGAATCATCCACCCTGGTGAAAACATTTCCACCTAGACTCAGAAACCTTGCATTCAGTAGACGCTGCAGCGATAGGCAAAGGAAGCAAACCTTCCCCGTGCCTGCTAAGAGACTAGTAAGGCCAGTTACGGTTCATGTGGTCCCTGCACCAGGCATCTCAGCAGCATGAAGCAGGCTTGTGCAGCATTTGCACTACGTTTAGGGTAGTGATCCTGCAAAATGACCTTGGTTTGGCTTTCTAGCTGTGACTTCGCCAAGTCATCCTGCCATTTTCAATTCAGATGATGGTATCTGGGGAATGAGGCACACGGAAGACTGTGTCTTGTGGTTCTGAGCCCCTCTGTCATGTCTGCTGGGTGGTAAATGGTGCTCTTCGGTCTGTGACAAGGCAGTAGAAGATCTCATGAGGACCAGTCAAGCATTCTGTCAACCCTCAGCTGCTGGTGCTGAGGGAAAAGAAATAAGCCTGTCTCTGGAGCCTGTCTGATGGAGAAGAATTGCTTCTTCCTGCCAAATTAGAAAGCTTGGTGTCATCGATGTGCCCAAATGGGGATAGGCGGTTACCCCCAGACATGGTGCTGTAGCTAGGGCTCAGACTCAGTCCCTACTGCTTTTATGTGGTCATTTAATATCACAGCTGGAGAGGCTTCACTGAACAGGAACCCATGTGCTGGGACCATTCCTGTCCTACAGTTACATTGGTCCAAGGCCTATTCTTTTAGGAGGATAGGGACCAAGGAAAGGGGGCTGGCTAATATTGGATGGCTGGTTTGTGCCCAATCACGTAATTTCATTCGTTCTCCAGGATTCCTGTCTCCAGATCTTATCCAGTGTGTCTGTTATTGTTCTAGTACACTCTGTGTTGTGGCAACAGAAGACCTGAGATTGAGTAATTTGTTTTATTTATTTATTTGTTTGTTTGTTTATTTATTTGGTTTTTCGAGACAGGGTTTCTCTGTGTAGCTTTGCGCCTTTTCTTGGAACTCACTTGGTAGTCCAGGCTGGCCTCGAACTCAGAGATCCACCTGGCTCTGCCTCCCGAGTGCTGGGATTAAAGGCGTGCACCACCACCACCCGGGTGAGATTGAGTAATTTATAACCAACAGAAGTTTATTTGGCTAGTGGTTCTGGAAATTGGGAAGTCCACGAGCATAGCACTGGCACTTGGTGTGGACCGTTGTACTGGGTCACTGATGACAGATAGTGTAAGGAATGAGGTATGTGATTATTTTATACATGTGTATTATTTTATACATGTGTAAATAATTTTCCCCTTGATAACAGCCTTGACCCATTCATGCTCTCATGACCTGGTCACCTCTGAAAGGTGTGGTCTGTCAACACTAGTGCACTGCAGATTAAACGTGTGTGGGCCAGAGGTCAGAGACTGTCCTCCTCAATTGTTCTCTACCTCCCACGCATGAATTTTGAGAAACACATTCAAACCATAGCAACCACCATCTACTAACATTTAAGGACCAAGAAAATGGCTGACTTAACATAGGGGTTTCCTGCTCCATATGCTGCCAATGAAAGAACACATGGTGCTACCAAGCCAGTCGACACAGAAGATGCAAAGCCACAAGTTCTTCCATCACCAGAGACAACCAACCAGATGAGAAATGGAGCGACAACTTGTTGAGGCTTCAGCTAGAAGGCCTTCTTGGGTGAGTTGCAGCATCAGGACGCTGGGAGTGGTATATGGACTGTGGTCTTTTCTTCTAGGTCCCTGACTAAATGGGCCAAACCATTTATTACTGCCAGGAGTCAGTATTTCCCACATTACTCCACTGTCCTGTAGTAGCTCTGCTCACAGGGAAGTTCCTTCTCCCCATCCCACCCCATGCAATTTGCACAGACAGTTCTAAAGCCAGAACCCTGTTCATGAGTGAATTCCCAGAGGCTTCACACTCAGGTGGGTCCAGAGGGCTCTCCAGCTTGCCTGTGGTTTAGCTTTCCTTCCTGCCACTCAGGAGTGTGATGCAGCAGGTCTTATGGCACTGGAGATATTCATGGCAGGGCGTTTGAATGCACCAAAATAAGATGCAGCAGAGGGCTGGGAATGGAGCTGGAATGGAGCCCAATGGCAAAGTGTTGGCTCAGCGTGTGTGAGTTCAACCCAGTTCATGTACTACGTGTGGTAGGGCACCTAAATTCCACCACTCAGGAAGTAGAGGCAGGAGGATGAGAAGCTCAAGGTTTTATATACATGCATTCATTCATTCATTCATACATACATGTACACACATACACACATATACACATACATATATACATGCACATATACATAAACACATATACATACATTGAGAGTGAGACAAAAACAGAGGGAGAGAGCCATAGAATTCTATAGCAAAGCCATGCTGTGATTCTAATGTGTTCTTTTTTAATTATTTATTTATTTTTATGTGCATTAATGTTTTGCCTACAAGTTAACTGGAATTATAGACAGTTGTGAGCTGCCACACGGGTGCTGGGAATTAAACCCAGGACCTATAGAAGAGCAGCCAGTGCTCTTAACCTCTGAGCTATCTCTCCAGCGCTCTCTGCTGTGTTCTTAAACCCTATTTGACTACATGATTCCAAGGGACTACACACACTATACCGCAGATGTTCATTGGTGTCTTAGTATTGGTCTCACAGATCATAGTACAAAAGCAGTGACTCACTATATAATAAAAAATGGTACATTTGGGATTCCGTCTGGCTAAATACAGAAGACACTAATGAATGATGTGAACAGGTGGCACCGACTCCCAAGGCACCTCCTTGGCACCACAGTCTTCCAACAAAAGAACAATAGAAGAGGGCTGGTGTCGCCTTTGCACAGAAAGGAGACGCGCTTTTGAGCTCCTTGCTATTAGGGATAAAGAAAAAAAGAGTCACCATATCAACAGGCACATGGCCGGTGTCAGAGGTACCACAACTGGACTAGCAGCTGTGCTGCAGTTGGTTGCCACCTGCCTCGGGCTACAGTAACCCACTACCATCCACCAAAGGCTGCAAAGAGCCCCGGGGAGGGATGTGATGGGAGCTGCTGTTCCTGCATCCTTCCACGTGGGTGAAAGCAGCACTGTACCCTGGAACACCTCTTACAGCAAAGCTTTTCTTCTGGCTTCCCACTTGGACCACGACAGAGGGTGAGTCTCCCTACAGCCCTCAGATCAGCCAGGGGTCTGATAGGAGGGCTCTGTTCCATGTATTCATCCAAGCCATGAAGTCTAGTGAGAATTCTAACTGGGATTCAGAGAACTACACAAAGCATGGGTCCCTGGACATCTCTCCCACTGTACATTTACACTAGCAAAAGGAAATAGGTTTGTTCTGGAGAAAGATAACTTAGGAGGAGTTCATATGGATGTTTTCAGCTGAAATGTAAGAGTACAGTTTCAACGTGTGTGGGTTTTGCTTGTCTCTCATCTCGTTTCAATTCATTTAAATTTTCTGTGTGCCTATGTTCATGTGTGTGCTGATGCACATGTATGTGCATGCACACTGGTAAATGCCTGTGTGTACATGGAGGCCAAAGGACACCAACCTCAGGTGTTTTTTGACACAGGCTTTCTCACTGGCTTAGAGCTCACTAAATAGGTTGGCTTGGCTAGTAGAGAGCCCTGGAAATCCGTTCATCTCTGTTCTCCAGGGCTGGGGTTGCAAGGGTGACTCTATGCTTGGCTTTTCGTGTGAGTTCTAGGGAACTGAACTGGGGTTCTCATGCTTGCAAAACACTTTCCTGATGGCAACTCTCTCCCCAGCCCCAACTCTTGGTTTTTGTTTGGAAACTCTAAGTTCATAATTACATTAACAGAAGTACTTCTTTGTGCATCCTGCTGTATCGTAGGATAGTTTTAAGAGGACAGAAGGGATAGTGTCCTCTCTACACTGGGCTCTCTACCATTGCTCACTCATATTTGGTGCTGATCACTACAGATTATACATCAGCCCCTTTGAACTCAGACTGGGTGACGTTCTTTGGCCAATAAAATGGGAGTCAGTGAGAGTGATGCTGGTCATTTCCAGGAAGAAAGCTTAACAGCCCAAGTGTCTTTTCTCTTTGCCTCAGTAACTGGCTTTAAAATATCCCAGACATGCTGTTCCCAAAGCTTGGGTTGTAGCAGGAAGATGGTATGGGGTGAGGCTGGAGCCCACATATAATAAAGAGGCAGCCTGAGGCTGTGGAAGGCACAATCATTTGGGTTTATCTGTCACTATAACACAGCATCTCACACAGCCTGTCCTGATCCACATGACGTTGAATACATTGAAGATTTCTTCCTGTTCTTTTTAATCCTTAGAATATATATCCCACAAAGAACTTACTGTTAAGGTGCCATTTTATGGAGCTGTCCACACTGACTCCTTCTCTTTTTCTTATACCACTAACATAGTATTGGCATTGCCATGTTCTTTATGCTGGGTTATTGTTGAGAAAGATTCATAGATGTGGAATTGCAGTGCTGGTGACTAGATGAAGTTGGGATTTTGCTCAATGTTCCAAATCTCTCCCTGTTCAGCTGGCATCTTTCCAAATTTCTCTCAGTGCCTTGTGATAGGGTGAGTGTGGTGATATTTTATTTGTGCTGAAATGTAATATTTTATTCGTGCTTTAAGAAATAAAGTTTGCCTGGAGATCAGAGGAAATAGCAAGCCATTTTAAGTAAACAAAGAAGTCAGGCAGTGGTAGCCCACACCCTTAATCCTAGCACTTAGCAGGCAGGATCTCTGTGTGTGTTTAAGGCCACACTAGGGAACAGAACCAAGCATGGTGACACACAACTTTAATCCCAGTAACAACCATGGAGTTCTGGAGGCCTGTACAGACATGAAGATAGAGCTGGCCAGGAAGAGGAAGTAACGTAGCTAGACAGAGAGCAAATCAGATGGCAGATGGCAAGGTAATAAAGGCATGGGTAGACAGGAAGTAACTCACATTTGCAAGCTGCAGAGCTGGTGAGGTGAGGTTGGCTGGTGGCTCTCCCTATTTCTCTGATCTCTCTAAGGCTTTCATCCCTATATTTGGCTCTGTATTTTTTACTTAATAAGACCATTTAGAAATTCATCTACAGGTAAGTCTTTAGTCTTATCAACACAGTTTACTAGTAGGTTTTGGGTATCAGCCAATATGATAGGGAAGGAAGATTGTTCAGCTAAGCATCCACCTGATAATTCATAGTCTGAGAAAGCTGAGCCTCTTACCATATAATTTAATGGCCATTTGTGTTCCCCTAATGGACTATTCATATAGTATACCCATGTGGGGTGGCTGGCAGCTTTCTTCTTAAATTTCAAAAGCTCTGCATCCCCTAGGATTATTCACACTTAGTCTAAGATATAAACTGCATTTCAGATGGAATGCAAGGAACTATGGGACATCTAGCATTATTACTAATGCATCCTTCCTTTGACCCAGTAACCCCCAGAGGTACTGGACTTGACCTTGCAGAGCTGGTGAACCAGCGGATTTCTACTCCTCTTCTTCTTATACAATAAGTAAACAAATAAACCCTTAGCCTTAAGGTCATCAGTGTTTTGTTTATATATTTGCTTTTATTGCTTGAAGTTTTCATATATATTCAAACTATTGTAAATATGTATTTAAATGTTTTCTTTTACAAAGTAGTCCAAACATCTTTCTCTTGTCTGTCTGTCATTTTTCTCCTCCTCATTTATTTCTTATATTTTCTTCCACACCCCCTTTAACAATTTAAAATGCAGAATCTGATATAAAGTCTACCATGTGTTCCCCAGTGCACAGCAAGCAAGTTCCCTAGAGATATAGTTTAGTTTGAATATGTCCCTAAAGTGCTGGAAACTTAGTCCTCATGGCAGTGTCTCAGAGGCAGGACCTTTAGGAGTAGATTCCTGCATGGTCCAGCCATGGATGGATGGATGAATGGATAGGTCCATGAATTACTGGGGAAGTGGCTTTGAGATATAATCTTGCTGGCATACTTGCTGTCTCATTCTGTAATGTCCCACATCAGGTGAAGATACTGTGAGAAGGCCCTCACCAGGTCTTGATGTCAGGCTCCAGAACAGCAAGACAAATCAACCGGTGTTCTTCACAATCTACCTAGTCTGTGGTGTTCAGTCACAGTAGCAGGAAACAGGTGTAGACACTGAGAAGGGCAAGGGGAAGGTGAGGGATCTGAGGGCTTTGTTCTATTTCTCAGTTCTCTTTTAGGAGCAAACACACTGAGATGGAGGGTAGGCCATGGAGCACTGGGGACAGCTTGCTACTGACACCATTCCATAGTCCATGGAACCCCCAGAAATGACTGGGGTGTGAACAGAGGCTGAATCTTATCTATTTCCCTGTCCCTGGTCAAGCCCACTCAGAGCTTTGTTATCTTTGGCTCTTATCCCTTTGGCCATATACACCATGTCTTTCTCCCTGACATGAGTGAGCTTGCATACTTCAAGACACCCATGCCACTAGTTCAGCTCAGGACTGTGCTTAGCATTTTATATGGAGGATCCTAGACTCAGTTTCTACCCCACAGAAACGAAAGCACTGGTACCTAAAAATTTAAATTCTAAGACATTTGTTACAATGTCATCTGCAGTGGTAAGATCTCACCTGTCTTAGTTAGGGTTTCTATCATTACAAACACCATGACCAAAAGCAACTTGGGGAGATTTTTATTTTGCTTACATTTCTATATCACAGTCCATCACTGAAGTCAATCAGGGCAGGAACTCAATGCAGGAACTGATCAGGGGGCATAGAGAGGTGCGGCTTACTGGCTTGCTCCTAATGGCTTGCTCATTCTGCTTTCTTGTAGCACCCAGGACGACCAGCCTAGGGGCAGCACTGCCCATGGTGAGCTGGGCCCTCCCCATGTATCATCAGTCAAGAAAATGTGCCACAGGCCTGCCCACAGGCCAATAAAATCGGGGCATTTTCTCAGTTGAAGTTGTTCTTCCAAAATGATTCCAGCTTGTATGAAACTGACACAAAACTAGCCAGCACACTATCTTCCTTGTGTGCGTGGCACTTGGGATAAAGCGTAGGGCCTTGAACATATGGAGCAAATGTTTTGCCGCTGAGGCCCACCCCCCCCAATCCACTTCCTACTTCTTTAAAAATTTTGACTTAATTTTCCTTATAGTAACATGAGTGTGGGAGCAGGTGTGCCACAGCAGATGTGTGGAAGGCAGAGGACAACTTTGAGTCAGTTCTTTCCACCCTGCGTTCCAGGGATTGACCTCAGGCCAACAGGCTGGAGCACCAAGCACTTTCACCCACTGAGCCCTCTCACTGACTTCAGGGTCTACTTCTGAGCACTGTGACTGGAAACAAGAATGTTTCTCAACAGGTCCAGTAAATGGTGGTGCTTCCAGGTAACAGGCATTGAATCTTTCTCAACAACAACCCAGCAAAAAGAACATGGCAATACCAGTACCACGTTAGTGGTATAAGAAGAAGAAAAGGAGGAGTTAGTGCGGACAGCTCTATAAAATGGCACCTTAACAGTAAGTTCTTTGTGGGATATATATCCTAAGGATTAAGGAGAACAGGAAGAAATCTTAAATTCAATGCTGTGTGGATCAGGACAGGCTGGGTGAGATGTTATGTGATAGTGACATAACTTCTTAAACATGAGTAGCAGCTGGATTTATTGGCCTGAAAAGGTGGCAAGATACACTGCATTTCAAAAGGTACTCCAGGGAGATGAACCCTGTGTTCTTTGCATGCACAAGCATGTGTGTGTGTGTGTTGTTTGTAAAAACAAACCAACAACAACAACAAAAATCCTTTAAGTCTGCAGGTTTGTAATTATTTATTATTTATCTATCTTTATGTGTATGTAAATATGTTTGTCTCATGTACATGTGTGCCCTTGGAGGCCAGAAGTGGTGTCAGATTCCCTGGAGCTGGAGTTACAGAGAATGTGAGCTGCCTGATGTGGATGTTGGGAATTGGAACTCCAGTCCCCTGGAAATCCAAGCCATCTCTTCAGCTCTTATACTATCAATACTATTATCATTATAGTAATATATAATAATATAATAAATACTACAATAATACTATTGTTATTTTAAGTAAGCACTGATGAATACAGAGAGATTGTCTTGGGCTGTTACTACTGAGGAATGTGCGGCAGAAGAGAAAGATGAAAGAGGAGACAAAATTGCTACTTTCTGCAAAATGGAAGTATTATTTATGGTAAAAATTAAAATGGAAATGTGGAAATTAGCATCCTAAGTTATAGCTATAATATTATAATGAATATGGAAAAGTTATATAGGAGTGTGGAAAAATTAAAATATTGATTTAATTACGTGAGTAGAGTTTGGGCAATTTTTATCTAAGATTCTGTGGCTATTTCAATGTTGTTTTTCCTAGCAACTATTTCAAATGGGAGCCCAGTATAGCTCCTGGCGCACAGACACTCGGTAAATGTCAGATGTTGCTACAGTCACTTTATTTTGAGAGCAGCTTCCCAAGCAGCTTCCTGTTCTTGGACTCCTTCCAGACGCCATGGCTCCTCTCTGCGCTGTTGCAAGGCTGTTCAGTGGTTTTGACTATAGAACTGTCTGGTCCTGTGACACCAAGCTCACTGCCCAGAGCATGGTGATACTGAGATGAGGCTCCATCTTGAATTATCCAGGTGACCCCCTTGTAAGTGCAGAGATCCCTGTAAGAGGGAGGAAGGAGTCAAAGCGAGGTGCTGGTGCCATGCTGATGGTTGGAGCAGTATCCACAAGCCAAGCACTTTGGGCAGCGACAGAGCTGGAGGAGGAAAGAATGGTCCCCCACCCCCCCAAGCTGCAGGAAGACCCCTCACTACACCTGGATCAGCTGCTTTTCTCCTTGCTATAGCAAGTTTCCTGTAAGGAAGCAAGGGTTTCTCCTGGCTCACAGTTAGAGAGGATAGTTCTATAGTGGTGGAGAAGTCACAGCAGGAACTAAGTCTGGCTGGTCTCATTACATCCACAGTCAGGAAGCAGGGAGTTAACAGGAAAGTGGAGGGGGGTGTTAAAAAGAGACACACGACATGAAACCTCAGTCATGTACTTCCTGCAGCAAGACTCTACCTCCTAGAGGTTCCATACCCTCCACAGACAGGGCTACCAGCTCTGGACCAAGCAGAAACACATGAGTCCATCAAGGACATTTTGCATTCACCACCACATCTGACCTCCTGAGATTCATTTTAGACAGACTGTGACAATGGTAAGAAGACTCTTCTTTCAAATTACAAAACCATGACCATTGGGTTGGGAATTTAGCTCAGTGGTAGAGCGCTTGCCTAGCAAGCACAAGGCCCTGGGTTCAGTCCTCAGCTCTGGCAAAAACAAAACAAAAACAAAAAAGCAAAAACAAAAAACCCATGACCACCTTTTACACCACCCGCAGAAAATTGATACAGGAGGGTTGGGTAAAATATGTCTCAATACCCCAGTTTCCTGTATAATTCCATTTTGATGACTAGAGCTAAGTGCTACACTGCTTTCTGCTTGAATTCCTGTATGACTAAATCCTAGTCCCTTCTCAGGCAGACAGATGCCTGGGGAAGCCTTTGGACAAGGTGTATGCTTGGCAAGACAACAGCTTACACACATATTTACATATGTATAAATGACAGAAATAAGACTGGGAAGAAATGAAGCAAAATATTAGCAGTGGTGGAAATATTAGCTTGTTTTCTGCCCCAGGCTTTTGAGGATTTCCCCAGATATCTCCAACAAGCAGACACTACTCTGGTCAGAAAAAAGAAAACATAATTTTAATTGATTAGAAATGAGACAGTCTAAGTATTTGTACCATTCTCTGGCGCTGCAGAAGTGATCAAGAGGCTAGAGAGGTAGGGAAAGGTCTGTGAGAGGACAAGATTCTGGGTGGGGCCTGGACACGTCTGCATTTGAGGATAGTAGAAGCAGAAGGTATGCCTGGTGGGGGCTGATGTGAACTGAGAAAAAGATTGTGCTTTCTTAGGGGTGGTGGTTGAATGAAAAATGCCTCCACAGGTTCATACATTCAAATGCTTGGTCCCCATTTGGTAGAACTTCTTGGAAAGGATTAGGAGGTGTGGCCTAGTTGGAGGAGGTGTGTCACTGGGGACTGGGGCTGGGCTTTGAGCTTTCAAAACTTCATGCCATTCCTAGTTAGCTCTTTGCCTATTGTTATGTCTCAAGATGTGAGTTCTCAGCTATTGCTCCAGCACCTGCCTGCCTGCCTTCTGGCTGATGGCCGTGGACTCCAACCATCTGGAACTATAAACCCCAAATAAACACTTTTTTTTTTAGAAGTTGCCTTGGTTTGAGTGTCTTATCACAGCAATAGAAAATTAAAAAAGAGATATTAGGATAATAAATAAACCCAATTAACTTAAAGGAACAATCCTCAGAGGTTATAATAAGAGTACAAAAATGTCAAATATTATTATTATGAATGATTAGTGTTGGATGCTGTATATTAGTATGCTCTGTACAAAATCTAACACTATATTACTGTATTATGTCACTTAATCCTCCCAAACACTCTCACAGAGAGGTTCCAGAATTATCCTTAGATATATAGATGAGGTTATAGAAAAACAGATGTTGGGTAATGGCCAATAAATAGTTGAGTCTGGATTTGAATTTCCAAATCATTCAAAATAGTGTGTTTCAGAAGTGGGTCCAAGAGGCAGGCAAATGAAAATGCCTGAGACCTTGACATATCTGGTCAATATTCACTTTCTGTTGTGGTGTAACAAATTACCACAGGTTTAGCAGCTTAAAATTATTCCCTTTGATCTCATTGTCGTGTAGTTCTGAAGTCAGGTGGGCTCATCTGATTTCTCTTGAGGGTCTCACAGTCTCAAGTGTCTCTGGTGGCCAGAGCAGGCTCACATCTGGAGACTGCAGAGAAATCCATTTCCAAACTCTTGTGTGTTGTCACTCAAAGCCGTCCCTTGTGGTTGTAGAACTGAGGGTCCTGTTTTCACTCTGGCTGTTGTTAAATTCTTCCCCTGCTCCTCATTTCTAAACTCCTTTGATACTCACCGAATAAGACGCCATACCTTTACATTCACCCTGCCTCCCTCTGCAGCCTCCCTTTTGCTACAGACCATGTGACTATGGAGACATCTCAGTCTGCTAACAAATCCCCTACTCCAAGGGGAGCAGGCTGCATGGTGCTTGTATCACTGGGTCATTCTTAGAATTCTGCCCTTGGCCACAAGCAGATTTTTGCTTTTGTCTTGGCAAAAAAGAACACTTGGAGTTTTGATAAAAGGACGTACCTTGTGGAATAGTGGCTTTTGGAGAGATTACTGGGTATTAGTGTCTAGAGGGGACTGAGCTGAGGAGAGAATGAAAGCAAAGAGCACAAGGCAGGGTTTCTGATAGCTGGACGGGGCAGAGCTTCCCAGAGGAAGCCAGATGGGAAAGACATTAGGAAGTGAGACTTCCGTGGGTTTGGGGACTCATTCTGCAGGACTCTTGACCTTTTGACCTTTCCCTCCGGTACGTCATCTGAACCTCATTACACACCTTGAGGCAGGTGGCATCACTCCCTCCAAATGACAAATAGGGAAACTTGCAAGTCTGGGAACATCTGTGCCTCAAAGGTGTACTTTGAACATGTGGCCAAGGCCACTGGATGGGCCTGTTCTTCCTGGATCTCAGTACCAGGACACTGAGCAGCATGGATTGATGGCTGCATTGTTACGGTCCCCTGGGTTCCTGTCATCTACCCTTGCCTGGCCTGTGGGCAATTTGTTCCATCTTAAGAGCAACAAGTCAAGGAGTCTGGTCATCCATCAGAAACTCCTCTCTCATTCTGGACTCCAACGTTCTGAGGGGAACTTTGGAGAGGCAGGATGATGAAAGGGGCAGCGGACAGACTTTCCTGGTCCCTATAAGGTATGGAGAAGAGGCAGGACTATTTAACAAGGAGCGGGAAGGGCCAGGAGGATGGGGAGTGGACACTTGCTGCTTGTGGTGACTTGGAGCAATTGCAGAAGATGGAGTCCCAGCTGCCCACGTCCCGTCAGGCAGAAACAGCCCTGTCTAGGATTTGGGGAGTCAAGATTCCCAGGTTTTGCATATGTGTGTCCTAGAATAAGTGCACACTGCTCCAGAATCTGCTTTTGTGATTCATAAATACCGATGACAGCTGTGAGGGTGGGCCCTGGGGCCTGTCAGAGCAGCAGCCTCTTCCAGTGCCCCATGGCCAGGCAGCCAGGAAGTCCTGAAGGAGTCCTTTTCCGTGTTTGGAGAAGCAGCTACAGCCCCAGGCAGCCTGGCTTTCCGAAATAGTATAGGGGGAAAAAGCACTCCATTAAGAAAGCTAGTCTGGTAATCTCAGGCCTCAAACGCTTGCATTTTCTCCAGTCTGTCTGGCCGGAGGAAAAGGCAGGAAGGAGAATTTAAAGTGGCATGTATTGATTGGCTCGGCTCACCAAAAGAGGGCCCTTTTCCTGCTTCCAATTACTAGAGGCACCCCACCCCCACCCCTGCAGTGCTCCCCGCTCCCCGTGAATTATGACGTTATCATCCTTTGCTTGCATTTCCGAAAGCTGCCTGGTGAAGCATCGTTTCTTGCACCTGAGAGGAATCAGGGGATGAATGGGATGGAAGTTCGCATCCCGAGACCAGGGAAACTGGAAGTGGTGGTGAGTGAGCTGAGTTCCGAAGGCTGACTACCTGGTACTTTAGGAAGATCGCGGCATTTGGAGGGAGCCTGGCCTGCCACCCCTCCCCACTTTTCATTTTTGATTTTTATCTCTGTGCACTTCCCATCTCCAAGCATTGGTGTTCCTGTCAAAAAAGCGACAGACCTCCTTGCAAGCTTGTGAAGATTCATATGGATGCTGTCTTTTGAGTGCATCAGCAGGACTCAACAGAGGGGTCAGCAACACCCTTGGGGATTGTGACCTCATATCCTGCCCTGTGGGTGCTGGGGTCAGAGTTCCCAATGGATGGGAAGCCCTGTCTTGAGTTCTCTAAAATAACTGTTGGATTAGACAGCGTTAGTTCCTTTAGCTTTGCACTGCCTTTTCTTGCCTGCGATTTCAGCAGCAGCCAGTCGGCTGGAGTCCCGGTCTGGTGAGGGTTCACTTCACACAAGGCCATGTCTTTGCTGTCTTCACAGAGTGGGAGCCCAGGGAGCTCTCCAAGGTCCCTTCTGTAAAGACTCCATTCTTCCGACTCCCTCACCAAAGGCTCCCCCCACTCCATCTTTGGGGGCTAGGATGGTAATATGAACTTGGGAATGTATAAACATTCATTCCATTATAGTTGCCAATAAAGCTAATCAATCTGTTTTTAGGGTCCCAGAGACTCCCTTTATCTAGCCTTCATTTCTCTTGGCATTCTCAGTGAGAAAGTAATTACCTCCTGAGGCAGTAAATCATTAACAATAGCATCTCAGGTGAGTGTGTGAATGTGTGTGTGTGTGTGTGTGTGTGTGTGTGTGTGTGTGTGTATCAGCACACACTGTGGAGTGGGATGGAGACACGAGAGGGAATTGTTTGGGGTAGGGACTGTGCTGAATCCTCTGCCTTTTGACTTTGTGATCTTTATAAGAATATACCTGCAGAGATGGAGTTAACACGATCCACAAAAGTGGGAGAGGCAGGAAGTTGTGTTTTTCTCATAGATGTCTTCATGTGCACACATGATACTTTTTTTTTTTTTTTCAGGCCTGAAGGCTCCCAGTGCATAGTTAACCAGGACAACCACATGGGCACTCGAATGGCTGAATTTTCAGGGGTTCAAGCATGACTCAAATGACTTCTGCATTCAAAAGACCTGCATTCAAAAGCTGAAATATGCGCAGAGTTTGCAAATCTCTGCGAAGTATAGATTATAAGCCTGGACTACAGCTAGCTAGGAGATGGGAATTCAGGTTGACCTATGTGACTTTGGGACAAAGTCTTTCCCTTTCTGTGCCTTGGTTATAAGAGAAGGAAGGTAATCAATCTTGAAGGACTCCTCCAGATAAAAATTCTGTTGAATGTATATAATAGACCAGCTACTTGGCAAGAGCTTGTATAAAGAGGGGCTTAGTCATCCTAATCTAGAGATGCACAGCCCATGGCTGATGTGGTGCTAAGTGATACAGTAAAACACAGGACCTTTTTTCTTTCTCTTTTTCTGTCACACGGAAAAGTGTCAGCTTCTCTCATGATCACACAGTGGGCTCCAGGCAATCCCTCTTTGTTGGAAACAAACAAGAGGGAGGGCAAAAAGGCCCTGAAGGCTGATCCAGCAGAGTGTCTCAATGCATAAGGGAGGGTTGGCTTCTCATGAAGGCCTGAGCTGAAGGTTTAAGCTCGACTCTCCCAGAACTGCACACTACAGCCACTTGACTTCAGGGTGGCTAGTGACTGAACTGGACTTGGATCTGACTCCCACTGTTGGCTGCAAAGAAAAAAAAATCAATTCCTGCAATCCCACGTGAACACTCCTGGACCCTGATAATCATGAGAGCACTGGCCAGTCAGCTGGTCTCATGATGACTTACAAAGACGGTATCTGTTTAGAACATTCCTGCACATAATCCTATGCACTATAAACCCAAGAATTCGCAAGCATTGCTCCCTTGACCTCAGCTGGGTCTTGAGAACCTGTTCCAGAACCTGGCCCACCACAGGTGCACGTTAACTACTTGAGACTGAACAAACACATTTCCCATCAGTGTGCGTGGGCCTCAGTGGCCGGGACTCTTAGGCAGTGGGGGAAATATTGGACAACTGGATTTTCTGGCAGCTGGAAGGTGAGGCAGAGATGCTGATGATCTTAGACAAATTCCCATTACACTGCTCTAGCAGTTTCTATCCCCGAGGCTGAAGGGTGAAAACCATATGCTACCTGTGTGTCAGGTCAGGCTCCCACAGGAAACAATGAGAGCAATGGAGAAGAGCTTTGTTTACAAAGCCATGCCAGATTAAGGGAAACCAATGGGGGTGAGGAAGTCCCTTAGGGATGGTAATGTGGGGGAAATGTTTTCATCTTTTCTCGATGAAAGGATGAGGGAGAGAGTGGCTCCCTTTAAAAACTGCTGCGCACACAAGATCCTGTCCCTTCCAAACTCCAAAGAACAAAACAACCTAAGGGAAGGAAAGAAGAGAGGGAAGGAGGGAAGGAGGAAGGGAGAGAAGGAGCCATAGCCTTTCCTGGGTCTGGAGCCGTGGCAGGAGAGCTTTGGCACACTCCCTGCCGAAGGACCAAACATTCCCATCTCCTTCCTCTTGCCTTCGGACCACCATTTGGTGTCTCTCTTGTGCTGAGCTGGATGGGGAAAGGGGCCTGTTGGCTGATGTAGTCCATGGAGGTCAAACTCTAGGGCATCAAGGGTGTGGTATTAGGATTTACAGTATGCAACAGCTTTGGTCATTGTTCCTGTTCTTAGCATGGGATTCCCAAACCCTTTTGGAATTTCTGAAGTCATTAGAGGCATAAAGGTGAGAATAATAAAGCCTTCAGCCACCCTTGAGTTGATGTGGATAAGGTGAATTTTGGAAAGCTCTTCAGGAAGAAGGCTGAGTGCCAGGGAGGTGACCATTTGACCAGAGGTTCGCCTTTCAACCTGAAAAATAAACATCCACAGAGGTGAACACAAGCAGCAGCCAGGAGGGGAGCAGACCTGGAGAGGATTCGGAAGCTCTGTGACACCACCCTGCTCTGTCACGTGTTTCTTTGGAGGTTCAAGAAATGATACTCCTAAAACAAGTTGTTTGTTTTTTTCTTTTTTCTTCTTCTTTTTAGTGTGTTGAACCCTCTGATCGGATAGAAATGAAAAGTCTTTTGAAGAAATGTGAATCCAGATTTCTACCCGTCTGGTGCTCCCCATCCCAGCACTAACTCCACTCATCATGACTGGACTTCCCCGACAAGGACTCCCTGGCCTTCAGTCTTCCTACTGAAATGGCATTAGCTCTGAAAAGAGACAGGTGTGTCAACACTCCTGGACATTTTGTCTGCTGGGGTGTTGCCCTCTGTTTCAGTCCCACAGAGAATAATATGCAAGCTGTTGTCGTTTGATGGGCTAATGTAGTCTGAGGCCATGGCTGTTCTCGAACCCAATTCAGCTCCTCCCCCCAGAATCATTAACTATTCCCTTGACCTCCTCCAACCCCTCCCTCTCCTACAGAAAAATGGCGTCTGCTGGGCAGGTGAGCTAACCGCACTGTGCAATGGCCTCCAACCAAACCATGCATGGCTGCCTTTTCTCCAGTGGATTTGCTTCTGTCATTTTTACCCATGGACCTTCTGGGGACAGGAAAATTTCCCTCTGGCCACATATGTTTATCTCTTCTGCTCTTTTCCTCTTCATCTCTTCTTGTTGTCTCTTCTCCCTCCTCCTCCTCCTCCTCCTCCTTCTCCTCCTCTTCCTCCTCCTCCTCTTCTTCTTCCCCTTTCCTTTGCCTGTCTGTCTGTCCCTTACTTTCTGAATGGCCATATTTAACCAGGCCAGACAGAACTATGTAGCCAACGATGCCCTTGAGCTCCAGAATTCTCCTGCTTCCACCTCCTGGCTTCTGGGTTCCATGTATGGACCACCATGTGGTGTATGTGATGCTGAAGACTGACACTGAGCCTGATCCTCAGCACTCTCATCTCATCCTCTTGACTATTTGCTAGTTCTGATTTGTGTTTATTTGTTTGTTTTGTTGAGACAGGGTCTCTCTACATAGCCCTAGCTGTCCTGGAACTCACTCTGTAGACCAGGCTGGCCTGGAACTCACAGAGATCTACCTGCCTCTGCCTCCCAAGTGCTGAGATTTAAGGCATGCACCACCACACCTGGCTGATGTGCTAGTTTTGCATTACTGTAACAAAATCTCTTAGATAACCAACTTGAGAAGGTTCATTTATCATGGTTTCAGAAGTTTCGGTCCATGGTTAATTAGCCCATGCTTTTTGGCACATGGTGAAGCTATGCATTACGGTGGGGGCAGGTGGTGGAGGAAACTGCTTCCTTGGTGGTGGTTGGGTGTCCAGGTCCCAGTGTTCCTTTCTAGGGCATGTCCTCAAATGACTAGGAAACTTCCAACTAGGCCTCATCTTCGAAGGATCCTCCTGTTAGTGCCAATGCTGGGGACCAAGCCTTCAACACAGGGGCCTTTCAGAAACATTCCAGATCTGAACTGTAGCAGGCTGCCCCAGGGCTTTGTCCTTCCATGATAAATTCATGACTTAATGTCCTGGTTTTTTTTTTTTTTTTTTGGTTCTGGGAGCTGTTCTTACAAATAACTTGGGAGAGTGCAGTGGTATTTGCTCCTCCCATGACCTTGGGCTCAAAAGAGGTGCTGCTTCCTGCCATTGTAGTGACCTCTTATAAGGAGAGAGAGGCCATGTATTCCCTTCTCCCTGCTGTCTTCTCCCTTTTATTTATTTATTTATTTATTTTTATTCTGGTGTAATCAGACTCTGGACAACCTGGGAATTGAACCTGGTTCCTCTGGAACATCAGTCAATGCTCTTAACCACTGAGCTACCTCTCTCCCCATGTTGGGCAACACTTATTGTGATCAATCTATGTGAGTCTATTAAATGGGTAACAGAATTTATTAAGATATAAATTGAGGAAATACACTCACGACTACAGAACGGAGTAGACAGCAGAAGTCATCCTCTGATCTGACAGGGAGCAAATCCACCTCACAGGCAGGAGCAGGAGAAGGGGCGTGTGACCCTTCTCCAGCTCCTTATAAGAGGTCATGACAACAGCAGGAAGCACCGCCTCCTTTGGGTCATTTAGCCCAAGGTCATGGGCAGAGCAAATACCACTACAGGAGAGACTGTGGGTTCCTCTGGTTAGCGCCACTCAGTCAGAAGCACAGTCACTTCTGTTGGCCGCGGAAGTAGGAGTGACTGGGACTGAGGCCTTGGGAGCAATGAAACCAGGGTGGGGAAGAGCTGTTTCTGGGCAGCAGAGTGAGCTCTGTCAAGTGCAGGACTGACCGTTGCGTGCAGATGGGAAATCACTTTTAGAGAGGAAGAGGCCAGGGTCAGCAGGTGGAGCTGAGTTTGAGGTAGGCTCGGTATCATTTATTGAGTGACTGCTGTGTGCCAGACTCCGTGTTAAATGCTTTGTATACAACACCACAAACCTGCCAGAAAACCTGTAACTTTCATTTTGCTGGTCTAAGTGCAGCTCAGAATCTCAATGACGTGTTAAAGGCAGAAATGGCATTCAGAGTCGAAATGCCCAGGGCAGAGACAGGATGTTTTCTTTCACTCTAGTGGCTGCCCTCTGGATGCCACAGATTGCTTTTGATTCCACTTGAACCTCCAGAATTTTTAGAGGACCCTTAAGGCAGAGACTGACCTCCCCAGATGGCATGTTTACACATAAAATCCTCATTATCTGACATCTATGGGAAAAGTGGATGTTTGGAAAGCTTGGGCGGACATGCAGCTGTTGTCTGGAATTGGGTGATAGCTGCTCCAGTTGGATGGGAGATACGTTTCCCTTTAGCCACAGTCCCCACCGCTCTCTCTTGGCCCAGGACTAAGGCAGTTGCCGTTTCTTATCCTGCCTGGCTGCTGGCTCTTCTGTTTTTGATCCACTCTACTTGTTTATGTTTTATATGTGCGTGTGCATGTGCGTGTATGCACGTATGTGTGTACATGTGTGCGTGTGTGTTTTCTTGGGTGCCTATGAGTGTGGAGGCAAAATGACAACCTCACTGTTGTTCTTCAGGAGTAGTTCCCCTTAGATTTGATAGAGTCTCTCTCTGAGACCTGAGGCTCACTGATGAGACCAGGCCTCAGGCACCCTCCCATCTCTGCCTTCCAAATGCTACACTCACGAATGTGTGGTACCACACATGGCACTTTTTACACAGATCCTGAGCACTGATTTCAGTTCTCGGGCTTGCAAGGAAAGCGCTTTACCTCCCTAGCCATCTCCCTAGTCCTAGTTAGTTAAGCTCTTCTTGGTTCCAGCAGGCATTTGGCCTGGGTCTCCAACACACCCACTTCCCTAAAGGCACAAGATGATCTACTGGAGTTTGAGCATGCATTGGAACTTCACTCATATGTGTGGCCTCCTTTCTTTTCAATGTTTACTTTCATGTTTTAGTATACTTAATATTGCAATACAACAGCCATGGCTATAATTACAAATAAATTATGCATGCATCTTGGTCATGCTTGCTCAGAATCATTTCACCCCGAGGACTCTGAGATAGGCTTTGAAGTTAGTGGTCTTGGTCCCTATTTTTACAACATTTGTGGGATGCTATGAAAATACCTTCAGCTTTCTAGGCCTAGACTCCTGGAGATTGAATGCCTCATGTACACTAAGCAAGCACTTTACTACTGAGCTGAATCCCAGCCCCCTTCAATTCATATTTTTTATTTTGAGATAAAGTCTCGCCAAATTGCCTGGGTTGGCCTCAAACTCACTGAAGGCAAGTCTTGAACTTGAAATCCTCCTATTTCTGTCCTTCCAAATTGCTGGGACTGTACATCTGTACCACCAGGCCTAGATGTAGTTTTTTATCCCCTCTTAATCTGGATGATGGAGGAATTGATATGGTTTATAGAAAGATCATTTTAAAATTCCAAACCCTAGCAATCTGTCAAGTGCTTCTCTGAAAGAAGCCAAGGGGGTACAGCATGTGGTGGCTGGACTTGGAGGGTGACTGGAAGACTTTGAGGGTATAGAGCCATCAAGTCAGGGTTACAATGCCACACACTCAGCTCTGCCCCAGCCAGCAACAACGGCTGATTCTCAGGTTCATGACTGCTGTTGACGTGTTCCTGACAGCAGTGACCTTGCTCTCCTTAAAGAAAAGCAGCTTCCCTGGTTCCATTCACCTCCCCTCCATTCGGCCTGCACCTGCTTTCCCAGGGAGAACACTTTCCTGGCTTCTACCCCAAAGTTCTTCTTTGCCCTTGGGTTCCTTCTGGCCCAGGAAGAGAGCCAGCATTTAATGGAGGTGAACTCAGGTGAGGGTGCTAGTGCAGCGAAAGCTCTACTGTTGGTCATGACAAGCTTTCCTACACCCCAAAGGGAAATGTAACCCTGAGAACACGCATTTGGCATCTTCTCAAGGAAGGGCTGGTCAGCCTCATGGAGGGAAGACCCAAGTGTGTGTGGGATCTCTGCGGCGGGATGCTCCATGTCTGCCCTTTTCTCAATCTAGTTGCCAAACTTGATTTCAGATGTTCTCATATCCTCAAGGTATGGGGAAATCAAATCAGCCAGGTTTGAAGCCTGTAATGGAGCAAAGACACAGATGTCCCCTGCTCAGGACAAAGGATCTTCAGTGCTAAAGCTGGGACTGTCAGGCACCCTGGGTGGTGCTGGAATTCAAACCTCCGTAAATACTGTCCAGAGCGCACTGTGGGTGAGATTTGGGGTCTGTGGGAAGGCAGTGAGCCCCGGAGGAGGAACCGAGTGCAGGCAGAGTTCACTGTGCTTCTCCGGCTGTTATAGGGCAGGCGAGCATGGCGAGAAAAGAGATGGCGCCAGATCCGATTCCAGCAGCGGGGGCCACAGCCTGCGCACCCTCAGAGGCACTACTTCCGGTGTGTCTTTTCATTTGTGACTCCAGTACAAACCCCTGAAAGGACGGTGAAAGACGAGGGGATCGGGGTTTTGAGAGGCGTCACCAAGATAGCACTGGTAGAGTCTGCGCTTGGCCTCTGATCTGTTTGCTGTTGTCCGGTCACTGCCAACAGCATTTCCGCAGGCAGACTCCCTTAACACCAGAATCCTTCCAAATGATTTCTGCTGTAACTCAGAAGCTAATCTTTGCTCAGACTCTCTGTGCCTTTTGAATACTTGTTTTTCCACGATTAGTTGGTTGGGGGTGTGGTTGAAGGTGGGGAGAGGGGGCCAAATGTCAGTGTCTTCTATTTCTAATTTATTAACACCAGATCAGTCGAGAAGGTCAGAGCTGTCAGTGCATTCCAGGTGTTTATGAATTTCAATTATCTGACAGAACTCTCCACTCCCAATCTAGAAGGCCTACGGCTCAGTCTAGTCTAGAATCCAGGAGCGAGGAGTGCCTCCTGATGCTGTTTCAGCTTCGTGTGGAAAGAAGGTGGCTGATGAGACTGCCGTGCATGTGCATAGTCTCAGTCACTCACCAAAGTTAAATATTAGCATGTGTGACTCACTTACCTTGTTGCTGCGACAGCATATTTTGATCAAAGCAACTTAAGGGAGAAAGTTCAGGCAGGGTACTTTCTCACAGGTACCGACTCACAGTTCGGAGTACAGATCATGACAGAGAAGAAGTCATGGTGGTGGGGGCTTGAGGTAGCTGGTCACATAGCCTTCACAGTAAGGAAGCAGGGAGGGATAGTGCTCAGCCAAGGCTCTCCTCTTTCTACAGTCCAGGAACCTCCAGCCCATGAAATGGGACTGCCCACATTTACAGTGTGTCTTCCCATCCTGACCTAATCAAGATAATCCCTCACAGGTTTGCTAAAAGATGATGCTAGAGTCTGGCCGGGTGACAGTGTTAACTATTGTAATGAGAGAGACTGGTAATCAGGTGAGACTTTGTTGCCTACAATTACTACACTGTTGAGAGATCCATTTGAGCTGAAGGTGTTCTTGCAGCTAAAGGAAATCCATCCACCCATTCAGTCATTCTACAGACAGTTACTAGGTATCTCTTATGGGCTGGGCATCATGGTGGGTGCTGTAAGGCTAAGGAGCTGAGACCAACTACAGCCTTTCCCTCATGGGGTCCCCAGGTCAGCTAAGGATAGGCCACTGCATAGACACAACCAAAGGGGGAGCATTACAGGAAGAGGTCATGACAGCCAAGATCGAGGATGTAAAACCGGTGTGTCTGTAACTAGGGGGCAACAAAGGAGCACAGAAGGAATCTCCAGAAAGGAAGGAAGTATCCTATGGTGTCCAGAAATAGACCTCTGGAAGACCTAAGGGTCAATGAAAAGAGTTCAATGTTGATAGTTAAAACTTCCAAGAATGATACAAACTTGGGAACTGCCGAACCTAGGTCACAGATGACAACTTCCAAAGTTTAGCTGAAGGCTTGGTATGTGCTGTGGATCTGGTGTATTTCCTGGACAGAACTAGAATTCATTTAGAGGTGAGTGTAGAGCATGGGAAGAACTTCAGAGGTTACAGCAGAGAATGCTGTGCTAGCTTCCTATGACTATAACAAATACCTGAGACAGTCACTCACAAAGAGAAAAGGTCTATTCTGGCTCACAGTTTTGGAGGCTGTAGGCCATGATTGGTTGCTTTGGGGCTGGGGTGAGGCAGCTGTACATTGTTAGGACTGTACAGCAGAGCACATTTGCTTATCTCATGGCCAGGAGCAAGCCATTAAGAGGCTAGATCTCACCATCCCATTTAAGGATGCACCTCCAATGACCTAGGGCCCTCTCATACAGCCCCACCTAAAGGCTTCACTGCCTCCCAAGAGTGCTACTCTAGGGTCGGGGGATAGCCTTGGACACATGGGCCTTTGTAGAACACTTAAGATCCAAACTATAGCAGCGTTCCAGCAGTGCAACTTGCCTGAGATTGGCAGGGCAGGGGTGAAATGGAAGATTGGCCTTGGGTGAGTGAGTCTACTGGACTGGCCAGTGTAAAGACAGGGATAAAGAACAGAACAAGCTGTAGTCGTCTCCTCTACAGACAAGGAGTGAGACCAGTGTGATGGAGAACAGAGCCGGTTTGGGAAACAAACAGATGTGGTCCAGGTATGTGTTGTTTGTTCTAGACTTCCCTCTACTCTGGTTTCTTCATCTGCAGCTAGGTGTCCGCTAGACTTCTCCAGCAGAGCTGCTGTGAGGGCTGGAGTGGGGAGCCATGCATACAGACTGTGCAGCCATCCTTGCAGGTAACACTTCCTCCTTAGGTGCAAAGTGAAGCGCAGGCACTATTTGGGGAAAGAAGAAAACTGGGCCCTCTCACAGCCTTTTGGAGTTGTGAGAACTTTTCTCAGAAGCCTCACAGGTCACGTGCTTGCTTCTGAACTACTCACAACAAAAGAAGCAAGACTTCCTTGGGACCACACAGCTAAGACTCTGGAGGTGGGCAGTCTGGCTGGCCAGGTGATCAAGGTCCCCAGCAGGGGTTTGCCTCAACCTAATAATACTTCAAGAAGTGGGCGCAGGCACCTGCCAAGCATCCCAATATGCCTGTTTTCGAGATGGTTTACAAAATGCTGGCATGCACTCGATTCTCAACCTGCAGGAATGAGCACTGGGGCTTTGGCAGATCATCACAACCAGGTCTGGTGTGTGAGTAGCCGCAGCTAGCCAGGTTCAAGGTGCCTTTGCTTAATCATTTCTGAAGCCAATAAACCCCTAATAAAAAGGGAAGGATAAAATGAGGTGAGATTTCCAAGGCAACAGGAGCAGCTCAGGGTGGCTGGTATCAAAATTATAGAGTCATCTTCAAAGTTCGTTTGAATTCATATTGCTTTTGACTTTTTTAAAAACCTGAACATGAATCTCTTGTTCTCCAAGGTGTAATGCCAAGCTCCATTTCATTTAGTACCCACAACCACAATGGATCCTCATAGCGAAGGCATGGAATCCTGACAGCTCCTGTCACTGCTAGAGAGTGTCTGCACTCAGTGAGCACAGTGAGTGGGAACCTGGTAAGAACCTCTGATAAGCTGGTCTGTCTCATCTTGTCTAGAAGTAGCACCTAGCTCTTTAGGTTGTTGTGATGATAAAGTTTGGTTTTCTCTAACATGAATTCTAAACAGTCTTTAAATAAAAAATCCCTGGGCCTGATATTGAGGTGAATGCTGAAAGATCAGAGAGACAAAGGAACAAGCCACCTTTTACCTCTAGGACTTCTCAGCCTGAAAAGCCTCCTCAGCCGAAAGACTTTAGTTCCTCTCTGCTCACGCCTTATCTATCTTTCTCTGCCCAGCCATGCCATTTCCTGTCTCAACCTTCCTAGTGCTGGGATTAAAGGCCTGTGACTCCCAAGTACTGGGATTAAAGGTGTGTGCCACCACTGCCTGGCTTCTATGTTTAATCTAGTGGCTTGTTCTGTTCTCTGATCTTCAGGTAAATATTATTAGGATACACAGTATATCACCACAGTTTTCTCTGTGAGACAAATGATAGAGAGAGCTTTTGGATGTAGGCAGATTGATCCTTGTCACTTTTTTGCTGTCTCCCTGAACAGCAGAATGTAGAGGGGGGTTGTGTGAAGAGAAGGAATGAACAGTTAGCAAAAATCGGGCACCCTCACCATTGTGACAGTATTGCCATCTAGCATGGCAACAAGATATAAATAGGTGCTAATAAGTAAAATCAGGCTAATTGCTGAAAAAATACCACTCATAATACGTCTGCCTTACATAAATGTTTGCACATGTTAAATCATTTAATACCTGCGGACCTGGTCTTATCAGCGTGGAAAATTGCCAACTTTGCCACCATTAGCGGTACAATTTCAGGCAACTCTCTGCATTTGCCTGGGGCTCAATTTCATTGGCCATAAAATGAGACTATTAATTAACTTCTTATAAAAATGGACCAGATGAGGTAATGTGTAGGAACGGCCTTTAAAAACTGGGCAGCACTGTACTGAGGTGTTTAGCAGCACTTCTTATAACAAATAATTGTCCACAACAAGCATATATTTCAGGGGGTAAAAATGGTTGAGAATACAGTTTGAAAGCCAACCTTCAAGATGATCCAGAAGGGCTGGGGGAATGGTTCAGTGCTTTGCTTGCAGTACAGACATGAAGACCTGAGTTTGCTCTTCAGCACTCAAGTAAAGGAAAAAAAAAAAAAAAGCCAGTGTGGTGGTATGCACGTGCAATCCCAGCCCTGGGGAGGAGACAGGAGGGCTCTTACTGGCCAGCCAGTCTAGTTGAACCCTTCAGCCCAAAATTCACTGGGAGACCCTGTCTCCAGATAATAAGATCGAGAGTGATTGAGGATAACACTGACATGGACCTCTGTCTTACGTAGACATGTGTGATCACCTCCAAAAATAATCTAGAAGCACTATATTCCAAACTTCTGTTTTTCTTTACAGTGGAGTCTATAAATTAGAAGCATCTAATCTCTCTTTGACACACTGTCTTTTTATTACACCATCTTTGGTCCTTTGGATATCTTCAGAGGCCAAATTGTTAACTTGTTTCTGAAAGACACCTGGGTGTCCCAAGCTCCTAGAATAAGGTAGGTCTCCTTATGAATATATCTTATAAACTAGATTAAACCAAGCACTTCATTGAGGATAAAAAAAAAAGGATGTCCTGTGGGCTGCACTGAGCTGCTCATAATCTGACAAATATGGATTCACTATTTATATCTAGGAGTTCTGCTCTCTCAAACCATGCCCTTTAGCTCCCCATTCAAATTCATTTCTGGCTAAAAGCAACCAATGGCAGACCCCTGCTGGCCTAGACTGGTACTGTATAGGGGAACACACTTCAAATCCTATTAATGGACATATAAGTTGGAGACTAAAGAGCTGAGGCTCCATAAATTCAGTTCTCTTTCTCTCTCTCTCTCTCTCTCTCTCTCTCTCTCTCTCTCTCTCTCTCTCTCCCTCCCTCCCTCCCTCCCTCCCTCCCTCCCTCCCTTTCTACCTGTGGAAAGTGTTGAGCATCTTCCCCAATTGTTCTTTAAAGAAAATATTTATTTTATGTGTACATGTGTGGTGAGTGTATGCATGCACACTGCATACACATACAAGCCTGTGTTCAGAAGAGGGGGTTGGGTCCCTGAAGTTACAGGCAGTTATAAGGTGCTGGGAACTGAACCTGGATCCTCCAGTGGGAGGGGTAAGTGCTCTCACCACACACGGAGCCGTTTCTCCAGACCTTTGCCTCCTTTTTTTGATACTGAGCCTTTTCACTGAATCTGAAGCTTGCTGTATCAGCTAGGCTGACTGGGATCCTCCTGTCTCTGCTCCCTCCCAGTGCTGGGGTTACAGATGAGTGGCCTCCCTGAACATTTTATGTGGGTGCTGAGGATGCATACTTAGGCCTTCAGGCTTGAGTGATGAGCACTCTATCCACTGGGCCTTCTCCCCAGCCCCACCTCCCTCTATTTCTAATTGCCAGTATCTGTCTAAAGGCTGCTGAAGTGGGGGCAAGAAGAAAGGCTGGGCTTTTTCTACAATGGTGGATGGTTCTTAAAGAGGAATTGCAGGTCTCAATCTCCCTTTAGGGTAGTTTGGGCTTGGCTTGGATCTCTGTCCTCACAGCTCATGCTGTGTTGCTAACAACAGCTTGTAGGGTGCTCAGGTTTTCCAATGTGTTCACACTCAATGTTCGGTACACATTCTAACCCAAGCACAGCATCATCTCTTAAATGCAAAGAGGACTGCGGAGGGCCAAGGGAAAAAAGGAGTATTTAAGGACACAGGTAGAGGGATCATACTAGGAAGTAGAGTCTGCAGGATAAGGAATACCCAGGACTACAATTCTTTACTTCTTGTGATCACTATTTCCTCCTCTTTCATGAAACTGGAATAAATTGAGGTCCACTCCTGTGAGGTAAAATAGGACCCCGGGAAAGGAAGCAAGGCAGAACAAGGACAAGAGGAAGACCCCAAGAACTTGTGAGGAAAAACATAGGTCTTATTTGGGGACCAGAGAGGTTGATGGCAGCTGGAGGTAACAGTGACGAGGTTAGCCAGTACAGGCAGATAAAGGGCCTGTTTGAGTCCCACCTCAGTTCTGGCTGCAGTGGACAGAAAACAAACCTGAAGAGCAGCCCAAAGGATGAGGAGAGCTGAAGGGCTGGGGCAGATCATTTCACATCTGTTCGAGACCTCACAGATGACTTTTTCTCTTCCCCTTTCAGTACAAGGGGCTAAGGGGGTTTGCCAGTGACCAGAAGTCAGGGTCTTCACTAGGCCCATCCAAACTCATTTGTGACATGAGTCAGGGTATCTTTTCATTTGTGACATGAGCCAGAGTATCTTTTGCCTAAGCTCCTCACTCTCTTCCTGCGCAGAGCTCCTATCTCTTCAGTTTGGCTTCACAGTAAAACAAATCGTCACTTCATTAGAATCCCAGGAAATGTTCTGTGACTGCAAGGAGAGCTGTGATTGCTAATCCAGACAAGGAGGTGGTTTTTGGAAGTATTGTTGGCTGGGCCAGTAGGCAGTGAAAAACCCACTCTTGATTTTCTTCACTGTTCTTTCATGTGATGAACTCTGAGATTCACAGCCAGTTCCCTGTTAGTAGCTATTTTTGTCATTACCACATTTTTTTGTCATTAGAAACAATATTATATAAACATTCCTATGCAAAAACTCTTGCATGTGTCAAGGTTTTTAAAGAGGTGTCTTTTAAATATTTGCTTTTTATTATTTTTAATTATGTTTGTTTCTGTGTGGGTATGTACATGGGACCTCCTCAGAGGCCCTAAGTGTTGGTCTCCTGGACCTGGCATTACACACAGCTCACAGTTGTCTGGCAGTATAGGGAATAAACTCTGCAGGAGCAGAATGTGCTCTTAATCACTGAGTCATTGCTCTAGCCCAGATAAAGAGATTTCCAAGAAATACAATTGGCTTTCGTTGATTAATACCTACTTTGATACCTAACAAATAATAATGATTTATTATAATAATTCTACTAGCCAATCAACCTAGTAGTTCATTTAACCTCTATAGAACTCTGCTTGAAGTGTCTTGTTTTTCCTTTTCACAGCCTTGAAAAGTGTCATGAAATAAAATGGGGAGTTCATCCAATTTCAGGCCATACATGGTGTTGTATATTTCTAAACCAAATCCCATGTGCATCTGCACATACATTAATACAAACATAAACACACACATTCATACATGTGCACATATACACACAAATGAAAACCCTAAGTTCCTTGAGAGGTGTGAAACAGTACAGTTGAACATCACACCACCAACAGCTCTGCTCACGCATGCCTATCATTCCAAACTACAGTGGGTAAAGTTCCCTGCTCCTGGTTACAAAGTAGAGGAGGAGGCTGAGCATGAGGGTGAGAGGCAGGCAGCAGAGAAGAAGACAGCTGTCCCTGCAAGGGGCTATTTATTCCTTACCATTATTAAATCCTCCGTGGCATTCCAGAGTGTCTAACAATCTCGTAAGAAAACATCACCCTTGGGTCTCTTTTTACATGAAAGGACATGAACTCTGTACCAGACAGCCTACGGCTACATGGGGGGAATTGTGTTCTGGGGGTCACACACATTTCTGTAAGAGGAATGGTGTCCTGACTGAATTAAAACACACACACACACACACACACACACACACACACACACACACACACACACTGTACACAGCACATGATTAGTCTCTTGGGGTAAGGTATTGGTGGTGGAAAACCTCACTCAAATGAAAATGAGGTGGCAGAAATGAATTCCAAGAATGCCTCTCAGGGAAACAGTTGTATGAAGTTGCAAGATATACTTTGAAAGCCATTTGGAAGTGGGTGTGGTGAGACCCCAGGAGGGATAAGCTGGACTAACAGCAGATGGTTGCTAAATGGTCTTCTAAAAGGGGCTTAGAGCTTTTGTTTCTGAGTGTGGTATGCAAGTGGGGCAGAGCTCCAGTGACAAGTACCCCGACTCTTCACACTACCTCCGTCTTTCCTTTAAATAAACGTTGATCTAATATTGAAAGAACAGCAGTTTGGAGGGGTGTAGAGTCATTTTTCTTCCTGATGTGCACATATTTCCCTGGCGTGGAGCACACACTCTAGAACCTCCCACCCACATGTTGCTGCCTATCACACTGAAGCTGTGTCTGAAGGTTCTCCCGTGGCTTCAAGGATAACACGCTAGTAAAAACATAGCAAGAGTTAATGGCCAATGCTGTCAGAAGTCAGACAACAGTAATTCCTCCCCCAACCCTCCTGGTTTCTTTTCTTCTTTGTGGTGGTGAGGGCACTGCACAGGCTGGGCAAATACTCTACCACTGAGCTCCACGCCCAGCCCCAAATCTCTCATCTTTGAAAATGGATGTAAACTCAAACTGGGGTAAAAGGGGCCTGCCCCCACCCTCGGCTTGCTTGGAATATTAGTAGAATCTTTACTTAAACAGGCAAGTGCTGAGTTCACTGTGATTTTACAGTGGGAGAGCTGGAAGAGAGCGGAAACACCTCAGCTTAGAAGACTCTGCCCTTAGTCTAGGTGTACAGAGAAGGGCATGGCTGCTGGAGACTGCAGAGTCGCCTAGAGGGAGGACAGGGATGGGAGTTAGGTTTCTCCTAGGAAAAACAGGCGTCTGTCAGTGGTACCGCCTGATTTAGACTTTCAGCTAAAGGTGTCTTCCAGTTATCAGCATCCAGATACAGTATCTGGAGAAAGTGTGACTTTGAATGCTAATCAGTCTATCCACAAAATGTCTGAATAGTTACTTTGTGTGAGACAATTTTGTTAGCACTGGTGATACAACAGCCAACAATATAACCTTCACAGAGCTACAAAGAATAAACAAACATAAGATAATCTGAAGTACTTACAATGGGTGTAACAGGGACCATGAAAGAGCCTGGATCTGGACCTCAAGGCTAGACTGAGCAGCTCCGTGTGAGCTAAGGTAAGGATATGCTCCATCCACATCTGTAAGGGGACTCCAATGATGAGTGACTGTCAGCCCAGTGAGTAGTTACCAAAAGTTGCTATTTCCCCCCTCATTCCTTTCCTCCCATTCCCTCCCTTCACCTCTTTCTACCCCATCTCTTCCACTCCTCAGAGAGGCTAAGGCCTCCCATGGAAGTCAACAAAGCATGGCATATCAAGTTGAAGCAGGACCAAGCTCCTCTTATCTGCATCAAGGATAAGCAAAGCATTCCACCATAGGGAATAGGTTCTAAAAAGCCAGCTCATGTGCCAGTGACAGATCCTGGTCCCACTGCTAGGGGCCACAAATAAACCAAGCTACACAACTGTCACCCACATGCAGAGTGCCTAGGTTGGTCCCATATAGGCTCCCTAGCTCTCGGTCTAGAGTCCATGAGCCCCACGGAAAGCTACCATTTCTAAAGGCACACTGTGTGTTCCAGCACTGTACCAGTTCCTGGATATCATCTACTTGTTTACTCCCTAAGTTAGGAAAGGACAAAGTCAGTACTAGAACCAAGACTGTTTACTTCCAAAGCCCAGGATCAGGAGAAAGCTCTACTTATTCCATGTTCCAAAGGCAGAAGGCACACGTTGCTTTTTCTTAGAGACACCACAATAGTGTTAAACAGTTCTTCATGTTAACAGGCCTCCCCTCTACCATCCCCCAAAAACCCTAGGTCTAAATTTTGTTTTTCATGTCACTCCATCACTCTTCATTCCATCCCCTGGAGACTCGCTTCTTCCCTACTAACACACACAAAATCAATTACGTCACATTACCCAAGGCTTGCTGTGTTTATACAACAGAAGAAGAGCATGTTTTTGTGAGCAGAGATTTTGTTTTTCTATTCTGTTACCTCCGAGGGGAAATAGAAATACCTTCTTTGGAGCTAGGCAATGTGTGTGGTTTGGGAACTGAGTTGACAAAAGGGTGGATCCACATCACACCTTATTTATTTTCTCTTCTGTGAAAGGATCTTAGCTATTTTTTTCTTCCAAACCAAATCCTCTTACTCTTGAACAATGACCCAAGCTGAGAAATTTCCCAAACATCTGAAACCTGAGAATTTGTGTCTGGGATCCTTGAAGCTCATGTTTTCCAGATGGAGAGATTGGAAGAAGGGTAGAGGGGTAGGAGGAGGCGGGTGGGTGAGAGATGGGGGAAGCCTCAACTCTGGATCACTTCTGACTTCCTTGGAGTCTGCCATCTGACAGTGTGCCAGGCCTGAGGAGACAGCAGTTGCTCCTCTGAGACTGTGCCAGTGACGATTAGGAAGTCATTGTGAAATAGTTTTTTCCAAGGGCAGTGATGGGCTTTGATAGCACAATATAAAAGAATGCCTATGGCTTGGCTATCACAAGGGGCGTAAACACTCTGGATGGATTTTGTCATCCCTCCACAGGTGGTATGCTGCAGCCACAACTGGTGGACCAGAGGGACCTTCATTCTTTCCCTGTGTCTTGTCCCCTTGCCAGAACTGGGGGAGGGCTTAGCAGGCAACTTTGAGTAAATAACAGGCAAGTATAGTTTCGATAAATGTGGGTTAGGTATGATTTAAATGAGAATGCTTTTCTTGGATCAGATAGGCCCGATCTACCAGGGTAAATGGGTTCTAATCTACCTGTTAACAAATAGAATTGGTTTCAGTGTTGAGAAAATAACATCCCCCCCCCCCCCATTTTTTCTCTTTTCTTTCTGTTGTTTTGGAGGCAGGGTCTTGCTTATGTAAGCCCAGCCTGGGCATGACCTCAGAATCATCCGTTCTCATCCTGTCATGAATGGAGCTGGAAGACATGATGTAAAATGAAATACATCAGACACAGAAAGATAAATATTGTCTTCTCACTCATAGGTAGAAACTAGATGTGAATCTCGTAAAGAGTGAAATAGAGGAACTAGAGGCTGTATGGGCAGGGGATACAGAGAACTCAGGTAATGGGGACCAAAATACAGTTGAGATGAACGGTCTTTTGTATCCCAATAGGTGACTGTAGCTTACAACAATATGCTGCCTTTTCACCAGGAGAAAATGTCCACTTCTATTGCTATCAGTGTTATCTCTACCCCAAACCACCCACCAGGACCACTTCGTAAGTGAGCTCTTCTACGGTGCGTCTGGCCTCTTGGAATAGGTCAATTTTAATTCTAGGATATAGCTTCTCCCTGGGCCCAAAAGGTCTTTCAATGGGGGTGTGGGAAAAAATTACTAAGAAAAGTTCCTTTCAGTTAACACCCTTCACCTCCAGATGTTAAAATAAAATAGTATGTAGCCAATAGTGACAGCCTTGGACTCAATGTTCTCAAGACCAAGCAGAGCGGTCAGCCCCTTCTGAACCCACTCTCCTGGCCTGGGGCACAGAGGTGCATTAAAGTGTCCCGCTTTAGAGAAGCAAGTATAGATTTCCTTCAGTGGCATGCCTGCAGACCCATCTTACCTGAGGTCGGAAGACACCACCTCGGCAAGCTGAGTGGTACCCAGAATTTATGGACTTCTTTGGAGTATGATATGAATCTGGGACCTGGGCCAGATAGTTTCATTGGGAAAATGTGGACAATTTCCACCTCCCTCCTTTCCTATTGCTGACTGTATGGTTCTAAAGTGAATTATGATTTAATCTTTTCTGCTAAAGGTATAAAAAAATGTTGGTTGCAAAGAAATAATGAAAACCATTTAAGTAAAAGAAAGGAAGATGGTTGATTGATACTATTACAGTAAAAGACAAAACTCTGTTCATAACCACAGCCAAAAGGTGTAGAAAAATCCTTGTCTGTGCACCAAATGGAATGAAACTGATTAACACACTATTTCTACACACAATCAATGCAGCCTGTGCTTTTATAACCATGCGGTATTCACTGACAGTCAGTTCCACTTGAATGCTCCTGGATTTAAAAAAAAAAAAAAAATCTTTGGGTCATCAGATCAGGAACAGGCTACCCCGAAGTCCTTAATGATCCATGAGAAATGAACTGAATCTTCATTCCAGGGCTAAGTATATATTCTCCATCAGGATTAGAAGTCAGTTACCCTTTGGTTGATGGCTCCAACATAGAAGTTCTCCAGGGAGGGAATGGTATCCAACTCCATGTTCACGTTGCTTTTGAATTCTTCTCCTAGAACAACTCACCACCAGTTTTCTAGGCTGCAGTGTATTGACAGTAAGGTTTATTCTTCTTGTAGCACAGAGCTGGAGAAATAGGAGTGGAAATCTGCTATTACAGGTTAAATTGTGTTACACTCAATTTGCAGAGAGGGTCTAGCTTCTTTTTATTGTACTTCTGATTTTGTTGTAATGACTATTGCCTAAAATAAATGGGCAATCGACAGGGGCTTAGGGATGCCTAAGTGATTTTTATAATAGCAGTATTTGTTGTTGCAGAATTTGACCTGTATTCTGGTTATTAGTTTTATTCATCACATTGAAAACTTGGCACATCTACTGTTCATGCCATTATATGCAAAGTACTGTAGCATGAAAGTCACTTATAAACCTAGGGGGAAAAAACCTCTCTGAACACAAGAGGCTCACAGGACAATGAACCCTCAGTTAAGTGGATGTACATTTTCTTTAGTTAAATGTTCTGGATTGTCAAACGTTTATTCCTTTTAAGCCCAAGGAGGTTTTTCTTTCTTTCTTTTTCTACCATCTGTTATAAGCCTTTAAAAATATTTACTGTACAAACACTTGCCTTTGAGCATCTTGTGTGTGTGTATGTGATGCTCAGTCATTATTCTGAATGGACACCAAAGTGAGACTCCTCTGATACAAGTGTCCTCTATAAAATGAGTTTTGGCACTCTCTCAGTCCACTTGACGTTGTCTTGTCTAGTGCCGTCACTCCCTTGAATTTGGTTTCTCTGGAAGTCCTCACTTTCCTTAAATTCAACCTTCTGTAGACTTGGAAACTAATCAAATATTTACAATTGGAGAACTGAAGTTCTGGGCAGGTGCCCCATGTTTGGATGTATGGCCTCTCTTGGACGTTTGCTTTCTGGTATTTATTTCCACTAGGTAGAAGGCTAGGCTGCTTCCTTCTTAGTTTTCCATCATTTTTCAGTGGGTTTCACTTCTGCTAGGGTTTCCCAGCTGCTTCAATTACTCATTTTCAAGCCATTTGTTTGGATTTCATGTTCAGGAACCACAAATAAATGAAGTTATCAGATGGCTGAACCTAGATGAATGGGTAGCAACTGAAACCTCTAACAGCATGAAGATTGTGATCCATTTTTTATGGCATACTGTGGCCATCTCAGACACAGAACTATAAAACAGATAGCTTCTTTTGCCACCCATTTCCAAGAATAGGAAGCAGGACTACATCAAGCTGCTGGAGACATCTTCATGATGCTTAATCAACCTATAGGCTCTATGTCAGAGCTGGCTGACATTGGAGATTGTAAGTCCACAGTCAAGACAGCATTGATGCTGTCTCCTGGTGATTCTATTATTTATGGCCTTAAAATTTAGGAGGCAAAGCAAGTCTAACAGTTCTCTCCTTCCTAAAGTGAGGCTCTGGGTCAGAAGAGGATTGCTATGCTGCCTTTAGTCCTTTCTTCACTGTGTTTTTTTCCAGGCTGTACAAGCAAGGGCTAGCAAAGGCCTAATTTATTTGCCCAAGGCTAAACTGTGTGGAGTGAGTGCCAGGGGTAACATGATGTTATTTCTCAATACCAGGTGGAGTCAGTATAGTTAGGAGTGAAGAGGGGACAGCATAGTCTGATAGCCAAACTATTTAAATCCTGGCTCTCTGCTTATTAAAATATACCTTGGCTATAGTACTTAAATATGATCTCTGAGCAATAAAATAAGAGACAATAATAGTATTACTGCTTTGAGAATTAAATAAGGCAATGTGAAAAGCAAGGAGAGTCCTTGGCCCGAAGAGCTCACTAAACAGTAGCTATTACTGTTAACAAAAATAAATGTTTTAACACTGGAAATGGCAATATTTAATAAAAAGACACTCAGTGCAGCCACTGAGTGACTGCAAACGATCTAGTTTCTCATTTGTTTGCTGTAACATTGTTCTCTCTTATTGAAAGGTTGGGAGCCTGATTTTCTGTTGAGCATAACTCACTCTGGCGCCTTGTGAAGGCCAGGAGATATTCCAGACAAGGTGCAATTTCACTTTTTTATGAGTCTGAAGGAAATGAGGCTACATGTAAGTGGAATCAAGAAACAATCGATTAAAAAAAGGAGCTGTCTAAAGGAAAGATAATAAAATGAGAAAGACTGGGACACCAGGATGCAGAATTGAGGTACTGGCACCAGGAAGCAGGGATGAAGACCTTTCAAGATGCTGTGGTTTGAAATGCTGGAGACTATCAGGTGCTACAGCGCCTGGCGATGCCCTCACTCAACCCCTAGCAGCTGGGAAGGAAGTGGGACATAGTGATCGCTCCACAAGACAGTCTTCTGTCCTGCGGCTAGAACCCAGATTGGTTTATTGGGTGACCTTGTGGAGACCAGGAGATACTCCAGACAAGATGCAATTCACTTTTTTAAAAAAATGAATCTAAAGGAAATGAGGCTACATATAAGTTAAATTAAGAAACGATCAATTAGAAAAACTTTTCCCCAAAGTTCCCATACCATGTAGAAAGAGTTAATGAAGACATATTTGATAGAAGGAAATTATAGCAGGGTTGACAAACATACTTCAAGTGGCTTCTAGGATTTTGAAACATTAAGTTTTATGCTTTGGGAAGGTTTGTATTTTCAGATCTGCATAGTTCTAGCATCTCTGATATTCACATTGGCTACTGAAGGCTGGAGTACATGTCTCCAGGTGTCAATACAAATACTGAAGCCAGACTGAAATAAGTTTATTTACAACTTCATTTGCTCATCAATTATATTCAAATAGGTACCTTTAAAGTTCCACAGAGATGGCTCTGCTAGCTTAACTATAATTTGTTCAAGGTTGGTTTTTACTTTTAAACAACATTTGTCAAAAGCTTAATTTTGATTTTCCTTCTAGTTAATCAAAGTTGTAAAGCTGTAAGTGGTATTTGAAAAGACCACAGGAGTGAATACTGCTTACCTTATAACCTACTCATGGATCAAATCTAATCTAATCTAGCCATTGTTCACTTGGCTTGGTTCTAAATACTAACACTCTCCAGTCTACCCTTTGCCACCATCCAGAGGTCTCCTAAGGCACTTCAGGAAGTCAGGAGTAAATTAGGTCCCCACAGCTAATAACACAAATACCATCATCTCTAGCATTGCCACAGTTAAGTATGCAGATCATCATGAATATTTACACCTATCAGGGTCTTTTGTGCACAACTCTTAGAGACAAATGGTATTTCCAGTAATAGTTTATTGATTTCCAAATGCACAGGGGCGGCAAGTCTGAACATCCTGGGATAGCAGTAAATCTCTCTTACAAAATAATTTACAGTATGAAAATGATATACTGAAACATTAACTCAGATATGCAATTCCCTTGAAAGATTGAGTGTTCCCTTGTTTAGTGGAAAGGGTGGCAGGGGACGATGGCTAAGGAGGGAATGTGACTGTGTACACGAAAACAGGCAGAAGACAATGGATATGTTGGCTCTACCCACTCACGCGTTGTGGCTTGTCACTGTAAAAAGACTGGTCAGGTTTAACTTCCATAAAGGATACATCAATGGTCCCCCCTCAAAGTCACATCAAATCCAGCATGGACTCTGGCTGTTTTTCCCCCAGTGTGCCTCCAAATGTCTTCATTTATTTCACTTTCCTACTCTGGCCCTAGTTCTGGTGTTTCTGGTGTGTTCTCAGCCTCACATGGTAAGGTGAGACCAAATGATTGAAATGATCTCCTGTTTTCCTGGGGAATACCCAGCTCCTGTGGCTCCTGGAATTCCATAGGGTAGGGGCCTCAGAAATACTGCTGGGGTGAAGGCAGTGTTGCAATCTCCCTCTGGGCTTGTTCCTTTAGGGCAAGGCTGGACTTGATTTATAATGGGATTTTTGTCTTTAAAAAACAAGCAAACAAAATTCTAAATGTGCTCAGCCCACAGTAAACATGCAACCAATTTACTGAAAAGCATGTACTGAACAGCTATTACATGAGAGAAGAATGTCAGGAATCAGCAGGACATTTTCTCTGTGGGGAGATAGGACTTCCTAGACCTCTGACTACTACAAGGTTATAAATTCTGCAGCTGTACACTCAGGCCAAAATGGAATGACCAAAACGATCCAAGTCACCAAAATGACAAGGCACCTAACTTTCCCATGTTATTAGACATGGTGGAAAGGGGTGGGGTGCAATTTCCTTCCTAGCTCAGTGCTTTAAAAGTTGACACCTACCACTAGGGGCTATTCTGGAAAGGCAGCACACTCACACTCCAATTATCTGCTGACATTGTACGGATTTAGAAGAAACCTTTGTGGTGGTATATAAGATCAGCAGGGACAGTTGTGAGTCTCATTTAACTCTAAAATAATTAAGCAGTATGGTGTGTGCACGTGTATATAAATCTCATACACACACACACACACACACACACACACACACACACACATACACACACACACCAGGAAACACGTCCAAAGTCAGTGATTTGAATTGGCACCTTCTCACAGAGTACAGAACATGGTAGCTAGGTTTACTAAAATAAGAAGATTTGCTTTTCTATAGCAATGAAGCAGGAGATATTGAAGACTGCTGTCACCTTCATACTCCTGAGGGCTGAATATCACCTTTTTTTTTTGTTTGGTGGGGATGGCACTGAAAAGAAAAGGCTCTCCAGCTTCTGGAAGGAAGCTCAAGTTAACAATGAGTATTTAAAACATCTACTAAAGCAGAGGAATAAGGCCATCCTGATATCTTTGAAAAATAGTTTATAATGTGAATGAGCATATTGCACCAGGGAACTGAAAGCCTCTTCCTCTCTCTGAATCTGTAGGTGAGTCATGGTATGGGGCAGAAGGCTGACTGAAGAGCAGGGAGAACCATGTTTAAAACTGGTTCCTGTGTTTCCTAGCAACTACAGACACGTGGCTTGCCCTGGGTACATCTACAGAGAGCCTGGCTCACAGCCTGTCGTCCTCAGGTACTTCCTTGTCCTGGCTGTCCAGCTGAGAAGTCAAACACTTCTTAGAAATGTCCAAATCAAAGATCAAATCCCTCTAAGTACTCACAGGCTGCCAGTACTTCCTGTGGGTACCCAACTCATTTCTGGAGATGTTCTTTACCTGAATCATATGATGATTTCTCCCCAGGGATCTGGGTAAACTCTGCTGTCCACAGTCAGTGAGGACACACAACTCTAACTCACACTGAGCTGGAAGGCAGGAAGCTTCCTTATGATGGGGCACAAGGCCAAGTAGCAGGGCCTAGCTTGGAGAACGAAGCTTGTGCCATTGCAGAAGGCATCCTACATCTCACACTGACAAATGCAGCCACAG
Organism: Onychomys torridus; assembly: GCF_903995425.1. Lineage (NCBI taxonomy): Eukaryota > Metazoa > Chordata > Mammalia > Rodentia > Cricetidae > Onychomys > Onychomys torridus. Next base: position 76,958,764 of record NC_050446.1, read on the forward strand.
GAACTTCGGGACCTGGGCAGAAGCTGCTGTGCTGTGTTTGAAGCTTTCCTGGTTAAAGTTTCATCAGGTGCTGGAGACAGCAGGAGCCCAGAAAGCAAATCCAAAACTTGTTCTAAATAAAGGGGAAATGCTTCTTGGATAGATAATTTATAGAGACAGGTTGGCAAATATTTTTATATTTCTGTTTATAACCACTACATAAATGCTTGGATTCCCCAAATACTGATATAAAGTAATAGCATGATTAGGTATGGAAAGCCAGTGATCTGTCCATTGGTAATACAAGGTCAACATATAAAGATCAAACAATGATTACTGGGGAAAGACAACACAAGCTTCCAAATTCTGAAGTCTTTTCAATCTTCGGATTTTCCACATTCTTTTTAGAGTGTTTTTGATCCTTCTTTTAGAATTTCTTTTAAACAGGATTGGAGGTTATTAACTCAGGGTGTATTAAATTCTCCAGTCTTGGCAGACAGATGGTAAAGCATCAAAATTGTCTAAGCCATCTACTAGTCACCAGTTTGGGAATGAAATCTTCAGCTCCTCTCTGCCCTAATATCCTTATATGTGTAGTGAGCTAGGGTAATCCTAACCTAGAGCATATAGGCTTGGCAGTTTCCTGTCCTCAAAGGAATAAATCATTTTCTAGCATGCACAGGATTGAACAATGATATAAATAGGACTCCTACAGTAAGCACATGTTGTTTCTGCCTCAGAACTATCCTGTACACACACACATCAGCTACCCCTAAAGCTTTGTGATAAGTACACAGGTTATAGGCAGGCAAGCAGACAAGCAAGAAAAGGGGGATTTTCCCCAAGGCAGACTCCTTGGATCTGCCTCAGAGATACTGGAAACAGGCCTTGGTCAACAGCAACCCCAAGGCTGCTTGAAACAGTTCAGACAGAATCTCAATGGGAACATAGAAATACCACACAAGCAGAAGAGAGGGAATACACTGCCCACCTGCAAATAAGAGTTACCTTCCAAGTCTCCTATCTTCTCTTAACAGTTGAAGTGTATGAACATTCTCTTCTCTAACCTGTTTGTTCTATTAAAAATAAGGTTCTCTCCGACTTCAAATCATTTGGTAAGAAAAACTCATGTCTCAACAAGATATGGTGTGTGTGAGCTTGCAGTTGGGTATCTCCCAGCACACCACTGCTTCCTTGATCCTGAAAAGTGTGGTTGTAAGGAACTGTGATCTGAGAATGGGAGAAGGCCAGAAAATCCAGCTCTGGGGCATGCCTGCTCATACTATATTGGAGAGGAGAGCTGGGTGGGAGGTGAACTGAAGGCCTGATGCAGGGGAGGGAGGATTCAGCTGTAGCAAATAGAGGAAATGCTTGCTGGCAGATGGACATGAGTCCAACCACCCAGTGAGTGGCAAGGATTCTCCTCACAGAGCACTGAGGCCACCTTAGGCTAACCTGGGGTGGAACTGGTACATTTTACAGTGACAATTCCCACTTGGCGATATACATGCCAGTCTTCTATGTTGTGACAGGCCTATTAATCCATACAGCTAGCCCAAAAATTCAGGTTTTATCAGACACTTTAGTGACCATTTTGGAAAATTCGGGCAATCTGAATTCTGAAACACTGATTTCAACTTTGGATCAGATTTCTTTACTCCTTCCCCTCCACACTCCTTAAAGTCATTTCCTTTCTATCTCTTCAATCACTTCTTCCATTTCCACAGCACTGAATTATGAATCTCAAGTCCCAGATAACCTCAAGTACTAAAAATATCTTCTTTCCAGCTCTGGACTCTTTCTTCAATCCCATTTTCCACCCAACTGCCTAACGCCTTCCAAAAAGGCAGAATTGGACTGAGAGACTGTTGGATAAGTCAGTATGGCCATACTTGCTTTAGGCTTCGGTACGAACAAAGTGGGTTTTCTGTTTGCAGGTAAGGAAAAAACTGATTTCCTTTCAAGATATTCTAGAACCTTCCTAAGGAAGTGATACTGTTGACTTGCACAATATTCCAGGGGCTGGCTTCCTGAGAAAGTAAGTTCAAAGCAGCCTTTGGGGAGTTGCCTGAAGAGCCCTCCAAGTTGATCAAAGGGGCTCTTCCTGTGACCTACCACAAGAGAACAAGAAGCACACAGTCAGTATGCATAAAACTTGTTGTCCCTTGGAGACATGTGTGCCTGCTGTGGATCTGGGGACATATCCAGTGGAAGAAGTTTGTTGCCAGGCAGCTTTCACAGATATCAGAAGCCATTACATACACACTGTCACATACACACAGGGAAGGGGTGTTTTCCATGGGGAATGGTTAAGTCTTCATGTGTCCTCTTCTTCACTGGCACCACTACAAAAGAAAAGGAAATGCAGGTGAGTTCAATATCAATCACAGGAAGGGAGGCAACACAATCTATAGGCTGACAACCTTGTGCTACTCTTAACTACCACGATCGAGCAGCAGGGACACAGGCAAGTACCTCAGTTTCTTTGATTTCTGAATCTAAATTTAACTACAGTGATCATAAAAATTAAACACTTAAATGATCTTGGGCTGTGAACGGATCAAATAAGAACACATGTAAAATACTCAGTATACAGTAAGTAAGTAAAGGAGCAGGAGGCGTCATCAGACTTAGAATTTTAATGAGCAAAATAAACTGCTGGTAGAAACCAGGAGTTTGAGTTCCTCTAGGTGTTAGACCACCTATTATTAGGTCAGAAAAACAAGCAGCAGCAATTATTGGCACTCTGCACTGGGTAGAGCCAAGGTCTTGCCCATGCAGCAGAGTCAGTCTCCAGGAAGTACTCTACCTCATTAGGACACTGGATCATTCTCTGTGTACTTTCCTTGCCCTTACTACGTTCTATAGTTCGGTATTTATTCTCATTCCCCCTTCTACTGAAGTATATAAGGGTAGCATTAATACTATTTTACCAATGTCTAGGCATCTAGAAGTTGTACAATAAACACACAGAGGTGCTCAACAAACACTGACTTCCAAAAACAACAGAAAGAAAGGGTGGGAGGAACAGACAGGGTCGAAAAGAATAGCCACAGATGGTACTGATATAATCAGAGGATTCCAGTGTCAGTGTTTCAGTGCCAAAACACAAGTGTATAGTCCCAAGGATATAGCTACTACTTCAGATGCTCAGCGTTAAGCATCACTGGTCCTGGGAAAGAAAGGCAGCAGGTCTGAGCACACTTACAGAAAGGCAAAAGCAGCAAACCTGCCTAGGCACTCCTCAGCCACTTCTAGACGTCACCGATTCAAACATGGACAAGAACCAATTTGATCTCCTGCTTACTGGACCTGAACACAGAAATACCATGACCTGGAACTTGGTTGTTTACTAATCCTTCTATCACTCCTCACTCCAATCCCAGGATATGTTCATACAATCTTATCTGAAATTATTATTTTCTCACTGCCCTGAAGAAAATGAAGCTCTTTGAGACGTAAGAACCTAGAGTCCTTTGAGATCAAGGTTTAAAATTTTGACTGGAAGTCTAACATTTCAAGCTGGTAGAGACAGAAATGGTTTGTAGTGTATTAGCTCCCAGCTATGACCTAGAAAAGTTCTCAGAAAGGATTATCTTCGTCTACATAAATCTGTGCTCTTTGTTTCAATCTGGGGAAACAGTCAAGATAAAATAATCTAGCAGTGGGGTTCTAGTACTTCCAAGGAACAAACACTTAGGACACAGGCCTACAGATTAAGGGGTGTACACTCTAAATGCCAGAAGAGCCAATTCAGTAATGTGTCACATTCAGAATGCTGCCCTCCTCTTTTCCTATTGGTTGTCCCATTATGGGATAAAGGGTGCATGTAGGCAGGGCTGACCAGAGGACTGCTATTAGAGCAGTATTTGGTGGCATCTGTCCCAAAGGGAACAAAGGGTCTTTTACAAATTGATTGTAGCCAGAATCAAAGCACAGATAAAACTGGCCTCATATTCTCCCCTCGGTATTATATTCAGAGCAAGCTCTTTCTGTTTCTGTCAGTCTTACTTCTAATAGAAGAGGACAGATGGTGACTGTACCCTTTCCTTAAGCTGCAGTCACTTTTTAGCATTCTTGAGATAAAGTGTTCATGAACCTATTGAAATTGTATTCATAGTTTTGTCTGTGTGTCCCTTTGTTTGAGAAAGGCCATGATTTTCATCATAGTCTCAAAGAGGTCAGCAACTCCAACCCCAAACTGAGGATATCAAATCACACACAATTTCTTTTCCAGTTTTTTTTTTTTTTTTTTTTTTTTCCCCCTCCCAAGAAGGGGAGGCAGTTTGAGACAGGGTTTCTTTGTGTAGCCTTGGCTGTCCTGGAACTATGTAGACCAGGCTGGCCTTGAACTCAGAGGTCCTCCTGCCTCTGTCTCCTGAATGTTGGAATTAAAGGCATGTGTTCAGGTTTTTTACTATAAAACTATATAAAACTTGGAGTAGCTAAGGGAAAAGGTCAGGGGTATTGACTGACAAAATCTATTCTCATTACCCTAAGAGAGATCTGTTCCGTGGGCTGAAAGATAAAATTATCTCACTGTTTAGAGCATGAAACCCTGTGACTCTGACATATCACTTATTGATTTCCTCAATTGCTAAATATTTATTGATTGTCTAAAGTGTATTAGGCTGGATGTCAGGACTAGAATAAAAAAGAAGGGCACAGTAGTCACCCACACAGATGTCACAGCTTTGGTGTGATGGGGGCTGGGGAGATAGCTTGTTTTGTTTTTGTCTTTAAAGAAAAAAAGGAAGCATATTTTCATAGGACAACCTATTCATCATGATAATTCAAAAAAGATCTTAATGAAATGTATAGCACAGGTTACCCCAGCTGGTATATGGTCTCTTCTGGTGGGTTACCCATAACTTCCATCTGTGACAGGCATCTCCTCTCCTCTCCATTCTGCTCTCATTTATTACACAAGCCAGCATATGTTCATACAATCTTATCTGAAATGCCTTAAAATCTCCATCTTCTCCAAGTGAAGCAGCACAGTCTTCCTCTTGGGTACCTATCTGCTTTTACAGAAACACCTACTTGTCACACAGGGATCTACAACTGGACTGGGGATTGCGGACGGTGTCTGTTGAATGTGTCAATTTCTAGTGAACGAGGGGATTAGGCAGACAGCCATGCTATCTATTCTACTGAGGTCCTTAAGGAGGGGGCAGTGTTATATAATGACCCTGAGGTCATGAGACTGAGAAGGTTTAAATTCTTAGTGAATCTCAACTTCCTCAAGGTAGTGCTATATCTTACAGTGTTAATAGTCAGAGCTTTAGATACACATGATACAAGGAGTTGGACCCTTCCTTTTAAAAATCAAAAGTCTGGGGTTGGGGATTTAGCTCAGTGGTAGAGCGCTTTCCTAGCAAGCTCAAGGCCCTGGGTTCGGTCCTCAGCTCCACATACAAAAAAAAAAAAAACAAAGAAAAAAGAAAAAAAAATCCAAAGTCAAATTTGCCTTCTTCTTACTTTCCCTCAATACCTTTGTTTTGGCATCTGAAACTATTATATTCTAGATTAAACATGCTATCTCAATTTCCTTCAGATATCTGAGATGAAACAGGTTCTTTTTTTTAAAAAAAAAAACAACATGTGTATGTGGGGTGTGTGTGTATATCTCTGTGTGATCATATGGAGGCCTGGGGTTGATGTTGGGTGTCTACTTCTATAAATCTTCACTTTATTTTTGAGACTGTCATACACTGAACCCAAAGCTTACCATTTGAACTAGAATAAATTTCAGCAACTCTGTGGCATCTGCCTGTCACCACTCTTCCCCTAATACTCGGGCGATAGACATGAAATGACAACATGCAGTTTTTAATGTGAGCTCTGAGTTTCTAAATTTAGGTCCCCATGCATTTGCTGGTCCCCATGCACTGAACCACCTCCCTAGCCCTTATCTTTTTATTGAATGAAAATTTCAAAGCTAAGGAGATACAGACAGAACAGAATGGACAGAAAGTTTCATGGTTCTGACCATTCTAAGGAGGTTTCTAGAAAAATTTTCCCTTGTCAATGCTGTTAATAGCAGGGCATTGAGTAGTGTGGATTAGTCAGGAGGCTTCTGCTCACTGACTGGTCTGGATTGAAAACACTGTATTTAGAAACAGTAGTCTTAAAGCTGTAGTACACATTCCCTGGTTGTATGTAATGACTTTCCAGGATGACTTGGACATGGGTAATCTTAAGGCGAACAATTTATAAGTCTTTAATTTCTACATATCTTCTTTCCTAAAAGTGATCACCTAAAGAACAAATTCTCTTTGTAGCCAGGTCCACTTTCAAAATCTTCTCACTCCCACTTCAGAAAAGATATGCACACTTTTCTTCATATAGCATTGTATATGCAAAAACTTTAAAGAGATCCCATGAAAGCAGGGTAAGACATAGTAAGACATTATTCTCTATTTCATCTACACAAGGTAATATGCTTACCTATGTTTCACTAAAAATCTAAACTCAGAAGACAACTGTCATAAAGTATTAGTATATTTATTTGAATTGGATATAAATAAAATCAGATCTAACAGAAAGTGAGTGAGATTTGGCTGGCTAGTTTGAGTATAAGAAAATGATCTGCCAATTAGATTATATAGCAAATTTCGTCTGTAAATTTAATTAGTTTGTGATGCCAGTTTTGACAAAAACATACACAAAATGAGATGAAAACTACAAGATGTGAGCAGTTACATCCTTTCCAATTATCTAATTCTGACCCAAAACTTAAGGAATTAACTTTAAGGTGGGCAAGGAGGCACACACTTTTTCCTATATTCCTTTAAGGGATGTAAAACCAGAAAGTTTAACTAAAGGAACTAGGAGCACCTAAATTCTGAATGGGATGGTGGTGTGAGATTTAGCGCCTTTCTGTCTAGGGACAGGGTCTGTGGGAATAGAATGGGGCCAAGGAGTCCCAGCTAGTGTAATGAATGCTGTGTCCTCTTCCCAGACTTGGACACACTGAGATAGCCTTTCTATTTTGCTGTGGCACTTAGAAATGTAAACTGGGAGAAGATACAAGACCCAGTCCCACTCAACCCCAAGCACCTGCTGAAAGAGGGTTACCATGCAGAAGGAAATCCTGACAAATCTACACAGACAGGTGGCTCAGCTTTGCAGCTTCTGTCTTCAGAGTTGAAGGGTTTTAATTAAAGGAAGCTAGGAAGTGAGCTGGCACGCACTCAGAGTTTACAGACTTAACAGTCTTCTTTCTCCTATGCACATAATACTCTACTTTGATTTGGTATCACTTGTGTCTTGCTGAGTTCATGGCTATTAATTAATCATTGCTCTAAAAAGAGTTAGTCAAGAGAATAGAGAAATTAAGAGGTACTGCCACTGAAGAGGGAAGAGGAAGGCTACATGTAGTTAGGATTAAAAAAGATTCAGTATTCTTACAGAAAGCGAACTGGGAAGCCTTTTGCTTCCAGTATCTGAGAAAGCGGTCGTCCAGTTCTAGTAGATATGTCAGCTGTATGGGGATGGACTGCACTGATCCAGGAGCTCTCCTCCATGACACACTCACCAGCCCTACTTCCTGGGCAGAAGGGGGCGGAGCTGCTATGCTGGTTAAGTATAGGAACTTAGTAGTCTTGACCTGTGGAACTAGTTAGGTATAAATATAAAGCAAAGCAAAATGTTCCTGGTGGTCTTGGGGGGAAGGAAGGAAGAAGAAGGAGGAGGAGGAGGAGGAGGAGGAGGAGGAGGAGGAGGAGGAGGAGGAGGAGGAGGAGGAGGAGGAGGAGGAGGAGGCGGCGGCAGAGGAAGAGGAGGAGGAGGAGGAGGAGGAGGAGGAGGCGGCGGCAGAGGAAGAGGAGGAGGAGGAGGAGGAGGAGGAGGAGGAGGAGGAGGAGGAAGAAGAAGAAGAAGAAGAAGAAAGGAAGGAAGAAGAGGAGGAGGAAGAGGAAGAGGAGGAAGAGGAAGAGTATGAAAAGTTTGGCATTCTAGTCCAGGTTCTGCTGTATGACTCTGGAACACATTTTCTCACCTGAGAAAGTGGGACAGCCTGAGTGATAAATGCAATTTAGGAAAACTCCAAAACAGATAAAGCTAAGCTCCTTTCCAAATTAAACACTTGTTGAGTCAAATAATTGGCTCTTATTTGTAGGGCTTACCTATTCCCATGCCCCTCCCCTTTCCACCTTTTCTGTCCATCTGGAAGGCTGGTCAAGCTGTACCATTTGTTTTCCTAGTTGGGCCCAAACACTGGGTTGATCAGCATCTAAAAGAGCCTGAAGAATAAGCTCTGATCTGAGCAAAAACTTCATGGTTCCTACTTCTCTTGTGGTTCTTTAAAAAGCAAGGCTTTGCTTCAGTCACACTCATCTTCCTTCTCAAGCCATGGGAAAGAGAAAGGAAAGGGCCATTCTTTCCCTAGACTGCTTCATGATTTATAGTTTTCCCTCCTTTGGTAACTAACATGATTTACAAAGGCCTAACTTAATGGTCCATAAGCAATTTATATTCATAGCATTTCTAACAATAACTTCTAGTACTGGCATCTCCATTCTGCAGTTAAGAACTGAGGTGCTGGGGCTGGAGAGATGGCTCAGTAGTTAAGAGCTGCTCCCCCAGGACTCATATTCAATTCCCAACATCCACATGGTGGCTCACAACAGTCTATAACTCCAGTTTCAAAGGGTCCAACACTCTTTTCTGGCCTCTGCAGTTACCAGATACTACACAGACACACATGCAGGCAAAACATGTATACACAGAAAATAAAAGCCAATAAATCTTTTAAAAAAGAATTGGTATGCTATTATAGATTCTGGTAGGCACATCTCCATTATACAGAAGAGAAAATTGAGGCCCAAGGGTGTTACATGATTTATTTGTTCAAGGTTCACAGCCTGTAAATGATAGCTCTAGGTGAAACAATCAACTTCCAGAAACCACACTGAACTCAGGAAAGAGGTGAGTTTTTACTCTTCTACTCAATCCCTTGTTTCCCAGCCCTATAACAAGTAGTGGTGATTTAAGATTTTTTTTTTTTAACACCTGAAAAATGGGACAGTAATACCCACTATCAAGTTTTGTAGTAGAATGAAAGAACTGTGCATTGCTTTTTTTAAGGGAGAAAAAAAAAAAAAGAGCCAGGTAAGAAGCCTTATAGAAGAAGGAAATACAGATCTGGTTTGTCTCACAGCCTCACAGCTGCCCCTATGTCTGCAAATCTATTTAGAGCCTCTGAGCAAAGCTTTTGACCAAGTGTCAAGTTTGATCCCTGTGAATCTAGCAGCCATTTTCACAGGTGATGCTCCTCACACTTACACACAAGTATGTGTAAAGTCCTGCTTCTCTGGAAGATCACAAGCCTTTCACCCAGCGTCCTGCAACAGGGAAGTAAAGGAATGGAAGTAGCAGATAGCTCCTTAGCTGCCAACACCACATCTGCTTTAGAACTCCCTTCCAGAGGGCTGAATTCTTTGTTGTTGCCAGATTAAGAACTGAAGCTACTTCTAGTGCCCCTCACAAAAAAAGAAGAAAGATCAAAACATAACTTTTTGGATGTCTTTTACTTTCTATACTAAATGGGTACTACTTCCTTGAAAAAGAAAAAAAAAACTTTCTATAGCACCATACACCAGGGATAATCCCCATTAACACACTGAAATATATTTGCATCTATCTTTTCTCTGCATGTATAAAATACATACCTAGCTTTCATAAAATTGGCTCACTTCCTAAGCTCATTTATAACCCAGTTTTTTCATTCAAGTATCAGTCATGAACATTTTTCCTCATCAAGAAATATATTTCTTTAAGATTATGATTCATGATTGAATTGCATATATTTAGAATACCAAATATTGGATATTTAAAGGATTTCTACTATTTTACTATTTCCCATATTTCTGTGACATACATCAATGCTGATGAATCATCCTTACATTATTGTACTTTGAAAACAAACTTCAAATGTTAGAACGACTTTAGATTAATAAAGAAATTATGCCTATTGTCAAGAAGAAATGGTTCATATCTTGTCATTTTCTGTTTCAGGAAACCATATTGGCTCCTGGTAATTGCCACAGCTACTCCTGATGGTACAGTATTGCTTCTTAGATACTTGGTAGGATATCCTTCAGTTGGGATTTGTTGAATGTCTTGCTCATAATTACAGGGTTTTGGAACGAAGATGACAGTGTTAAAGTATAATCAGTACCACATACTATCAAAGTTCAAGTTCAACATAACTCCACACTGTTATCATGATCATGTTATCACTGATCATGATCACTGGCTTCAATACTGATTGTCAAGTTTCATACAGTGTACTATTTGGAAGTAAGTTACTATGAGTAGCCCAAACTTGCTCCCTCTCTTTGAAGAGTATTTACATAAGTCATCTGAAATACTTTTGGATGTAAGATTTGTCTCTTCTCCTTTTATTTACCTATTCAGTCATTTATACCAGTGTAGACTCCTAGGTATTAATTTTATACTTGGGGTTATAATCTAAAACTATTTTGTTGTTTAACTTTGGCCTCTGGGGTGCTTTTAGCTAGTTCTTAGCTTCCTTTGATATTTCTTCACCAATGTGAACTTTTCTGGCTTGCTTTTGAGCTCTTTCTTACTTTATGATATCACAAGATCCTCCAGGCTTGTCTTCTGTTTTCCCCACCTCTTAGAATCAACTATTTCTCCAATAAACCAAGGATATGTTGGCTCCTGACACATTATTGTTAAAATGTGTGGCAGAAATCACTGTGTGCTGATTTATAACCATTAGTTACACAGAGATGAGAATGCCCATTTTCCCTACACACCTGCCACAAATAGGATGGTTTCAAAGTATATGCAGGAAACTAAAGTAGTGCAGAAATAAAAATGTCTGTGTGTGTATGAGCATGTGTCTGTAAGAGGCAAATGCCAGGAGGACAGTTAAGTTTTCCTTTCTTTCTGCCATATTGGCTGTTTGCAACCTTCCTTCCTTCCTTCCCCGGCACTTCTGGACCTCCCCTCCCGCTCGCTGATCTCCCGTGAGTGAGGACTGAGGGGAACCCTTCACACCCTCTATTAGGGCCCATGCAGCTCTAGGGGGCAGAGAAGGAGAAAATAGCCCAAAGGTTTGCTCTCTCTGCTTCCTATACCTTCAGGAAGCACCTGACCCAGTTTCCTCATCTTCTCTTGGCATATGAATAATGGAAACCAAATCTCTTAAGGAGTTTCCTTTAAAAACAAACAAAACAAAACAAAACAAAAAAAAAAAACCCTGAGACATAAAATTTAATAAATTCTGGGGCTTCAAATTTTCTGTTGCCCCAAGCTGCTAGATCTTGCAAGTAAGCAAAGGAAAGGAAAAAAGGAACAATAAATAAATGTACTTGACACTAACCTCATCTCTATATGAAAAGTTTGTGTGTGTGTGTGTGTGTGTGTGTGTGTGTGTGTGTGTGTGCGCGCGCGTGCGCTTTGAGTGTTATGATGACTGTGGTATAAGGTGTGAAATCTGTAGACCATTATAAGTTGGAATAACTACAACTCTTAAAAATTAAGACTACTTCTCCTATTGCTAAGAATTATGAATGTTGATTTAGCAGTTAAACTGAAGAACCAGCCTGCCTCCATCTTAGACTTAAAAGCCATCTTATAGTAAGGACAAACTAGGTTCATTCCTATTTATGACTAAACATCTGTTTTACAAGGATTGGGCTATGTCCCACCTGTAACCTTAACGACAAATGGTCCTGGTCCTGCACATTCCAAGAATAACAATCATGTCTTTGTTTCAAAGTATTTGTTTATAACCATCTTGCAAACCTACCTTTATTTCAAAAGGTTATATAACCATCTATGATTACCTGGTTATGTTCATTTTGCAATCATGTTTTTGTTTCAGGAGGTAGTTAGTACTAATTGTTACGATTATGCTCCTGTAACCCTGGTTATTTTACGTACCAAATCTCCCATTTGGAAACCCCTATATCTAAGCCTCATCTCCCTCACGTCCAATGCTGACCTCTTAAACCCTGCCTTAGGGAGAGAAAGACCATGTACACAAATAAAAAGCTTTCCTTACTTAATTTGGTCATGATGATTTGGGCAAGTGGTCTTTCTCCTCCCATCTTTGTTTGGGATTAACAAAACATGTGGTTTTGAGTCACAGCTCTACCATTTAGTAAAAAGGACTTTTGACTTCTATGCTTTTACTTGAAAATGGGGGACAAATTAGTTAGTAACTAGCTACTTTAAAGAGTTACTAAAAGGAATTAAATGTGACACACACACACATACATTCTCTCAGTCTAGAGTATATTAATATAGATGGTGTACACACACACACACACACACACACACACACACACACACACAGAGTATAAGTTCACCCATGTGGTATAATATCTAGCACACTTCAGGCACCTGATATATTTTGGAGTTACAAATGAATACGTAATGATTAAAATGACCCCACAGAGTCTGAATATTCTGAGAAACCTCCTTAGCTGACCATGGGTCACCATTGGTCCTAGAGACACTGCCCAGGAATCTCACATATTGTTAACAGTTTATCTCTACACGTAAACGAAGAGCCCATTTTCTTTTCTAATTGTCACTGGAATTATGAGGTGTATGTAAGCACTCCAACACCAAGTGTGGGTCAAAATGCTGTATCATAAACAAGGATTGCTCTTATAAAACACAGACTTGCTGGTAAAGGGCAGGCCTGGTCAATGGATCAGTAAAACTGTTATCACCAAGGACTGTCTTAATTACTTCTTTACTGCTGTGATAAGACAGCATGACCAAGGCAACTTATAGAAGAAACAGTCTGGGGAGGCTTACAGTTTTGGAGGGTTAAAGTCTATGACCACCATGGTAAGGAGCATGCCCAGTGGGCAGCCAGGCAAGCATGGCACTGACGTTGTACCTGAGAGCTTCTATCTTGATCTACGGGCACCAGAGCTAACTGGGAAGGGCATGGACTTTGGAAACCTAAAACTCCACCTCCATCGGCACACCTTCTTCAACAAGGTCATTCCCTCTTAATCCTTCCCAAACAGCTCCACCAACTGGGGACCATATATTTAAATATATGATCTTATGGGGGCCATTCTCACTCAAACTGCAAGGACCCAGTAGAAGCAAGCTTATGTCTAAACATCCCCAACAAGGGAACCTCAAAAACCAACTTAGCTCCATAAGGAAAGGATTTATCTTCATAAAGAAAAATTCTTATCTTGCTTCCCTATTAAACAGCTACATGTTTGGAATCTTACAGTGTTCTGCAACTTAGCTGAAAGTTGTTCTCAAGACACATGCAAACTGCAAGACGGTGAATCATTTACCCCTCATTTACCCCTCACCTTAATGACCATTGGTGGGAGAGAGGTAAGGATGTCGTCATTAAGTCTTCCAGGCCATCCCAAGGGTGAAAGAGTGTTTAAGCCACTGCTTCCCTCTCTCATTCAGATGAAATGTCAGCTGAAGCTTGGATCCAGTAGAGGGAGAGCTGCACTGGAACTGTGGTTGTGACTAGTAGTGTGTAGTAGAATATTTTAAGGTTGTCACTTTTGTTTATGCTGCATTTGTTTAACCCCGTGAAGCTGTGTTACTGTGCCTGTGTAAAACACCTGATAGTGTAATGAAGAACCGGCCAATAACAAGACAGGAGAAAGGATAGGGGGCGCTGGCAGGCAGAGAGAATATACAGAGGGAGAAATCTGGGAGAAAAAGAAAGTGATGGAGGAGTAAAAAGATATAGGAGTCAGAGAAGGAGGAGGACTCCAGAAGCCAACCACCACACTACACAGCCAGTCATGGAGTAAGAAATAAAGAAAGGTTCGATCCTCAGCTCCAAAAAAAGAAAAAAGAAACAAAGAAAGGTATTTAGGAAGAGAAAGGGAAAAGCCCAGGGGCAAAAGGTAGATGAGATAAATTAAAGTTAAGGAAAGCTGGTTAGAAAGCCAAGGTCAGGCATTCATAATTAACAATAAACTTACTTGTGTGATTTATTTGGGAGCTGAGTGGTGGGCCCCCCTAAAAAGAGCCAAAAGACAAACAATAGTAGAAAAAACACATGCAAATCTTCAAGATCCCATTCTCACACACACAAGAGAGGCTTCCTTTAACAAAGGTTTCCATGTTGGTTAAGGGGACACATTATAAGCACTCACTATAGGAATGGTGTGATTATTTGTTAGATACTGAGGTAGTTACTTACCAACATTTTACATTCAGTTTTCACAATGACTATGTAGCAGCACTGACAATCCATTTTACAGATGAAGAAAATGAGGACTAGAGTAAGAAAGTATCATCTCAAGGTCCCAGAGCTAGACAGAACTGCAACTACAATCAAGGCCTGTCCCTTGTGTTCAACCCTGTACAGGAAACTCAGTGATGGCTAGGCAATCTACGAGGAGGCTTGTGAAGTCAATCTCCTGGCCTCTACCAACCGGCTAATGCCTCAATGCTAAAGATTTTCCAAGGCCTTGCGAGTCTTAAAACTCCACTGTGGTTACAACTGCTAGAAAACTTCATGTCATGGAGAATCCACAACAGCCTTGTCAAAAGGGGGTTGGAAGTTAAGATTTTTTTTTCCTCCTTTCAGTTTTTACAACTATTCTTGTGATAACTTTGCTGAAAGACAGCCTTTCCCCTGAGCTTCCAGCAAACAGTGATGCAAAAGACCCACTACCAAGACCCATGAGAAGCAGAATCACTAGAACAGAGTTCCTCTAGGTCAATTTCAGTTCTGTCTGTCCAGGTCAGAAGCATCAGGCTATTTAATCTCATTATCCATTGTTTTATAATCTGTGGGATAAAGAGTCATCTCCCTCTTTCAATGAAAATATTTATTGAACATTTGCAATATATTAACAACTTTAATAGGTGCTGCTTTAGAGCATCAAGAGAGAGAGAGACAAAGTTTTGGCTCTCTTGCAGTATAATTTCCAATGAAGCAACACTAAGCACACTAATTATACTGAGTAGAAAGTACTATGAAGAAAATGAAGCAAGATGATGGGGTAAAAAAATGACTGGTGCTTGTGTCAGGCCATTCAGAAAAGTGAAAACATGAGGCTACCCCTTACAAGTGAGTAAGTATTAAATGAATAATAGATGAAAGTGATTAACATATTCCTAATAATAAGTACTCAGCCACATCTAAATGTTTTTCTATCACTTCTATACTTGTTTTTTTTTCATCTCACAGTAGCTGAATCCCTACTAATGTGCAAATTAATAACCAAGTGATGGAATATAGTTAAAGACCTCAGAGTGTGCAAAAATGTAGGTAGTCTGCACACTATAAGAAAGAGAACAAAGTTAGGTGACTCACATTTAACAAGTAAGAAACTGTTTCATCACTCATCATTGACAGATGGGTTAGTACCATCCAGAAAGACAATGGGGTCAGGAGGAAGGCATGCCAGGTGGAGGGAACAGCTTGAATCAACTCTGGAAGATGTGAAACAGCTTAGCATGGTCAGTGGGCTGTGAAAAGTCCAGAATAGCCAGAATAAAGCAAGGGTGAGTAGGCTGAAAGCAACTCATAGCTCCCAGTACTTCCTTTCATAGGTTATGCCTGAAGTGTCTCCTAAGAAGATGGGGGTTATAGATGGGAAAGAATAGAAGATTAGGAGGTGTCAGATCTCCATATGGCGTCTACCACACTGCCAGCACTTCAAAATGTGAACAAGAACAATGTTTAAAATATTCAGGCTGTATTCTGTGCAACATTCCCTCAAGACAGCACAAACTGATGTTTCAGGGGAAAAAAAAAGAAAAACAAATACCCAGTGGTAACTCAATATAAAGTCTGCGTGGGGGAAGTAGACAGGCTTCTGAAATATAACTATACCATCAGTACACGTCTGAGACTCAGAATGAAAGAGTGTCCAGAGCAGTACTAATGCTGGGGGTCTGAAGTAAGGAAAACCTGCTTCTATGCAGAGCCTGGGAGGGTCCCTTTTTGCCAATGCCAAACTAACTTGTCTGTTCTAAGGCCCATGCTAGGTACAGCAAAACTCTTAATGGAGAAAGAAGAAACTGTGGAAACAAATGTTTTCTGTCAATAGGCCAGAGGTCTCTGTGGACCATCCTCCCCAGGGTTCTGAGTAGATGTTTGTATAAGATAGCAGAAGGTCCTGTTCTACTGCCTGATCCCTACTCATCTATCCCCCTTCTTGCAGCTGGTATGTTTATTATATGTTTCCCCAGGAAATGGAAAAAATCGTAAGCAAGTTCTATCCACCTGTAATCCACTCCAATACTCAGGAAGCTGAGGAGACAGAAAATAGGCACGGACTCAGCAGGATCTGCCTCTACTATGAGGCAGGTTCCTAAGACGGACGGGTTCCTATGGTCATCTGAAAAGATGACTACATTTATTTCCAGCCAGTCTTACCAGAGGCTCTTTCTGGATTGTACTTCAGTGTTATCAGATGAGAGAGAGCACTAGTCTGGTCATTACTAGACCTCCAAACCCACGGTAACAGCAAATGGGAGAGGGAGGAGTGAGCGGAGGGACAATACCTAAACACAGGAAACTGAACAATGCAGCCTTCCATCTACTGCATGTCATCTAGTTTAAACCAAACAAGGCCTATTACTCTGAACTCAAAGTGTCCTATATACTGGCGGAAGTAACAGATACTGAGCATGAGATCACGTGAGGAAAATACAAGGCCTTTATTCCTTTTAATAGGTCCCCAGAGGCTATTAAGCAAAAAGTCCCTATGAAAGTTGTTCTTCATTCTAAAGTCCTATACTTAGAACTTTTCTTCTGCTTGAAGCTGTAGAGTTAGAAGTTGGCTGTGGGACTACCGTAACCCAGCTAAGCACAGATGAGTTACTGGATGAGCCTATTGTAACCACTGAGATGGTGGGATGTAACCACTGGGATGGAGGGTTAGGGTTACTGGGGAAAGAAAATGCCCAGCTTTAAGGGAGCTTGGACTAATGTGTGAGAACAGAGTGCTAAAATCATTGAAGTAAGGATCGTTAAGGACACATTTGCTCTTCTCTCAGTTTTTCCTGAAGCCTGTTCTATGACATTGAAATGATATAATTCTATCACTCAGACTCCATCTATGGAGATGGGTCTGTTTATGTTTATCTCAACATAAATCTAGTGTCATGATATTTATTTATGATATTTACAAAACAGTCACTCTCTGTTGGCCCTACTATAAGACCCTGCCAGACAGAACAGTGCAAATACCCAAAAGAACACCAGGATGACAATGCCCCGAGTAAAGGCTAAGCACCCCTAAGGCTGCCCAATTGATGGTCATCTGTCAATAATCTGTAAGACAGGCTTCCCTGCTGTCAAAACTTTCAATCCTGCCTTTCAAACTGAAGAGAACCAGCAATCATGCCCAAGAGAAACAAAGGTTTAAAGTCAATCCTTTCTTCACTCAGTAACTCCCCTACAAAACTGACTCTCCTTGGCCTCAGTTTTCTTGCTTGTAGTTAGTGAATCCTAGGTTCTTTATGAATGTAAAGCATAGGAAACTGGTAAATGATCAATGTTTTTATGAAATGTGTGAGGACAATGTCTACCTACTGCTCTGTTCCCTTCTTCCTTAAAGGATTAGGAGTCTCAAGTTCTTACATTCTGAGTCCCAATCTGACTTGTTTAATATAGAACAATGCATTACAGATAGCATTCATCTATACCAGCATGAGAAGTTAACATAAAGAACAAAGATCAGTTTGCTTTCCCAACCCACTTACCACTTAACTATTCCATGCAATCTTCACTCAGCCTAGGAATGGCATGGAAGAATGGTTAACTAAGTATTTCATATATTTCTTCAAGGAGAAGAGACTTCTTTCGGGGGTTGTCTTTATATTTAAGGTAATCTGCTGTGAGACAATGAAGACACTTCTTTATAAAAACTATTTTAAGGATTTTTAGATAAATAAATGTAACTAGAAAAAAATGATCACTCTCACAGTTTAAATAAAGTCAGTGGAAGTAATTTTTTTGTTTGTTTGTTTTTGGAGAGAAGACTATTTTCTCCACATACTGATCTTCCAGGTATCTCTCCAGAGTCAAACTGGTGATAGTACTTGGGGATCTGGTGGGCCTAACCCACTGGCTAAGTCACATGCCTCTCCTTGCCTACAGAAGAACCAGACCATGCTCTGGAAAATTAAATGCAGTAGTCCAGCAATGGAGGCTGGGGACCACTGGTCTATGTGAAAAGCAAGAGAACACCCCCCTCCCCAGCTTATCTCTTAATTCTTTTAATTGGCATGGATGGTTATGGTTTACAGATGTAGAAATTGAGGCTCAGGGAACATGGCCACATCTGGAACCCACATCTGGCCAATTACAAAACCCATGTTTTTCAGTAAAAGGAAAGTTGAGGCTGACTGTAACTTTTGTCAAGCCTGCATCACTCAGATCTCATTAATTAGTGCAAAGCATAGTAGCTTCCATTCACCTGATCAAAAGAAGTTTCAACCTATCAGTCTCAAGTAGACTATAATACAATCTCTCTGGTGGATCTTTCTTTGATCTTTTGGTTATCAATTATCATCTCAAAGAAAAGGGTTGGGAACTGAGATAAATAAACAAAGTAAACCTGGTGAGGTCATTTTTCTCTCTGAATTCTAGTGTCCCCATCTATAAAATGGGTCATATATAACCTATGTAATAGAGTAGGTGTGAACCTAAATAGGAAACCTTATTAAAATTCTAGCACAGGGTAATAAATACGTTTTACTAACAACTATTAATGTAACTACTTCTTTATTTCAGATTAATAGTTTTCAAAAGCTCAGAGGTTTGCCACAACTTTTTCCTCATTCAATAAGTACTATTTATAGTTGAAAAATAAAATCATGAGTTTTTTTTTCATAGCTAAAAACAAACAAGACAGAAGAACTGTAATGCAAGCACAGAGGACTGAGTTCAAGAAATAGAGTCACATTTTCTGTGGGGCTAGCCCTCGCCTGTATGCTATAATCTCTGTAGAGCTGAAGTATAGCTTTGTCGAAACTAGAAACTGGAATATATACATAGATGGCCAGGAATGTTGACCATTTAGAGGGCCAAGGACCTGTAGGATGAATTAATGCAAAAGGCTTTGCTCTAGTTTATAGTCCCCGAAGGTAGATTTGTTAGGAACTCTGTTAACATGTGCAGCTCAACAGAAGCAGGGTTCAGGCTGGTCTTCAGGCTTGCCCAACAGTTTATTTGAGCAGAAAGTAGTGAGATGAGGGAGAGTCAGGCTGTTAACAAAGTATCCCTGCTTTACCTATAACGCCTGAGGAATGAGCCTAATAGGAGCACATGCAAGTTCCCTTTGAGGGTTTTCTAGTATTCCTGCAATTCTGACAGACTTGGTCTGGTGGTAAACTGTCCTTGCCTCCTGTGTTCTGTTAACAGAAGCAAGAGCTGCATGAGGCAGCTTCCCTCTGCAATGCATCTCCATGTCCCTTTCACAAAGGCTTTAACAGGCTGAAGAAAGACTAACCCTGCTATGGCAATCATAAAATGTGTTTCAGATCACTGTCCCCAAGGAATGGTGAACAGTGTGGCAGACAGCCCAGACCCACAGGTCTCAAATATTCCTGCCCTCTTGCTGTTTCCTCCTAGAGATATAACAGGCACAGTGTCACTATTTGAACCCACATGTGGGATCAGAGATACAATTCACTTATTTATTTGCATTTTAGCTACTCCCTTAAAATTTTGTGTAAAATCTAAACTTTTTAGCACAGGACAAGTATTAGTAGCTTTCTAGGATGAAGGGGCAGAAAATAACTTCTTCAAGGTTACTGCTTGGGTTTCATCTGAGCATGCATTTCTGGAACGGCACAGGCAAACTAGTTCTTCCTGTTATTGACAAGAGTGTGCAAAAATTAAACCTTGGGAGACTCACAGAGGGAAAGCACTACCCATGCAACAGAAAAGGAGGCATCAGAAGTTCCACAATGTATTTTTTTTTTGGATAGACTTTCAGCTATAAAATTCTGGTGAGATTTATTATCACGTAGAGATACAGAGAGCATTTTTACTTTCCCTAAGCCAATTTCTAGAACAGGTCTCGGCCTTTTTCTTCTCCTCTATCTCCCCTCTCCCCTTTATGGAGCATGTGTTGTTGGAGGCAAATGAACATTTTTCTGAACCCTTAACAATATTGTCTTTAGTATATACAGATAAACATACACAGAAGCATACATATATGAACACATTCTAAGTTTAGTTTATAATCACTATTCTGTCTTGGATTTACCTTGTAAATAGTAAGTTAGTGATCTTAAATTAAGTAGCCAAGTTTTATTAGGGGGGCATTCCTAGATAGTTACAAGTTTAGCTAGTATATTATAAACATGTAGCATTTTTGAGGATACTACTATATTATGTGAACTACAAGACCTCTTACCCTTTAATTTCTGCAACTTATAAATGACTCATAATACTGAGTGCCTATAGCATTACAGCTATACATACACTGTGGAAACAAAGGAGATCATTTCTTGGATAACAGAGGACTGTACCCCTCCCCCCCACAAAGAACCCAGAGCTTTATGGTCCATACTCATTCTTTACAATATGCTTTCCTCTCTTACATAAAGACCAATTCACACAACTACTCCAAATCCTAGCATATTCTATTTCCAAGTGGATTTTTGTCTCACTATTCACCCTCAACACTGAAGGTTATGTCAATATATGGTTAATGGACAGGGAGATGGAGGTCCTGAAAGTAACAGCAACCTTTGCTGGCTCTGCACATAAGGTTAAGATCTTGGAGGACTCCCTTTTCCCTTCCTTATAAAATCTGAGTAGTCTATGCCTAGCAAGCAGTGAGAACATGCATGCAGAAAGTAATCTGCTTGCATAGGTTTGTCAATATGCACAGCAAATAATCTTCAATGTGCCCTTCCAGGAAAGATCTAGACTCTCATTTCAGGCACACAATTCATTCTGACCAAACCATTCTATCTACTGCATGAGTGCAAGAACATATGCACACACACAGGGCGCCTCTCATTTCCTCTGGAGTAATGGGAGCCTGGGCAATACTTTAAGCATTCATTTTCTGACATAAATTAGAATGGAGCATCAAAAACACCAGTGACATCTGCATGGGAACAAAATGTAGTCATTAGAGTTGGTGCTATTACAATGAAAGGAAATGTATTCATAATGGTAGAGCATTTAAAATAATGTGTTGCTGAATTCTGTGTTCATAAAAACAATAATGAAGAAGCAGGATGGATCATATAAATTAAAAGGAGTAACAGGGGCACAGAGTGACTTCAAGGTCTCTGGGCATTGTCAGTGACATGGCACATGCCTAGATAAACAGAGGTGAAGTTTGATAGTGAAAAGGCAGAAGCAGCTGAAGAGCACTAGGCTAACACTGACAGAGTCTGAATTCTGTCTCTGCTCTATCCTGCGATACTGGGTAAATTACATCAAAACTTGTCTATATCTCTATTACTCAGATACATCTATAAATAAGGAGAGCTGAATCCTCTCCCACCAGCCCCAGGAAGGGAGGAAAGAACAAAATACCTGTAAAGTGCTTAGCATCCAATGCATAGTAGGCATGCATATAATCAACACTATCTTGTTTTTGTTATCATTAAATAACTGTATGACACTGTAATATCAGCAAAATAAAGTAGAACTAACAAACCCTGGCTTTCCAATGCACAAGTTTATTATAAACAGCAAATGAAATGTTTGTCAGATACTACATACTAGCTGACTTGGTAGTTGTTCCCAGCTCATTCCATTAAAGATTATTTGCATATATGTCCTATACTGCAGCTAGCACTGGCTGTATAATCTTGCTGCAATGTGTATTACAAAAAAAGAAAAAGAAATCTGGTTTGGTGGTAGGGTTACAAAGTATGATCTTGGGAGAGTGTTTACTTCCCTGATTAATAGAGACATGATCCTTTCATCATGCTTGGGCAAAGATATGATACCTCAAGCTGCAGCCCCCTTTTCAGTTATAAGGGAATCCTAGGGTTGGCTGATGACTCTGTGACTAAAAGGACATGATACCAACCCTGGCCACCTGAGTTTGATCTCCAGGACCCACATGGTGGAAAGAAAGAATCAACTCTTGCAAACTGTCTCTGATAAGAACCAAAGCAGTCTTGACATCACAAGCCACTGAGCTAAAGCCAGAATTCATTTTCTGTTGTATATATTCTGTGATACAAAGAAAGCTTTGTTTCCTGAAAGTACTGACACCAGAGTTTTCTGTTGCTCAAAGCCAAACACAATGCTAACTGATATAATGTGGAAGTACTCAGGAGAATCAAAAGGCATACACTTGAGGATATCTTTTCTTTGCCAAGATTTTCCTTCCCTTGGTTCCAGATCACTAACGTCTACTTTTGTTTTGTTTTGTTTTTTGTTTTTTTTTGGTGGTGGGGTATGTATGTACACATGTGCAGAGGTCAGAGGCAAGTCTTCGGTTTTATTCCTCAGGTATCATCCACCTTCCTTTATTTACCTGTTTTTGAGACAGGGTCTCTCACTGGTCTGGAGGTCACCATGTATAGGATAGGCTGGACAGTCCACGAGCCCCAGGGAATCTTCATGTCTCTACTTTCCCAGAGCTGGGGTTAAAAATATACCACTGTACCTGGCACTTCTACATGGGCTCTAGGCACTAAATCTGAGTATTCATAAACGAAAATATTTTATCAACTGAGTAACCTCCTTATCCCCATTTATACTGCATTTTAACTTATTTTTTAGAATTCCCTTTGATAACCATGTGTTACAAAGTCACCTGAATTTTAAGAAAATTTAGACATACTGCCAACAGCTTCCTTACCCTGCCTCTGGCTTGAGAAAAGCCCAGGTGAAGGCTGCACTGGTTTTGTCATTTCAATAGTTACTCCACTTTTCAGGCTTGTGTTTATGGCATCTCATATTCCTATTCCCTAGATTATTTTATACCATATATTTAATCTACTCTTATTTACACAAAATAGTGTTCTTTCTTTCTTCGCTATTTAAAAAAATGTTTTCCTTCTTTCTTGGGAATAATTTTATTTGGCACCAAAACACTTGACTTGAAAACAAGAAGAGAAGGATGAGGAGAAGCAGCAGAGAGGACAGTGTGTATTCATTTAGATGTTCACATCACATCATTCAGCAGTTCCCTTCTGAGGTAGCCAAGTTGCATATTGGTGACCAAGGTTCTGGAGGCTTCCTGTTGCATAGAGTCCTGACCATTCCTGCTGTAGTATGCAGCAACTAAGGCTGCACCTAAAGCATGTAGTTTTCTCTGCCAGAAAACAATGTAAACTCTCATGCCTTCACTCTCTCATAAAGCAGCCTGTCTCTGGAACTCATATAGATGGCTTCCTTCTCAAACAAAGATTATTAGCTTTCCTTCCAAAATACCCCCCAAATAATAACACCAAATAATGCAACACAGATTTGCATGCACAATGACACACTGACCAATGGTGAACTATTTGTTATGTATGGAGGTGACCCCATTATAATGCTTAATGTCATAGCTGTTTAAAAAGTACATTCTATATGCTCACATAATAACTATCAACCCATTTCTCAGAATGGCTCCCTGTTGCTTATATATATGACTATTATAATCCAGATGTTATATCAGAAACATACATTAAACATATGGCATCAAAAAAAGGAAAGGGGGGGGGAAAGAGAGAGGAGGGGGAGGGGGGGAGAGAGAGAGAGAGAGAGAGAGAGAGAGAGAGAGAGAGAGAGAGAGAGAGAGAGAGAGAGAGGTCTAAAACATGCAGTGGTCTGATGCAGGTCTGGAGTTCTGAGCCTTGTGTCTGTAGCTCTGCCTCCACTTTCCGTATCCATTTTGGCTTGGCTAGCTCTTTCGTCAGTCAGCGTTCTGCTCAAACACACCTCCTTCAATCCTTTGAGCACTTTCCACACCTTATCTACAGCAGCTTCTTCTCCCAAGCTTCCTACTCACTTCTCTCTTTCATTTTCCCTATAATACTGCTATCTGAAATTATTCTGGTATTTAATAATAAGTTTTTGTTTTGTTTTGCTTTTGGTTTTGGGGGACAGAGTTTCAGTGTGTAGTCCAGGCTGGCCCTCAATTTAAAATCTTCTTGCTTCTTTCTACCTCTTCAGTCATGGGATTATGTGTCATTGTGATCCGATTTATTAGCTTTTCTGTCTCTTTTTCTAACAGAGCGATCTTCCCTGGCATTTTTATCCTGTCAAGGGCAGTGTTCAAGTGCCTAAGAAGTATGACTTGAAAACAAGAGGAGCAGCAGCAGCAGCAGCGGGTACAGCATGAATTAACTTAGTTTATCTCCTCTACCGACCTTTATCTCCTTTTAGGGGAGGGTTAAGGTTGACAAGCTTGGTGCATACTATGGACAGTGAGGTGGGCTTTAGGAGCCTACATGGTGCTGAAGAAAAAAACAAAGTCCTGGTCCAATCCTTAAGGACTACATGGGGACTGGAGTAGATCTGTTCATCTCTCAGAGCCTTGGTTTCATAATCTATAGGAAAAATTGATTCAGTGAATCAGTGGACAATGACACAAAACAGGGAGGGCAGTTAGTTAATTCTCTGCTATTCCCTAAGGCCGTAAAAAGAGGAAGCAGTATAGGAATCCTAGGAAAGGGGTCTAATATTTTTCCCATTTCAACAGTTCCCTTAGCAACTGTCCTGATACTTTAGCATGGTTCTCAACTTTCCTAATGCTTTGACCCTTTAATACAGTTCCTCACGTTGTGTGGCCCCAACCATAAGGCTATTTTGGTGTTACTTTGTAACTGTAATTTTGCTACCGTTATGAATAATAACGTAAATATCAGATATGCAGGATATCTGATATGTGATCCCCATAGGGGTTGAGACCCCACAAGTTGAGAACTGCCGCTTTAAGGCAACACTCTCAAGATGCTATGTCATTAAGTTGAGACCACAGGCCAAGTTTTAAGTCTTGAGTACATTCTCAAAACTCTGAGCATAAGTCTACACTATAGAACAGGAGAGATTTATTTCTCACTTCTTACTTGATGTTCACTTATTTCAAATGGCTACTGCATCCCACAGAGATAAGGACACAAATCCATTTTAAAGAACTCTGGGTGTTGATGCTTCCAGAAATATATGAATCCTTAGGTTTTATCAAGCCAGTACATTCAAAGCCATAAGGGCTGCTAGAGAGAATACTTGTCACAGTTGTTTGAAAAACTCCAACACCTTATATTCACTTCATTTTGTCAGTTCATTTATTCATCAGTAAGCACCAAGTAAGTGTCAACTCTTTATGTAGTCCTAGTGATAACACTGGGCGGTTATTTAATGTTAGTCATGATCACCTGCTGTGGGATGTCTTTCTGTGAATATGTGTTGCTATGATTGGTTAATAAAGAAGCTGCTCTGGCCTATGATGAGTCAGGTTATAGCTAGGCATGAAACCCAAGAGAGACATAGGAAGAGGAAAGGAGAGGTGGAGGAGAGCCAGCTGCTGCTCAGGGAGCAACATGCCAACAGACCCGTAAAACCATGGAACATGTGGCAAAACATAGATTAATAGAAATGGTTTAATTTAAGATATAACAGCTAGCTAGCAAGAGGCTTTTCATAGGCCATACATACAGTTTCTAAGTAATATAAACCTGTGTGTTAACCTGGGACCAAGCAGCTGTGGGAGGCGGGTTAGGAGAGATTTGTCCTGACTGTGGGCCGGACAGGACCAGAGAAACTTCCAGCTACAATCAACCAATCTTTTATGTTCTTCATCCTTACTCTATCCCACAATCACTATGAACAGCTCCAGTCTACAGACAACCCGGGTTGACATAGACTATCTTTTTTTTTTTTTTGTAAGATATTGAATTTTCTATTGCTTATTAAATGACTAAAATTTATAAATAAGACAACACTGTCTTCTATTTAACAAGTATTGAGCTAAGTGGTTTTTCTCTTTCTAATTTCTGAGTCTTGAAGACTGGCCTCAAATTTGCATTTTTTTCTGCCTCACCTTTCTCAAGTGCTGTGCTTATAGGCATGCTCCACCAAACTCAACTTAACTACGCCCCCCCCCCCCCCCCCGACAGGGTTTCTCTGTAGCTTTGGAGCCTGTCCTGGACTAGCTCTGTAGACCAGGCTGGCCTGGAACTCACAGAGATCCACCTGCCTCTGCCTCCCGAGTGCTGAGATTACAGGCGTGTGCCACCACTGCCCGGCATTAATTAAGCCTTTGTAATGCCAAACTCCATGATGTTAATAATCACATTTTAGCAAGTAGGTTCTGAACATGTACTTGGTACCTATCAGGGTGCTAGATACTCTCTTAAATTCAAAATAGACTATGACCTTCCTCGGGGAGGGAGATATATCTCACTTATTATGTTCCCAGGCTCCTGCACATGCCTTGATGAGAATGACTCCTTTTCTAAAAGACATAGCAGAATAAAAGAGACAAGCTTATATGACTAACTTAACATTTAAAATAGGACCAAGTCCCAAGACTCTAGAGGGTCAGCGAATGCACAAGGCAGGAGAACAGGATTGGGCTTTTCTCTGCCATTACTAAGCAGTCAGAGGAGGTTGGACTAGCCTCCTCAGCATTATAGACTCAAATGCTTTCAGGGCATGACAGGTAGAACAAGTCAACGAACTGGGCTGTGAAAGGCTAGGGTACACTGAAAAGCACACTCCTATCATAACAACAGCTCAGCTCTAGCTGGTCACTATCATGGAGAAATATTCACCTTTGAATTTTAAATGCTGATCCGAAATTTTAAAATTACTCAAAGCAGACAAAAAAATAGTTTATGACAGATTTGATTGACGACTTAACAGCCTGCAGTCTTGAAATTCAATTACTATTTCATAATCTCTAAAAAATATTTGAATGCATACGTGTGTGCAGGTGTGTATACAAGCATACATGGATGTGAGGATGTCAGATATCCTGGAACTGGAGGTACAGGTTGTCAGCTGACCAATGTTAAGTGCTAAGGACAGAACTATGGTCCTCTGCAAGAGCAGCAAGTGCCCTTAACTGCTGAGTCAACTTTTTAGCCCCTATTTCATAATCCTTTTTATGTTCAAGGGCACTCATTTACCCTTAATGGGCTTCAAATTTTGAAATTCTCAGGTTTTTTTGTTGGTTAGTTTTTTGTTTGGAAGGAAACAAGTTTATTTAGCATGCTGCAAAAGAGAGCAACAGGTCCGATGGTAACATGTTTTAATCTTCTAACAAAAGCATTTCAAGTAGGTCATTAGTTTCCTTTTAAGAAGTTAAGGGGTGTGGTGGTGCACATGTTTAATCTCAGCACTTGAGAGGCAGAGGCAAGTGAATCTCTGAGTTTGAGGCCAGTTTGGTCTACAAAGAGTTCCAGGACAGCCAGGGCTACAAAGAGAAACTGTCTCGAAAAACCAGCCCCCTACCTCCCTCCTCAAAACAAAAAGAGAAAGAAAGAAAAATAAAAAGAATTTAATATATTAATTGACAACAAATCAGGTCTTCATAGGAGAAAAATGATTAACTCCATCCTAAACAAAGAAAGTTGGGGCATTTTTATTAATGAGTAAAAATTTGTCATAGATTAATGTTAAGATTTTTCCATTAGGCAGGGCAGTGGTGGCGCATACCTTTAATCCCAGCACTTGGGAGGAAGAGGCAGGCGGATCTCTGTGAGTTCGAGGCCAGCCTGGTCTCCAAAGCTACATAGAGAAACTGTCTTGAAAAAACAAACAAAACAAAACAAACAAACAAAAAGATTTTTCCATTAAAGCTTTAGATGACTGAAAATACACCGTAGATTTTATTTCTATCTTGGAATCTGGAAATTAGAATTATTGAATTAAGAACGTGGGCTCTACAATCTGACAGCAGTGAGGTATGGTAGAAAAATGTGGGATTTGTACTCTAAGAAAACAGTTTCAATCATAGCCTTTACTAACGGGGTGGCTGTTCTAGTTTGATTTCTGTTGCTGTGCATAAAAACCATGACCAAAATCAACAATGTGCATGGTGGTGTGTGTTTGAGGAGTGAAGGGGAGGGGTTCCATCTTAAACTTCCAGGTCATAGTCCATCACTGAGGAAAGTCAGGTAGGAGCAAAAGCAGACATCATTGGAGGTTTCTAATGGCTCATACCCTTTGGCTTTGGCTCATTTATTATTATTATTATTTTAAATACAACCCAGGCCCATCTGTCTAGGGATGTACTACCCACAGTGTGCAAGACCCTCCTGCATCCATTAGCAATTAAGAAAATGCCACACAGATATGCCCACTGGCTAATCTGATGGAGGTAATTATTCAATGGAGGGTCCCGTTTCTCAAGTGTGTCAAGTTGACAACCAGGATTAGCCATCACAGCGACTTTCAAAGAATTATACAGATTCATAAGTAATTTCACCTACATTATAGGACTTTCCTGGGTAGTAAATGAAATTAAGGAGACAAGCTACTTCACAGGGTGCTGTCATTATCAGAATATTAACTAGTAATACTTCTTTAAATTCTGTTCTGTGCCTACACTCAAAGCTTGAATCCATGTTAAATGCTCTCTTTGGGCCACCAAAAATAAATCACTGAGCTTTTAATCCTCATTCCCCACTTAAACTTCCTTCAATGCATCTTGCTTGGTCCCCTTCCCTAGAGTTCACAACTATGGCTCAGTAAGTGCTACACTGCAGCACAGGGTTGTGAGCAACCTTAGACTGATTACAGTTTTAAAGTTTTCCTACTGTCAATTACTAAAATTTCCCCTGCAGCTACTAACCATTCCACTGCCTCTACCTGGCTGAGCAAGTTTTCAGGGCCAGAACCATCAGGAGCCTAGATAATTCTAGCTGTAGCTATCATTTACTGAATGTATTATTGTGCTAAGCCCTGTTTCTGCACAGCACAGTTGGAAAACCCAAAAGTCACTGGTCAAGGCTGTGTCCATGAGAAAATGACTTGAGTTTTGACTTTTGGATCTACATCTATCCTAACTTCAAAGACCATGCTGTCTGAACTGCACCAAGTGGCCTCTCTTCAAGTAATACATTTGAGGTGGGTATATGTCTATGTGTATATACATATGTATGTATGTACTTGTGTGTATTTTTGTATGTGTGTATGACCTTCTTTCACAGACAGAACACTTTGAGAATGTTTCTCCATTATTCCCACCACAGCAGAGAAACATGACACAAACATAGGAAAGTGAAAGGCACAGAGCTAGCAGCACCTCCAGCCTCCTTCCTCAGTTCTCCCTCCTAGCACAGAGCAGCAACACTGAAAACTATCAACTGCAAATGAAATCTCTGACTGACAGAGGAGGCAGCCTCATATGATGACAAGTCTTTTCTTTGCTCCTATCCATATTCAAGTAAATATTATCCTCAGTTAATCACATTTGTGATCCATGCTCTTTCCCTCTCATCATAACTGAAAGAAGCACCCTGATAACACCCTGCTTGATATTATTACCATTAAAATAGTTCTGGCTCATGAATAAAATGAAAACTCCCCTATGATGACGGGGAGCACACACTGCCTTCTATTACATCTTTATTCAAAGTAGTCCAGGGGTTAGTGACAGCCTGAGTCAGAGCTGGAGAACTAGAAACTTGGCTGAGTCTTCCAAAACCATACCTTATTAGGAAAACAGATTATCAGAGTTAATTCTTAGCAGTTGATGTTGATAGACAGACCCAAACAGCCAGAAACCAATGTTTCCACCTCTAACACAATTTACTAATAGTTAAATTCATTATACACTGCTTTAATATTCTCGAAGTCATCTGACATGATTTATCATAAATCCCTCATAAGTCTCCCAACACTACTGAGGCATGAATCAGTCCTATTTTGGTTATTAGGGAACAGGGCTCCCAAGAAACAGGGACTTTTTCCTGTCACTGAAGTAATAAGAGAATAAATAATCAGTTGACTCCAAATTCATTCTTTCCCTCATATACTCAGCCTCCACTTTCCGTATCCATTTTGGCAGTAAACAAGAAACAGGAGAAGAAGCCATACGTTAAGTTAATGGTCATTGCTCTGATTATCTGTGAAATGCTGGGTGTGCCCCTACAAAGAAATTTATTCGAGGATGTGAACAATTAGGGGGCTACTCTGTTATTGGGAAACAATATGGATTTGAAGAGAATATAAACTTTCTCTAGACTGTATACCTCTGACAGGCTCTGTATCACAGCATAGCAGAATATCATGTAATTTGCTGACCTTTCCCAATGCCCCAACCTATCTCAGGAAAGAAAGGCCCATTTAACTATAGTGTCCTCAACTGACTATGACCATCTATCTCAGGAAAAGTTAACTAAAAGACAAATAGTTTTACTGGGCTTTCTCTGAAGACAGTGGTAAGGCAATGGTGAATCCTGCATCAAAACATTCCTGTGGAGCTGAGGGCAAAGTGATCCTTGGACAATTTGAAATTACAAGGGAAGATGAGAAACACAAGGAAACAGAGAAGGCTATTCTATTGGGAGGACCATAAGGCGGGTAAAAGAAGAAAGCAAAGAAGGAAACTGAGAAAACGCCATAGTTCTAACCATGTCCACTGTCTCTACCAAACACAAACACTTTCTTGTTGTGGGATATTAGTTTAAGCTCTGTTACATTCGTTTATGCTGTGGGGTATTTGCTAATGATGTAAAGCTGTGTTGCATTCTTTTATGTTGTGTTTGTTTTAACTCTGTAAAGCTGTGGTACTTAGCCTGCCTAAAGCACCTGGTTGGTCTAATGAAAAGCTGTAGAGCCAATAGCTAGGCAGGAGAGGGATAGGCAGGGCTGGCATACAGAGAGAATAAAGAGGAGGAGAAATCCAGGGAGAAGAGTGAGGAGAAAAGGAGGAGAAGAGGAAGCCAGGGGCCAGCCACCCAGCCAGCTACAGAGTAAGAAGGAAAGAAAAATATATAGAATAAAGAATGGTAACAGCCCAGAGGCAAACCGTAGTTACAGAGAAAAGGGATAATTTAAGTTAGAAAATTGGGCTAGAAACAAGACAAGCTAAGGCTGGGGGCATCCATAAATAAGAATAAGTCTCTATGTATTTATTCAGGAGCTGGGTGACGGGCCCCCAAAGAGTAAAACAAAAACAAAAACAACTACACTTCTTGAATTGGAGCCTGCTAAATGAATACCACTTTTCCATATTCTTCATCTCCCCCTGTGCTATCTGAACTAGCTTAGGGGGCGTTTCTGTTTCTTATCATTACATGGCCACTGACTAACACAACAACAAACAGACATGAGAACAACTGAAAGGGCAGATGGCAAAACAGACACTAAGGTTTTTATTTATCCTGTCAGATTCTACAGCATGGAGAAGAAGCCAATACAAACTGTGGTATGATGCTAACTTAGTCACTTTATTTTCCAATTCAAACAGGAAGGGGTGAAGCTTAAGGAGCTAATGTAATCAAGGTACAGTTAATGGAAACCCAAAAATACAGTGATGACTCAGATGGTCTAGTATCTGAAGCCACAGTAGAAACTTTTCGACACCTCTCCCACTACATCAAAGTCACCTCTAAATTACAGGTGTAAAGTACTGATTTATCACTGAGAGAGAAGCCAAAACAAAAACTTACCTATGTCTAATAGAGGCAATTTCTTCCTAACTTGTTTACTGCAGTAGGGACAAAAAAGGAAGGCCAACTTTGCTTGACTTAGATGACTCAAGTAAAGATGCCATGCTATCTTTTTAGTGCTGGGATTGTTAACACATGGGCCTCATACAGTGAGGAAGAGGAGCCAGGTGATGGTTGAACTCTCACTAATCAGAAGTTGCTTCTTTTCTAAAGAGAAGCACCAAACAAAGGAGAGAAGAAAGACAGAAGTATGCCCTTCAGAAGGAGGAAGACTTGGCACACATTTCGGATTCTGTAGAGATGTGGCAGTAGGGAATAATAAGGTTTCTCTCCAGACTTCCAGGCTGACATTTGTGAACATGTTATGATATTGCAAAATACACTGGTGGGAGCATATAATGATCCCAGGATATCAAAAGATGCTGGAGAAATGTTGCACAGAAGGCTACATTAATTCATGACTTCATGGCTTTGTATGTTTCCAAAGATCTGACCTTGGAAATGAAGAACCATTCTGTCTCCTTTCTGGATTCATAACATAGGAGAAAAGTGACCGGGGGGGGGGGGGGGGGGGGGAGCTGAGCAAAGTAGAAAAAGGAGGCCAAACCCCAGTGTACTCAAACAAATACATAATGGAGCTGTCTGCAACATCTTTTGTTTCCAAATTAACCTTCCTTCCCAGTAGCACCACTTCTATTATAATGTCTGTGATCTCCAGAAGCGAGACCATTGAGAAAGAAAGAAAGAGAGTGCGAGTGAGTGAGTGAGCTAGAAGGAATCTTTAGGGTCACATCAAATTCAGAATTCTCATTTTCTAAATGTTTCCTGAATTTACTTAACTAAATAAGGCCACAGCCAGGATTACTCCTCAGGCCGATGTTCTTTCTACATTTAACTCCATGTTTCTCCTTATTGTTGCTGAAATGACCATGGTCACCATTTTCTAAGAAACAGCCATGTTTTTTACCATGTTGCCTTACCAGTCATTTTTCCATCAGGGCCATGGCAAGAAGTGCTCTTGTAGTTAAACAGATCTACTACACATGCAGAAACAAGAGCCAAAACGTCTAAGGATAGCACTAAGGAGCTTGCGTATCACAGAGGGTGTGACATGCCCGGTAAGTAAATAATAGAGGTAAAAGTTCCAAGTAAAAAAATGAACTAAAGAGGCAACGAAGTCCAACCTTGAAGGAAAGAGAGGGATATATGGGTAAAATGAATGACAGCCAAGTCTCCTAACAGCAGAGCTCCAGAGGAAGAACCAGGCATCATGGCCATTGGTCATCGATGTTCTACTAGATCCAGAATGATCTTTTTTGAGTTATGTAAGGAAGCCAAGAGGATTCTTTTTCTCTTTACATACAATAACTTCCCTTTAATTAAAACAATACTATCATGCTTTTCTTTGACACAACCACCAAAAATTAGCAAAAAACAATGAAAAGAAAAATTATATCTAATACAAAGTCTTAGGACCCAATCAAGTCTTCACATGTAAACTTCCTGGCACCCATTAGACACTCAGTAGATACCCAATGAATAGACTCTGTTATAATCTTACTAATTACTTCTGCCAAAGGAACTTAATGTTCTATTTCACTACTGATTATTTTGATAAGAAAATTAATGCCTGTAATTTGTCTCAGTTCAGGAAGAAATTACAAATTTAGGAAATATTTTTTTTTACTTTCACAAACATTAGGATAAAGTTTTGTGAGGAAAATGTGACACAAATGCAGTGGCAGGAAAAAGGAACAATACAAAATGTGAATAGTTTACATGTTTTTAAATGGGTAATGGTGGACACCAACTTATTAAGTTATTAAGGTCTTACAGTCTACTATCTACAACTTAAACATGGCATAAAAGCAATATTATAGATTATCAGTATGTATGATAGTGAAAATGAAATATATTCTCAACTAAGTTAATTTTTTTACTTAATTATTTAAAAATCTTAGAAATAAGTAAAAACACCATACATCAAGATTAACCAGACCTAAAAATTATACAACTCAATGAACTTACATACAATTAGAATAGGCATTTAAAACAGAAGCTGTGGAACACATTAAATTTTATACTTTCAGTATTGAATACATTTTATGTACTTATCCTAAATGTTTTAGTTCTAATTCTATCATGGATTTTTATTTGTTTTTGTTGTGGAAAAATTAATTTAATGGGAAAAAACCCGTAAAGGACAAAGATACAGATATACAGGCATAACTCTTTCAGCCTTAAGCCTCAGAGCCACCATCTCCTTTACTGAGCCTCTTCTACAACTTGGCCTCTGCTGTTTCATGACCAGGCTATCTCCAGAAGCAGGTAACCACAGCTCTTCCCCAACCTCTCTCTACCAACACCCTGAACAGGAGAAGCAGTAGCAGGTAAGGCTCTTTGAATAGTCCAGTACTTCCACTTCATGAAGAAATCAACCCTTTATCCTTGTTTGGTGTAACTAGTAATAGCACATTTGGGTTGGGGATTTAGCTCAGTGGTAGAGCGCTCGCCTAGCAAGCACAAGGCCCTGGGTTCGATCCTCAGCTCAAAAAATACTAATAGCACATTTATAATCAGGTCTTACTTGCTTGGAGAGAGAACTTCATTGCTCCAAAAATCTATGCTACCAGAATCACACAACACACAGAAGCCAGAACCTGTACTCAATTATCCATCAGTTTCTACCGAGAAAGAAATGTTTGTAAACAAGTACCTGAAGTGTGATCCTAATTAGTCTTATTAATAAAAACCTAGGGTCAGATTCTAGGGTAAAAGCTGAAAGATCAGAGAAGCAGAGCAGACACTAGAGATTTCTTACCTCTACAAATCCTCAGACCGAACAGGGACCTGAGAACCTGTCTCCACCTCCCTACTGTTAGGATTAAAGGCATGATCCTCCCATGTGCTGGGATCAAAGGCATGCACTACCACTGCCTGGCTCTTTTTCTCTTTTTCATTCACTGGTTCAATCTCATGTAGAGCAGGGTGGCCTTGAACTCCTGATCTTCCTGCTTCCTCCTCCCAAGTGCTGGGATTAAATGTGTGCATATACTCTTAATCCTATCACGCAGAGGTAGCGATCTCGGTGAGTTCAAGGCCACACTGGAAACAGAACCAGGCAGTGGTGGCAAACACCTTTAATCATAGGATTTGAGATCTCAGGAAGTGATGGCAGGAAGCAGAAAGGTATATAAGGCATGAGGACCAGGAACTAGAAACTT